>NW_027526335.1:134098104-134508104 GCF_048455015.1 Haemaphysalis longicornis | reverse complement strand
GCTGCACTCCGAGATGCAGTTGTCTCAGTTGGTGTGTCACGCAGGCGGTAAGATGGCTCCGAGAAAGTAGGATAATGGGCAGCCCGCGTTTTTCTACTAGAATGAAACTATTCCTTTCAATTTCATTTATATACTTGAATATAGGAAGTATGTTCATGTCTGCAAATGACAAACAAACGTAATTTGTTTTTTGCATCCTCTTTTGAAGGCGACAAGCTTCACTGGTCATCCTTCTCCACGGTGTGGACGGTCATTGATTTCTTTTTGTCACTCATTGGGATAGGAGAGCATTTATTTGAGTACGGTTTTCGCGACTACTTTGAATTTGTGGTATTTTCTCGCGAATCTGAGCGCATAGCTGCGTTTGAATGTGCGTATGCCCGCCCATCTGTACGCAATGCGCTGCGAAATATAGATAGATCTAATAAATTTGTTTAGTAATATCCCCAATAAATACACTTTTCTTTTTTGAGGCCAGGAAATATGAATAAAAAGACGCGATATTTAAGGGTTTTTGTGATATTTTCCTCTTTGTCTCCCCATTACACCAACAGGCGCAGCAGAGCCCGAATGGTGTCCCAACCATTACGGACAGCCAAGATCAAACACAAGACCAAGATTTCACGTAGATTTGCGTCGACTAGGTAGGTCAGCGGATATGCAGAGCATGAGCAGGCAACGACCGGCCTTATGGGCAGTGAGCGAGGACATCTATAGATGATAGTCATTGTGGGGCCACTTAACCCCGAGAAATTTAGCCCGTCTGTCTGTCTGTCTGTCTGTCTGTCTGTCTGTCTGTCTGTCTGTCTGTACCTCGAGTCACCCGCCCGGCCAAAATTGAAAGGGACCCAGAAGCACTTTTTTCAACTTCTTCTGGAACCTTTAAATGCTTGCAGACCGTAGTCAACCAACACATCAAGTAATTTTATTTGGGGATGGCAAAGTACCTCAGCCTGAAAAAGTGCTCTACGCCCACCGTATAACGTATAAACGTGCTCAAAAGATTTTTCTCTCTTTCCCTGTTTTGGCGTTCTTCGAACATTGGAATTGTGTCATTACACCGCTATTGGGGCTATTGGCCGGATTTTCTTCACCAGCTGCAATGAATGCATTCTCTAGCCACTTCAACCGAGAAAACCACAGAAGCAAAGAAGAAACAGAAAACGTATCTGCTGCGACGAGCAAATCAGGCGGTGCCCCATCCGTTCCAGCAATACCTATAGTGTTTCCAGACGCGCAGGAAAGACTAAACGAGGTTATCTGAAGTGTTACAGAGCCCCCTTAACAGAATTGTTGGACGAGAAATTTATATAGGGAAAACTTTTCAATACCCCTCAATCTGGAATGGTGAGCACTAGAATTCGAGATTGAGGGGTTTTAAATATAGACGGAACTGCCTCCACTGTGCAAAAAATAAAACGGCGCGTTCCCAACACTCACAAATATTTCCGAGTTCAATGTGCTAAGCCGAACCGTCCACGTCTACAATGGCCAAGGGTCGTGGTTGCTGTTCACGGCCTCGTTCCGCTACCCTCCCGGCGATACGCTGTGGCGGGGCAGTCATGGAACTCTCCCTGCTTCTCTCGCCAGCGCCGCGTTTAAGCCACTTGGTTGATTGTGCGCATGTTCCGGGTTTCATGCGCACTCCACATGTTTTTTGAGGCGCACTCTTCATCGCACACGCAAGTACGGGGCACATGAATCATCGGGGCTTACGGCCCTATCGGTGTTCCACACGCGCTCAGTAAACTGTAATCACTATACGTGGGCACACTTACGGGCTGCATTTCTACGAACTATCCACAAAAATGCCTATGCCATGCGCAGTACATGTTGGATAGTTCACCACAACGGGATTGAGCTATAATGTATCCGCCAAACCAATGCTTTTTAACAATGACAGCACTGCCTTGAAGGCCTTGTTTGAACACAGCGGGTCTGGCCAGGGTCCCAACACGACGTCCTCAGACGTTGCCCGATACTCTAACCGGGCTAACGACGTAGTTATCCTTCCACAGTGATGCACGTAGCAGCGACAGTTGCAAAGTACATGTGCAATAGTATCCGGTGGGACAATTCACAGTCAGGTTTATTTGAAGAAGCATTGACGTTTTGGTAGCGATAAGTTAAAGCCACGCCGAGTCGCAGTCGATGGATTGACGGCGAGTAGCTTCGCTGAGTCCCTGGGGGCATCGGGAACCTTCAATCAGATAACGTCGATAGAGCCCCTCTTTTGGCGGTGGTCAAGATGGGCCCAGTAATTCATCGCGGCATCGCGGAGAATAGCGGTGAGAAGTGCGGCCATGTCTGGTCTTGCGAAGAAAAGGCGGGCTAATTCTAAGCCTGCTCAAGGCTTTTTCGACCCCGTGTCAGACCATTCAATGCCCGTCAAGCCACACTTCCTTAGAGCCCAGTGCATTGTCAAAACATCGTATTGCTGCACCACAAAAGATCATAGCTCCACCATTTATACAGCATGTGCATAATAAGGTACTTGCCTAATTACACCATTGAGGGTTTGGAGCGCTGGCTTGGCGTCACAGAAGAGGGTCCAGGTTTGAGGTGGTTCACAAGAGACTAAGCGAATTTCCACCCGAATCACTACCAATTATGTAGCAGTAGAGGTTGTGGTGTGGTCCAGTATTAACCGTCGAGTTAATTCCAGGCTTAGAATCACCACAGCCGCGGATGGCCTGGACTCAGCCACAGAAGCATCGCTGCTGGCATCTGTAGTTCTGGCATATATATTTGTCAATAGCGCTCAAGTCAACTGTTTTAAAGCCACTGCCGCCTCCCCACAGTTCCTTTGAGCGGCTGCCGCTAAAACTCCTGCGGCGGGTCCGCCGTCCGCGAAATTCCCTTTACGACAGCCTGCGCCTCTTAGCGGTCGTTCTTGGCAGCATATCAAGCTCTCTCAGGGTCACAGAAGTTTCGTGACCAGAACAGTCTTGAAGAACATCACGCTTGAGAAGAAAACTCAACGATAGAGAATGTTCGTTTGTAGTTAGTACTTTGGAAATATTTGACGCGAATCATGCCTTATGATTTGTTTTGTTAGCAAGGGGTGGCCGAACCAATCATCTTACATTGCGGTTGAAGTGATGCGTCTGTTTCCTGGTCCTTTTCTACACCACAGAGTCTTCTTTGATAGAGAAAGGGTGTATTTTTGCGCTCATCACCATAGACTTTCTTGTCTGATCTGCACTGATGTTGATATACCTTGATGCTTATAGAAACAAAAGCGAAGAGGCACGGCATTTCATTCACCGCTGCTGCTGCTCTCAAGTGGAGTAACATTGTTGACGTTTGTTTTGTTCTAGTTTACTCAGGGGCACAGGCTAGCTCCCACAAACGTTGTTTCTCCGAGGACCTGCTTCGCCCTTCATTTAGTGCCAACACTGCCGCGAACCCTGCCTTTTGGTTTCGTATTTTATGCTACCAGCGCCTGGTCGGGGGGGGGGGGGAGGAAGGGGGTTGTTTACGACGAGAAAGGAAGGGAAATTCACTGAGGATATCTGGGAGCTCACCTGCATACAGCCCAGTGCAGGGGAAGGGAAGTAGAGGGGGGGTGATAGGATAAAGTAGAAGAGAGAGAGAGAGAGAGAGAGAGAGAGAGAGAGAGAGAGAGAGAGAGAGAGAGAGAGAGAGAGAGAGAGAGGTATAAAGAGAGCTGTCAGTCCTACAAAGCTGTCAGTCTGGGCACATCAGTCAATCACTGCACTCCGGACTACAGCCGCTGCGTAAGGCCGGTCGTCTCCAGGAAATGAAGCAGACAAGCCAAGACTTCCCGTTGGGTACCAGCGCCTGGCTGTGGCCGATTGTCTCAGCAAGTGTTCTTGTAACGAGAGCGCTACTAATAAGCACGATCAGGGGAAACGTCGACACATTCGATTCGCCGACGATCGCCTGTGGACGTCACTCTATTTAATTGTTCGAAGCTTTTGTATTCTTTCAGTTCATTTCGGAGTACAAATCTGCTCCGGTAAAGTTCGACCTAGAAGAACCCTGCGTCGTCCTTGTCTACGTGGCAATATACTCGATAAAAGCAACATAGCTCTTCTTGATTTTGGATAAGAGGAATACAACTGCCTGGTGAGGTACTTGCGTCGAATCATGATGAACGTCGTTTGCGTCCATGTCCACGTTCATTAAAAGCCAGAACGCTTTCGATCTTCTAAAACGCGAGGTATTTGCATTTTATTATATATTGCTTGCCTCCTGACTAAAATTGTGTTGTTAGTCTGCCCTGCACTCGTGTTGTGTCTTTGGCACAGCGTCCTGTCTCGGGGCGTAGTAGAATGAAGCAATACCGACTAGCCAAGTTCATAGTTTTTTTAACGTATTCATCGATGCGCCTAATCATCGTTTCGACAAATTGCCCTCTCAAGAATGGACCTAAAAGATCAGTTATCCTGGTATGATTCGCTTAAAGAATGTTTCTACAGCCGTGGTGTACACGTCCCTCTCGCAAGATAAAGCGCATCATCCTCACGAGTTCTAATCATGACTAACTGACTGATCACCACCTTCTTCTTTGCTTCTCTTCTTCTCCTTCCCTAATTATCGCCATGTGGCCTTTTCGTTTTCTATAGAACTTGTTCAATTATTATAGCTTTGTTGGTTGCTGTGGCTACTGCTCATTCGACGGAGAGCTTACTAGCTGGGGCGAGGCTCGTTAGCGAAACGAACCGCTCGCTCACTTTGCACAAGCTCCCTGGAACCCAGTGAACCCGAGTTTTCTTCGGCATGAACAATCGCCTCAGGGCTCGGGGAGGTGCCGCAGACGCGGCGGAAGCAGCCGCAGTTACGTTTACCGGCGCTATCCTCCTATGGGTGGCTACCCGAACTAATACTGCCAACGCTTGGTAAAGTTTATTCTGTCTGTACGTAGGGAGAGTGCGCATCGTGTACGACTGCGTGTTGCGCTGGGCTGTAGACCTTTGTGGACAGAGCTTCAGGCTAAAGCGCCTCTGTGTGAAGAAAGAAGGGGCAGTACTCTAGAGGGCTGGAGGGGGGATAGTGTCACGAAGCGAGACAGCGCGCCAGCTGGTGTGCGAAAGCTTGCAGTGAACAGGCGCTTTTCAGATTGTGCTTCCGAGTCGCTGGTACCGACACAAGATATATAAAGGGAAGTGTGGAGAGGCAGCAGATGCTGGCAGCGCAGGCGCGTAGGCGTCACCTAGGCAAAAAAAAAAACAATCAGGCGTGAGAGGTGGTGGAGGGGGAGGCGACGGAGAGCTCCACACGACAGATACCAACGGCCTACATCCGCGGTTACGCGAATAATAGAGACGAACTTCGGACAGTATTGTAGTAGGCGCATTGCTTACAACTCTACTGTGCTGTTAATCAGCGAGGCTATTTTAAAAATACCGTACAGCCCACTTACAATGAACCCTGTTATAACAAAATAGCGGCAATAACGAGCCCATCTTCGTTCTGCGTTAGTATTTGTATACATAGATTTTGTGTCCAGATATAGGGAAAAGCGGATATATCGAACTGATTTCACTTTCGCGATGTGTTCGTTATAAGCGGGCTGTGGCTTCAGGATGTGGCTTAGTAATGTTTTAATTTGGGCTGACTGGTTCTTTTACGTATGTTTGCATATTTTGACAAAAAAGAGCGCGTAACGAAAAAGTGCTCTATTTATGAATAACACATTTTTAATTCCATTCCCAATTTATTTAAGAAACAAGGCGCGTAATTGTATTCTTATTCCATTCTTCCAAGCGTTGCCGCCATTCCATTCCCATTTCATTCCGGGGTCGAGAAAATTTCGTATGATTTCGAAGTCATTCCAATTCCGGATTGGTAACTCCGGCAACAAAAGTTGTCTCATGATCGTTGACATCCTGTCATTTCCGGGGTGCTTGGAGACAAAGGGCACAAAGCCCCAGCAGCGCAATTTAGAAAATCAGCCGTCCAAAATAGCCGTCCTTGTAGCACATTGACGCCCCCAAATTTCGTTGATTCGTGATTTGGGACGTGGTGCTGCCAAAATGGCAGCCTCAAAAGAATGGCGAGGGCTTCGTGTAGGCATAACAAATCAGCTACATAAATGTTCAAAGGCCTTTTTCTAACAAGCGCTTTTTAGATCAAGCAGCTCTTTGTGCCGTGCGCTTAAATCGATCATCGACTCCTAAAATAAATCGTCGACTCCTAACCAAGCAGATTTTTAAGCCAGAACCAATTGTTGAACGCTGTAAACAACTCGCTCATCGGCGCAGTTAGCACAGCGCCAGTGTTTTTTCTGGAGCAAAAGAACAAACCCATGAGAACCTGAGGTTATAAAAGCTTCCAGCCTATTGGAAACCTTTCTCGTAAGGCAACAGGTTTTGTAAATGTGACAGCCGTACCTGAGTTGGACAAAACACATTAATACGGTAACTAACACTGCAAGGCGTAAACTATTCTTCCTCAGAAGAGCATTGAAACTTTCAAACCCCTGTGCCTGCCTTCTTGCTTATAAAACAATAGTTATACCGACTTTGGATTATGCTTCCATTATATGAGATCCTTTCCCCAAAA
Source organism: Haemaphysalis longicornis (assembly GCF_048455015.1). Classification (NCBI taxonomy): domain Eukaryota; kingdom Metazoa; phylum Arthropoda; class Arachnida; order Ixodida; family Ixodidae; genus Haemaphysalis; species Haemaphysalis longicornis. The sequence goes on along the minus strand of NW_027526335.1, from coordinate 134,501,573 downwards.
CTAATATTAACAAGCTAGAAAGACAGCAAAAAAGGCCATTCATTTTATTTATAATAGCTTCGGACGCACTTCAATTATGGAACTTTCAACTCGGGCTAAACTACCAACACTAGCAGAAAGAAACCGCTTATCTAGACTAAAATGTCTATATCAACTAGTAAATGGATATTACAAGACAGACATTTCTGAAGTTCTTTCATTTTCGTCCGGATATGCAACTCCACAAAGGCATGAGCGCACAATAACACCATATGCAACCCGTAACAACTGCTTTAAATATTCATTTTTTCCACGAGTTATAAACGACTGGAACACACTAACCAGCACCGAAGTTTTACAGCTATTCTTAATAGTGTGTTCTTCTAGCCTCAACAACAGTATTTAAACTAACATGCCAATTAAGCTCTGTCCCCACAAACGTTGGAAATGTCTGTGTATTTGGAGTTGCTTTGTGCGTACTTTTGTTTCTGTGTGTTTTTATCTTCCTGCTTTGAATATTTGTTTGTTTGCAGATGAGCATTCAAGTAATTCATGTAACCCACTCTGCAAAAATCTCTAATAGGAATTGCAGTATTCGCCAATATATAATAAATAAAAAAACGATCCGAACCAACGTTCTATTACGCCATAACAATATCGGATAGGTAGATGATATGCATAAATATTTATAAGTTGCATGTCGCATAATTTCTTTCGCTGTGAATCCTGGCCTTGCTTGTAACAATACAATAAATAAAAAAAGAGGGTCAGTGACCAGAAATGATTTCTTCAACTCTGCCTGTTGAATTCTCGTCTTCCATGCACCTTATTCGGCACGAACAGTTTTTACTGTTTGGGAACGAGATCAAATTCGATCAGACGATGAAGGATAACGCACTTTCTTTCACTCGCGCGCCCACATTTCACGTTATTGCGAGTTGAGTGGAATCGGAGTCGCCTTTTCCTGAGCTCTCCGCTTTCACTGAGTTAGATCCCTTGGAAACAATGCTTATGCCTACTCAGAACGAACACTATTAGATTGCCGCGTTTGCAAAGGACGTTCACTGACGGCCATCGAGCCGTGAGATGACCCCGTCATGCGTTCGGTGAGCGAGGAACATGATATTTGCAGACCCTATGAGTTTGAACACGAGCAAGATACGAACGCGGATATAGTTTCTCTAAATATTTTCTTGGGTAGGGCTGCCGCACTTGAATTGAATTTATTGGTTGAGAGATTGTGCATTCGGACGAAGCGACCAGTGGTTTTGATAGTACAAGTCATTTAAATTAGAGACAATTTACTTATGCGCCCGAGAATACGAGTCACTTCATTTTTGGACGCGCCAACAGTATTTTTCCGTGCCCTCCGCGTATCCTACATATTTCGTGCCACTTTCTTCAAGCAGCGTTCAGCCTATGTCAACCGTATGGTTTCTCAAGGACATGAACGATCACTTGGGACACCAGTGGAAAGGTTTCAAAGGTCATACCAAGCTGTATTTTTCACAAGCGTAAATGAAATAGTTGATAAATGTAACCTGTCTGCATAACAGAATAAATTCTGGATTTATTTCTGCAAGAATATAATGGGAATGCAGGATTATGCGTCAATCAAAAGTACGCGTCGTGTTGATTGCTTTGAATAACAATTCAATCGTGTAAAAGTTATGACAGCATCTAGGGAGGAGAGGTGCTCTTAGCCCACCTGATGAAGCAGGAGGCATTGTCGAGACAGTGGAGCATTGAAAGCAGAACTTGCTGACAGAGAGGATAACGTGAACGTTCTAGCTAATTTTACACATCCCTTCCTCTACAGTACAGTGGGAAATCCGATGTTGATATCCTATTTCTCACAGATATGCCCTGGCAACCACCTTCACTTTGGCGCTTGTGATGTCATTCGAAAAAATCTGCCCCGTGTTCCAGTGTCCGGTATACTATTCAAAACTGTCATGCACAGAGTTGTACACATACCAACAAAAGCGCACATATTCGAGCACGAGGCACGTGCACGTTTAGAGATGGGCAAGCAGATTTGTAGTGTAGAATGTTTAAATGAGCGGATGCGGAGAATACAAGCGCCGGTTATACAAAAACTGCCTATAATTAATAGAGGGCCACAGAAGCTTGCAATATGTCCCAAGGCAACGACACTGGAGTACTTCTGGGAAACATGGTTGTCAGTGTCTCGTGCTGTATTAGCAGAGGTCCACTGCTCTTATTTCGCCGGCATGTTTTGTGTACCTGGCTCCGGATACCCGACGCAACATCTTCCATACTATAATATGCACTCATCCGAGTTGCTCCTCCTGTTGGCATGTTACAATGGGGCGATACCATAGGCATACGGCTTAAGAAAATATTGGTTGACTCGAACGACTTCCGCTCCGACGCATTGAGGATACATCAAGGCCGCCCCTTTCTTTTACGTGGCGAACAAGGTTTCAGCACACGCGAGTAACGGTCGGCGTATGGCCGTTATTGTATGGCACGCTATTCTTGCATGCAGCAGCTTCCCTTTTGTATTCGTCGTTCTATAATGCACGAATACGGAGTGGTGGCTTATGTATCCGTGAAGGCGTCCACAAGGAGGGACTGGGAGTCCGGCTGTGTGGCCGACAAAAATCTGGGATTGGGGAAGGAGCCGCGGACTCTGCAGTTCAGGCTGGAGTGGGCTGCTTTGGAATTCATGAAGCAACGTCAGTGCCCGATGGAAAACTTACACCTGCAACGAAAACGAATGATTGCCGTTTGGATCTACAGAGGCGTTTATAAGCTTTGGAAACATTTGTGGTTTATGTGCATGTGTGGCAAAAAGAAAAAAGTTCTCGTTCCTAAAGAAAAATGCTGGTTCAATGGAAAGGGAAGTTGAGAGGCTCGCGGGTATTGAATTTCAGTTTTGTTATTGAGAACGTCTCCAATGAGATTAACCCGGCATAAAGTAAAAGCCTTACGTCCTCCTGAGCCCCGTGTAGCCAGTTGAAACACACTAGAGGTGGGCAGCAATATTAGCGATAAACACTCAGGCAATTTCTTAAGAAAACGTTGTTGAATTTGTAAATATAATCCCAAATGAAGGGAACCGTGTGTAAGAGTGGATATTTCGAGCTTAACTTTAGGTTCATCGCCCTCTTTGATAACAGCTGCCTCCAGCCACACTCTGCAGCCAGTATGATGCGAAAAAAAACGAAAGGGAAACACAATGGCGTTACAATTACATATAGACATCTTGTTAAGACGGATATTCACGCACTCGTCGGTCCATGATGTGGTTTCTGCTTTCTGCTTATAAAATATTTTCTCACTGGTTCCCTGCATGTGGGCACAGTTGCTTTCCGTCGGGGACAAAGCAACAAGGAAACCTTTATTTGGTAGGCTGCGTTGTCCAATGCGAAATTCCAGTGCTAAAGGGGCCAGTCACCCTGATTGACTCCCTTTGCATAAGGCACCATCGTTGCGGGGTGGCTCTACTGCAGCAGTCATCACTCATGACTCTCATGCAATGCTCGCTCAACGATAAATGATCACGTGGAAGAAGTTGTGTCTGAGTATCAGATTGAGACTCTCTTGTTGCACGGATGAATATGAGTAATCATGTTCTTGTCGTTCGCAAACATCTGGCGCCTCTGATGCGTACGGCGCATCATCCTGGTGCAGCCTCGTAAAGACACGAATGACACCACACTACTCCATGTTTCGAGATCCATGTGAGAACATACTGTTACAGCCTCCTTAAACAATGCTCTTCGCTCCTAGAATACCACCGTACGTGTCATGGTGACAAGATCATGAGGAGACCGATTTTTGTTTGCTGCAGTCAATAGTATCTCAAATGCCGTCATGAAACTTTAACAATGTATGAGCCTTGCTGCAGCTAATCAGTATGGTGAGGGAACGCTTCGCTCTATATGATTTTGCTATGGTCGGGTCGCTTGATATTTCAAAATGCCCAAAATCGAGCTCAGTTGCTCCACATAAAAAAAACTGGACAAGCCTTTATTTAATTGAAAATCACCTGCACATGTCTCTGCCGCCCCGCAAAAAGCGCGCAATATGTCCTTGCTTCATTTCGTAGGTGTCGAGTCATTCCAGTTTGCTTCGCACGTCTCAGCCAAATACGTCACCAATCTTTCTGTGCTAAGAAGAGAAAACTCAGACGACGGTCAACAAACAAATCTGTCAAGAAGAAGCTTTGTGGCCCCCACGAATCATCGTCATGAGACCATCGTCGTCGTTATATGGACGGGATTTGAACTTTGAGGAGAGAATGCGCTAAAGGTGTAGTGTGTGGGCGTTGAGTTGAACACAACGCACTCAATGATGCGGGAGGGCTCACTCCGGTAGACCTTCGCTGCATGACGCGAAGGGCACAGGTTCAATTCCAACCACGGGAAACATTTTTTTCCTTGTGCCATTGAAATCATTGTCATATCCACTCCCATTGTGTAAAGTTGGCATTCCTGCAGGGCGCTCTATCTATGACACCCCCATCAGTGATACCAAGAAAGCTTCGCGTTAAAAATGAGAGCACCAAATGCAAGTCTCGTATGGGAGAGTAATGCGACCGATCACTTGTGGGAAGTTCTTGAAGCAAGCGACGTAGATAGCTCGGGAAACAGTATGGCCATGCATCTGTACCACATTACCGGCACAACCAGGTGTCACTCATCAGCGATTCACTGTAGATCGGTTGCCGATAGTTGTACCCTCTCCCCGCTTGCATCGCTGCACAAAGATATCTGTCCTTATTTAAATCACGCAGCTACCTGAGAGCGTACCCTATACGCCAGTTACGGATTTTCACCCGTCGAGGTTCACAGAAATAGAGCATGGCGCGTAGATTTCATCTATCTCACAATTTATTCTATTTCACTTTATCTGCATCACCGTCAGCGGCGTTTACCTTGGCTCAATCTGGAATCAGCGATGCAAAACGTAGATGGACTCATATGCGATTTGGTAACGCCGATGAGAATCAGCGGAAGGAACAAAAATACATTTCCCAGACCTTCCGCCAAGGCGGCTACTATTTTTTTAACTAGACACGGCATCCAGAAGCGTTTGCAGGGCACCTACACGGCGACCGCGTTGTTTAGCATCCACAATTCAAATGATAATCAATTTCTCACAGTTCTGCAATGGGTCTTAGACCATTGGTGGCTAAACTGCTTCTGCTCTATTGGTCGGCTCCCAATAGGGTCTTTTCGCCCCTACTTGCCCCCCCCCCCTCCCCAAAAAGTATGAAATAGCCATTTTTATTGTTGTTTGCGGCTGGTATTCGGCAAAATGCTTTGCTTCGCGATTTGGTTCTATGCTTTAGTCTTTTATCGCGCCGCGGAACCATCTTACGAGCGGTTTCTTGCGTGCGACAAAAAAAATGTACCGGCTATTCTCCCGACCTGTGAGAACTTCTCTAAATAATTACAGGCTTTTCACTTTTCTATGTGGAATCCTCTTGGGGGTCTTTTCGGCGCAATTTAATTATTGCCGCGACTCTCGAGACAAGCTGCTGGTTGTTTAAGAAACAAGAACGAAGCAATCTACTGCTCCAAAAATAAGCCTAAATGAGGCATCTTGCAAGGAAAACAAGAAAACAGCGCCAGTGGCGATTTCTTAGCGCCCTCGCGTTGAAGATCACACGGGCAAAAGGCGCGAAACTTCCGGTCAGAGCGGTCGTTTTTTGATGGAGCTGCAGGAACTTTCAAATTTTCGTCAGAAAATCTGCTATGTAATTTCTTATCCTTCCACACTCCTCTGATACTCCTCTTCCACAAAGTTCTAGACCACCTTTGTACCAGATTTGAGTATCCTAGCACCAACAGCTTTACATATATACACGTTTTCTTTTTCTGTCTTGTCACGCTTGGTCAGGTGTCCCGGTAAATAAAACAATCATAGTTAACATGCGTAACAGGGTGTCCCGCTAAAGGAAATACTTACGTTATCGAAGGGCTGTTCCGATAGTTTGTCAAGTTGAATCAGCTCGCTAGGCGCATTTCTGGTGAAGTTACAGCAAACGCCCAAACGCAAACAAAACCACAGTCACCGGGAAGCCACTGGAGCAAAATCGCCGAATAAGCAAGTAATTCATCCGGCCACTCATTAAAACAGTTGAAATAGGTTAAAGAACATTTCGTTGCATCGGAAAACGACTTAGAAACAAGGATACGCCGAATAATGAGAGCTCTCGAGGAAATGCGATGCAACCAAGCAGCAGTAACCGCAAGCTTCGACCGGGTCAGCCGGCGGATTTAAAGTTAAAAAAGGGACATTATTCGGTAGGCAGAGGTCAAAAATTGTTGGAAAAGCTAAAGAAGAGCTCGCCCCGCTCAAGACACTAAGTTACAAAGGGAATACTCTAAATGAGTTCAGCGCTACGTCAGAAGCGTCGTGCCAATACCGAACTAAGATAGAACGTGAACCCAGGGTGACACAGATGGCATCGCGGAAATTCGAATACCCTCGACAACCTATGGTCGCACAAAGGAGTACAACCACTTGCTGCGGCCTCCCAAACAAGAGCAACCCAGATATGTAATCGATTTTTATGAAGAAAATACTAAAATTGAGTCTTTGCACCCCTGTCGTGGTCGTGGTCCCAATGTTTGTAGACTTTAAACAGCAAAGAGCACACGGTTTCCTAACTCTTCCGGAGCCCAGCCAAAACCTCACCGTTATTGGCGGAGTGCATGATAAACAGTTTTTCGCCTTAGAACTGTAGTAAAAAGGAGAGGAAGAACGCTCATACACGTTATGCGACCCTTCTGGCCAGATGAGCATCAAACTAGCCATTGTCGTCGCTTAACACTTGAGGATAACACTAGCTTACTTTTCAAGCGGCAAGACGTCAATGGGTCTCTCATCAGTAAGCCGGTGTGTCAGCTTTATCCTCCACAACCACGCGTAAAAAAGCAGAATCGAAAAATACTGGCTCAGTATCACTGCATACGTGCCCGGCAACGCCGTTTGCGGGAAACCTCTCTCGCTCTCTCTTCCTCCCTCTTTAAACTAACTCTGTGGCCCAACCCATGCAGGTATGAGGTGCTGCCTACTCTGCTCCGAAAGTAACCATATATACGAGATACCTGAGAGGCTGCACTAGAAATGTTTGACCATTGTAAGAAGGCCCTTATGGATACAAACATCACTCCCCCACCAGAGAAGGATCTGGCAACCCTGGTCTAGTAGCTGGCCCCCAACTACTATGACTGACAAACTCAACTCTCGGCCCTGAGTTCCAAGAAACTCTAAAGCACCAGCCACGACAGCGGTCATACCAGCGATACAGCAGGGTGTGCTAAGAATCTCTGGGTTCGGATAGGCCGTCTTTGGAACTTTACCCCGGCAACGTTCAACGCCCGCATCCTGTCTACCGAGGAAAGATTAGGTGTACTGCCAGAGGAGCTCTCAGACATTAGGTGGGGAATTATATGGTTAAATGAAGTCAGAAGGACAGGAGAAGGCTTCGTTTACCCAAAGAGAAAAAAGAACGCGGGGTGCGATTTTAATACACAGAGAAATAGCAGCAAATTTGGAGGAGTTGCTAAGCCCTAGCGAGAAAGTCGCGCCTGTTGTAATCAAGCTAAACAAGCGATACAGGTTAAAGATAGCACAGGCCTATGCCCAACAACAAGCTATGATGATGAAGCCGTAGACAGGTTCTACGAGTGTCAAATCAGCAATGAAGAAGGCAACAACACAGTTCACGATTGTGGTGGGAGACCTTAACCCAAAGGTCGGTAAGAAGCAAATGGGAGAAAGATCAGCGGAAAACTTCAGAATAGACAATCCCAAAAATCGAAGAGATACACTGGTGAGATTGCAGAGAGAGATAACCAGAGTTTAATGAACACATTCTTCTACAAACGAAAGACTAGGAAAGGGACATGGAAAAGTCCCCATGGTACAACACAAACGAAATTGTCTTAATTTTTAGTGACAACACAGGTATTGTGCAACACGTAGACGTGGCAAATAGGATTCGTAGCAGCGATCATCGATAGGATGATTATATGTAAGCTAAGGCTCAATCTCAAAAGAGGAGAAAGTAGGAAATTTGTAAAAACAGAAACCCCACATGGAGTCAGTCAGAGCCAGATCACCCGAGGTTAAAGTAATTGTTCAAAACAAAGTCGCGCTTGTAAACTTCCAGAACGAGGTCACTGTAGATAGGCTAAATGACAACATAACATTGGCAACCGGTTGGTCCACAGTAGGTGTGGGAAAAACAACATATAGGGAACAAACTGGAAAAGTATGAAAACAAAGGAGCTATTAGCCAAAAGTTAGAACATAAAACTGTCAAGTACGGCGGATCAGACTGAATAAGCCGAGCTGTAGAAACTGCTTAACAGAAGTAAAACAAACTACATTTGTGCATACAACATGACAGTGATCAAGAAAACGCTGCAAATAAGTGCAAGCTTGAAAGCAACTGAGAGAAAGCTAGCCATCGGCAAAGCCATGATGTATGCACTCAGAGACGTGAAGTATAACGTTACCACACGTGGAAGAGATAATAAAGGTAGCAGGACGATCTTCCCCCAGGCTGTATGCCAGCAACGTTGGACCATGGTGAACTTCTGAGCGGAAAAGGTCAACTTTCGATGTCCTGCTAGTAACTAAAGAGGAGATACGAAAGGCTTTCAAATATATGAAAATTAGCAAAGCTGCTGGTGACGACGGCATAATTGTAGGTCTTTTGAAAGAGGGAGGAGATATTATAGTGAAAAAGCTTGCTGTACTATTAAGCATGCCTGAAGGCTCAAAAGGGGCCCATAGCCAGAAAAACGCCAAAATCTTAATGATTCGCAAGGAGGAAGATCCCAAAGACCTCAAGGATTGCAGACTCATCAGCCTACTCTCAGTTCTTTACAGGCTGCTTGCCAAGGTTATAGAGAGCCGTATAGCTGACAGCCTGGATGCCCTACAACCCAGAGAGCAGGCTGGGTCTAGGAAAGCGTGCCATTTCTGGATCGCGTCCACATCGTCAATCAAGTGATAAAAAAAATGCTGCCGAAATTTAGAAAATTATCTGTTAATGCGTAGCATTCGTGTGCCGCTTGTCTTAAGTGTGAGTTTTTACAGCTAACATTTTTGGTTTTTTAAACCCTGTCCCACCAATTACGGCCATTTACGCTATTATCACGATTAGAAGTAGAGCGTTCGCGAAATCTCCATTATTGTGGAAATGCAGGGCGTTATACGGTTTGACGTTTTCTGTAATTGCTTAATATTTTTCTTATATTTTTTCAAGGTTTCGTTCGACCAATTATCTCCATTTACGCTGCTATAACGATTACAAATGGAACTTTCGCGAAATTCGCAATATTGTGGAAATGCAGCGGATTACACGGTTCACCTTTTTCTGTATTTTTATTTATATATTCCTTATTTTTATTGTTTCAAAATTTCTTTCTACTAATCATTTCATTTACGCTAATAGCACAATTATAGTAAAACTTTTGCAAAATCCACCTTATTGCGGAAATGCAGGTCGTTGTACGGTTGGCCATTTTCCCTAAATTTTCAGATTTTTGTATTTATATTTTTTCAAAATTTTGTTCGACCAATTATATCCCTTCAGGCTGTTATAACGACTACAGGTAGAACTTTCCCGAAATCTGCAATTATTGTAGAAATGCAGGGCGTTACACGGTCCGTCATTTTCCATATATATTTCAAAGGTTTTCAAAGTTTTGTTCGACCTATGATCTCCATTTGTAGAATTAGAACTATTTCAGGTGCAGCTTTCGAAAAACTGCATTTTTGGAAATGCCATCTGTTATACGTTTGGCCATTTTCCGTAAATATTAAATATTTTCCTTGTAGTTCTAGTTTTTCAAAATTATCTCGATTTACGCTGCTATAACGATTACAGGTGGAGCTTTCCCGAAATCTGCACTATTGTGGAAATGCAGGGAGTTACACGTTTCGCTATTTTCCATAAATATTTAATATTTTGCTTGTAAATTTAGTTTTTCAAAATTTCGTTCGACCAATTAGCTCCGTTTAGGCTATTATTATGATTACAGGTTGAACTTGATGAACGGAATGGAGGTTTGTCAAATGTGATTTAAATTACTCGCATTCACAGTGCTTGCGTGCCCCCTGCCTTAAACTAAGCGAGCGGGAGTTCTGTTCTTTTTGTCCTTGGTTTAATTTCGTTGCTGGAGCTGTTTTGCGTCATTCCGATCACGTAATGTTTTTCTTGTCAGGCTGCTTATTTCGCTTACTATCCTAAACACCAAAACAAAAACTAAATGAGCGCGGGGGATTCCCCTTATACACGCAGATTTTGCCTGAAATGTTCCTTCAGATTTCTACTCAAGCACGTTAATCGTGTGTCAGGGAAATTTTCACCTTCTTGGTACGGCGGGAATAACACTGTGGACGAGGTACAGGACTAAAGGCGCCCAAACGCGATTTTGCACCGGCTACAGGCAGGGCCATGTAAACGCGAAGGTTTCTCCCCCCTTTCTCACTCTCTCTGTCTGCAGTCTGTCACCAGTGGGTCAGGGGATGACACGGGGAATGGGCGGGCGCTGGGCTGGGAAAGAGAAGGAGAGGAGACAATGGAGGAGATAGATGAGGATTCAGGGAAAAAGGAAGGGCAGGAGACAAGGTGAAAGGGTGAGGTAAATAGGGAAGTGAAAGAGAGTGTAGCCGTATTGGAAGCAAAGGAGGCAGAGGGGAGCTGGAATGGCAGTGATAGCATTAAACCAGTCGTACTACACGGATAGGCTCTTCGGTATTATGAGACAAGTCAGCATCTCTTCATAAAAGTGACACCGCAATCAATAAATCAATCAATCGATCGATGAAGAGTACGAGGAGAGGGGAAATTTGAAATGAGCAAAGGATAGGAGGGTGAGTGTTATAGGCAGCGAGAGAGTTGGAAGGGAGTGGAGCTAAACAGGGTGGGTGGGTGGCTGAGTGAGTGTCGATGAGGAGAAAGGAGGTATTCTGAGTAAGCATATCCGAAGAGTCAACGTATCCGACGAGTTAAAGCACTCCGAAAATTGAACCTCTCTCGCTGCCAAATTGCGCTCTCTCTCTCTCGCTCTCTCCCTTCCCTGAACTGCCCGGGAACTGATGTGGAAGGTTACTCAACTTATTGGGCCGTCAAAATGGATGTCTCAGCTTGGGCTGTCAAACGAATCGCATAAAGACGTCACACCGGCGCGTTAGCCACTTTCGCACCCAGTGTTAATTTCGGCGAGAGGTTCCTGGCTTCATTTCGCGGATCTGTGAACGGCGTAAATAACCTGCCAGTGATGATCACACACTAAAAACAAACAAGGGCCATTAGCGTGTGATATACTAATACGGAGTAGTTCAAGCATTCCACCTCAAGGATAGCGTACAATAGCTATATCCCCCGTCCTTCCCCTACGACGTTAATTGACTCGAAATGGCGAAAACCTCTAGTTGTACGCCGCTGTCAAGAACCCATAGGGCGCCACATTTCTTTCTTATTCAGCTGAACACAGCTACAAAGCCACAAAAATAATGAAGCAATTAGCGTGAGTGCGGCGCAACGAACTTGAGAGGGCAACCGTGATGGCTGCAAAATTCTCCGAAATATATGTATGTGCACAAGGCAGGTAGAATGTCCGTGCGCACGGCGTATTTTATTTATAACATCGTTGGCATGTAAAATTTTCAAAAAGAAGAAATGCATCTGCAGCTTACCGAGTAGCGTCGCGGCTTCTAACGCTTGCTTCTTCGGTTGAGCCCCAGCTATTCTCCCTTTCTTTATTATTTCTGGGATCTTCATGTTGTAAAAATTCTCCATTATTATCAGTTCTGCGCATATATATTTCGTAAATACGCGTGGTTAAATATCTTCTAGGTCTCTTTAGCGGTGGACAGGAGCCTATGACTGAGCCTAAATGAAGTTGTGCATCACACCGGAAGTGCGCTGCCTGCACTGATTGAAAGCGATCTGCCGCTATCGCCGCAGGCGATGTGGACTCTTCAGACTCACACTAAGCCACAGCCGGCTCGCTCGCTGGTGATTACTGCACCGTTAGGGGAGGTCCCCGATGCGCATGCTTCTTCACATGCTTCTGCCGCAGGACATCGACCGTGGCTATAACCAAAAGGGTATTCTCCGCTTTCAACGTGACTCTGCGAATGCACAAGGTTTGCCTTGCGAAGAAGAACTGTACACACCCTAACCGACGCTTTCAATAATCTCTGAAAACACAAACGTACCTTTCAGAAGCTTAGGAAGAAGTACTTTGAGTGTTTTAAATGCAGAGAAGAAGTCACGAAGTATTGCGGAGAAAGTGGAGAAAATTCCGGGCTGAATCCGAACCACAACCCCTATATTACTCGTACGTTGCTTTACTATTTGAGTTAATCCTCCTGCTCTGCAATCTAGCAAAGCCGGAATGACAGGGATGGCTGCCTATATACTAAATTATAGAAATGCCTTCTAAATAAAATGGCGTGAGGTTTGTTTCAAGAAATAACAATTCTTCAGCGAACACAGCCCGCTAGCAAGAGGTTCTCTTGCAACAATCACCTCTCCACCTTCCATGTGACTCGACAGAGTGGGAGTGGTGGCGTAGTTTTGTTGTACTCCAAAGGCGTACTTAGAAACACAAAGTGTCTGTGTCCGCGCTGCTGGCGTGCTTTACAAGTTGTCTCCTTTCTTTGACGGTCCCTACGTACATCGGGGAAGTGTGCTGGCGTGCTGAGATCCCTGTGTTGGACGTGCGCTGCATTGCAACACCCTAAGCAGCGGCTCAAAAGACGGCGCACTAATTAAGGATGGTAGAGCATGAACCCCTGCGCCGCTGCCTTAACGCGTCGTCCTCCGAAACCGTCGGGGTGGTCGTAAGTGAGCTGGTCGTCTTACCGAGCATATCAAGAGCAAGACAAAACTCATTAGCGTTTTGCAAGTTTATTTTCATTAAAGTAATCCCTCATACAATGTTTTATTCAGTTTTGTTGTTTTTCTTATCAAGTGTAGCAATCTTCTACTCCTCGAAATCCTGCAGAATTACGACTGCTCTTTGGATGAGGTGGATTTCATTTTTCGTTTTACTGGAGGGGCTTATATACATTCGTTTTATGCTCCTTTGTTTGCTGAAGGAAACAGACTGACTACAATCTTTGGGAACCCGAAGGCACTTGCTAAATGCCGGAGCTTTTATGGTGGTCCTGTATCTTCGCAAACAATTGTGAAGGAGTTCGGACAAGTGGAACAGTGACATGCAGGTACTGCTGCCCCGTATTTTGGATTGAATCTCAAATACGATAAGCGCTGTTTTATTTGAAACGCAAGAAAATTAACCTGGAATACGCATAGGAAGACAATGAAATGCATGTGGAAAAAACAAAGAAGCACAAAACGTCTGTTACAGGCCCGGAGGATGCAAGTGTCAGTCGTTTCCCGGGCAAGACAGTCCAACGTTCAATAAACACGCCAGAGTTCACTTTCTCGTAGATGTCAGACACTCATGGGTTGCGTATTTGCATATTTGTGGATTTTTGTCCTCGGTTGCTTTGGCACGAATAAAGGACCAAAATATCATCCCATTTTTTGCAAAGAGCGTAGGGAAAGTCTACAAGTTCTTTTATGCTACGCAGGTCACTTTGTAGTGATATACACAGTGAACAAAATTATTTCGACATGATTTTTTAGAATTCGGCGCTTAGATTTACGTGAAGACCACCTCTACAGTGAAGTTATGCGCCCACGGGGACATATAACTAGGTGGTAATTATTGATGTTGGTGGCTTAATTACATAAAATTGAATAATTAACTTTTTAGTGGCTGCAGTAAGCAGGCATGTTTGTATTGACAAATTGGATGCAATCGTTTTTATACGCAGATATTTTTTTCGTAGAATTTTTCTAGCGCATCTGTACTTCAAGATATCGAACTGCGAAGTTTAATTGCCGTTCACATGATTTCCTATGCGAGACAGCAGAGACCTAAGCACAGCTCCTCCCTTTTGTGACGCGGCTGCTATTTGTCGTGTTTATTTAGTTTTGCAGCGGGGTGGAGGCATGGGCAAAAGTGATAACTGGCACCCTGTCCATCTTACATGGTGTTATCGCGATCTGCAGTACTAAAAACCGCTATCCAAATTCAGAACAAAAGGGAGGAGTTTTGCGCCGGCCTTCGCTGTCTAGCATGCGTAATTACGGGAACGGAAATTAAACTTCGCAGTTCTATACATCCGAGTATGAATGTGCTAGAAAAATTGTGCCAAATTAAACTGCGTATAAAAACGATTGCGCCCAATTTTTCAATACAAACATGCCTGCTTACTGCAGCCACTAAAAAGGTAATTATTCAATTTTAGTTCATTAGGCCACAGTACTCAATAATTAGTACCTAGTTATGTGTCCCCCTGTGCGGATAACCTCACTGCAGAGCTGGTCCTCACGTAGATCTATGCGCCTATTTTTGAAAAAACCTGTAGACTTAGTTTTGATCACCCTGTATACACACATAAGGCTGCTACTGTGCTGCTGCTGCTGATGATGATGATTGCATACACTCACGCGTATACATTTACATATATGCGCGTGTTTGCGTGTGTACGTGCGTGTGTGTGTGTGTGTGATAGAGACAGAGAAAAATGGAGATAGAGAGAAGAAAGCGAGAGACCAGGCGAGGATGCTCCTTTCGATGGCCTCTTGACCCCTTCCCTTCAATCACCTGGGACGAGCAGTGGGAGCGAGCGCAGGGTAGCTCTGTCCCGGGAGTACAAGCCTCACTCTTGGATAGAGCTGCCACTGTCGCCGCCAGACTTGTGCCGGCGGTTACCCCGCTCGTTTAACCTATTTTCGCTCAATAAAAGTTTCTCTCTCTCCTTCTCTCTCTCTCTCTCTCTCTCTCTCTCTCTCTCTCTCTCTCTCTCTCCTAACGGCTCTGGGGTGACGTCGCGTTTCGTAACGTGTTCTATGAAAGCCGAGATGATCACGGCAGACCTTGGCCTCACCTTCGCCCTGTAGGGCGCCAACCCATGGTAAGCATAACGACATCGACGGCGCCCATGATTCCCGTGGTGACGACAGCATCGTTCCCGCCTCTGGAGAATACATGAGAATCTCTAATTCACCACCGCAGGGCGATCGATAATGCTAATTTCCGCCGAGCCTCAAGAGAAGAACGGAAAACTGTGCACCATACGGTACACATTGCTTTCCAGCCCTTGAAAGAAAGAATAGTCGAAACGCTTTTGCGTAATTGAAACAAGATTGCGATAGTCTGAAACGTGGTTTACCCTAACGAACGCGATATAATTTAGAAGGCAGACAAGAGATGGGTTTCTGTGAGCTGGGAGAGGGGGGGGGTGAAGGCAGGTGGGGTATTACAAACGATAAAGCCGTAGGTTATAACAAAACCGGACCAATAGATCCCCTGTTGGGGATTCAGGACGCAATAAACGGCATTACGGTGATATAGATCCAAATAAACGTTTTTCCACAGTTCAGTAATCTCGTAACCGATGGCCACTATAGGGCAAAGAGGGGGTTCAAAACACCGTACCTTGCAAATCAAAATCCAACACTTATGACGTAAAATTTAAGTGCGGGTAATGTATTGTGTACGCGACATGGTGTCGATCTTTAGGAACTAGAGATGGCAATAACTGATACGCAGACTTGCTGGCTCTTTTTTTATTAAGCTCTCTGTGCAGATCTGGAAAGTTTCATTGGATCTTAAAAAAACAATAACAATAGAGCGTTCGCTCCAGTGGCGCTGCAAATTGAGTATCGACGACGGGACGCGCGTATGAAGCGAACTTCGTGCACTCCGCCACGCTGAAAGAAAATAAAGGGTGGGATTTCGCTGTTCCGCAAACTATTTTTTCGCTCCTTCGCCTTACCAAAACAAAGAAAGAAAATCCCATTTTCAACCGCACCAATATGTGGACGCCACAAAGACCTTACCTTGGCAGCTGCAACACGCCAGGTAAGACGCGACCGATAGTCAGGGTGGTGGTGTCGCACTAAGCCCCCTCCCTTTTCAACAGCGCTTCGACGTTCCACACGTATGAAGCGCCCTTTGTTGTTGTTGGGGTCGTTGTTCGTTATTGTTGTAATTGTTCTTGTTGTTTTCGTTGCTTGCGCTATTGTTGTTGCTTTCGTTGTCGTTATTTCCGCTGTTGTCGTTGTTGCTGTTATCGCTGTTGTCGTTTTGTGATTGTTGTTGGGGTTGTTGTTTGTGTTGTTGTCGTTACTTCAGCTGTTGTTGTTGTTGTTCTTGTCGTCGTCGTCGTTGTTGTTGTTGTTATTGTTGTTGTTGTTATGGTTGCTGCTTTGGGAGGGCGGAGGAGGAATGCCTTTAATGATGAGGAGAAGTCAGCCTGGCAGCGAGCTCGGCTTGCTACTCCACATGAACATGAGAGGTGAAAAAAGTGCAAGGAAGCGATGACACAAAAACACATACAGACACTACAAATTCAAATAAGCACACACAAACTGACCGACGCAGGTTCGCTCACACAGCACGCGCACAGTGATATAGTTAAGGCAAACGGTCACAGGATTTTTTTCAGGCAGGAGTCAGGAAGAAGTGACAACAAGGCATGTGTACTCCGCGGCAGTTCACTGCCATGGGCCAATGGCGTCGCGAAGTTTCAGTGGTGCATCAGCACGCAGCCCCAAGGTCGTTTTCAAGGTTAGCCGCGGGGTCTCGTAACGGGGACAAACACACAGTACATGTTCTATGTCCTCACGAACACGGCATACGTGACAGTGAGGGGAGGCAACTCGGCGTATCTTGTAGAGGTAGTGGCCGGTAGCAGCGACGTTGAGGCGGATGCGGTGAACAATTGCTTCATCGCGCTTTCCCAGGCCACACGACATTCGGAAACTGCAAGTGGGATCAATTCTATACAACGGCTGATAATTGTTTGATTCATCCGTCCATATTGAGAATTGCAACTGTCGCGCGATGGAGTACGATAGTGTCGTGGCGTCACGTCTCGAGAAAGGAATCGGGATGATGACCTGAGATTGGGTGTTGGCCGCGCAAGCTGTTTCGTCGGCCACCACATTCCCATTCACCCCACAATGTCCAGGTCGCCACTGTAACACTACCTCGTGAAGCAAGCTTGCGGCCTTTGTTTGCAGGGTGTGCATTTCGTGGGCCAGCTGTTCGCGCGGAAATGATGCCAGTTGTTCAAGCGCCACCCGTGAATCTGTGAAAATCACCCACACAGAAGGTTCTCGCCCAATAATGTACTGCAAATCGGAGTGCAAGGCAGCAAGTTCTGAGGTTGTCGATGTTGTTTTGTGGCTTAACCTGGCCGCAATTGTAGTCCTCGTCGATGGAACCCAGATTCCAATCGCAGATAAAGTGGCCGTTACCAACGCATCGGTGTAGGTATGCTTGTGGTTACGGTAGCAATTACACATATGCTCCAGAGTGAAATACTTTACAGCTGGAATAGGCAACTCGTTGTCCTTATTTGCGCTGCTGTTGTTGTTCTTGGTATTTTCGTCGTTGTTGGTATTGTTGTGGTGGTAGTTGTTTCTTGCACGAACACTTAAGTCAGATAAGCCTTTTATAAGGGTTGTTACTCAAAAGGAGCTGTGCGCTACCCCTTCAAGAAACGCTTCACGTATTTTGCGTACATTGGAGATGAACAGGGGGATTTGTTTCTCCGCCGCGGAAGCCTGCCGCTCAAGAGGTATTGCTTGGCCAGTCAAACCAAACCTTCTTCGCCTGCTGTATCTTCACTCCGCCTCTGCCCCCATTGCAGGGACTAGGCGACTGTGACTGCGCGATAAAACGCGTCGCCTTGTTGCACCGCAGGTGTAGGTGCCGGCATTGCGGCTTTGCCAGGGCTAAAATGACCTTCCGAAAGAGTGTGTGCGCGCACGCGTCCCTAAGGATCCTAGAGAGAAAATGAAATAAGGACAGAAATTGAAATGAGGCGACAAGAAGAGCCAAGCGAGAGACAAGCGTTTGTGCGATGTCGGCCGTAACAACCCCGCTGGGAAATGATAACGGACAATAACAGAGCCAGCTACGCGGGCGTCTGAATGCGGGAACAGGTTACACAGAAAGAATGCGACCATAAAATTGTTTACACCCATTCCTTCTTTATTAGTTTGCTTTTATAGCGTAATTTGCGAACTTTACCTGGTCGCCATCCTTGCCTTAGTGTTTACCTTCACGAAGTGGTGTTTGTGTTCCTTCCTCTGTTTATCGCGCTGTTCGGAGTTGCCCAACAGGTTTTAAATGAGCGCTCTGGGAAAATGCGAACAGCCCATAGCAGTCTTCCAGTCCCCGCAGAGCTAAACGCAGCGCCAACGCATATTATTCGGCGAAAGCCCAGGAGAGATCATTTAGGCTGCTACAAACTAATACGTTTCCCCACATGACGAAATTGCGCCTAATGTATCCGACCCAGTACTCCGCTCCCTGCCAGTTTTGTAGCGAACCTCGCACACTCTACCATATGGTGTGGGGTTGTCAGAAAAGCCCCAAGTTAGACGGAATCCACGTCCATCTTTTGCTTCGGGAGAGCGTGCAGTCCAGTTCCAGTCCGGAAGACCAGCTTCGGTTGGTTGAAAGGGCCGTCACAGCTGGCACCACGAATGGGGTCCTTAAGTAAGAACGCCACTCCATAATTCTTTTTTTTTTGCTAATGAAGAAGTTCATTTGCTCTCTCTCTCTCTCTATTGGAGGGGCTTTGTGCTCCACTATCAACGTTCAAGAACGTGCAGCACGCTACCGCTACTACTATCATGTTTTAGGCACGTGCAGCTCCCCATTTTCTCATTTTTTCCTTCTATTCAAGTGAATAAAAGACGCTATGAAAAGGCCCCTGCCGGCCAGGTTTTCCATGCGTGCGACGAGATGGAATTCCTTTCATTTTTTTCTTTCGTTATATATTTGGCCGTCTCTGGCCCGTCTGGACGTTTGTGCTGAAGAACCGCGGCAAGAAAAATCCAGGAACGCCTGTTTTCAGTGCTCCGAACAGTGAACGGTGAAGGTGCTCCTAGGTACAAGAAGGTAGTGGTTGTATACGGTGGCGTTTCTATTTTTTGCCTAGTTTCCTGGTAACTCTATACGACGCTTTGACGCCTAACACACAAGGACGCCGCGGCATATCTTTCTGCATTTTGGTCGAATTTTTCCAGTGACACAAGTGTTCTTCTTAGAGCAAAAAAAAACGAGACGAATGCTCTTTTACCTCTCGCTAGTCTTCGCGAGTGCATATGCATTTGTTAGATTTTGATGTCAGTGCATACTTTAACTATCCAGCCCGTACATCATGGCACTTGGTTTGTCTGTCTTCGTCACAGAAAAAACTTTCTTTGGCATTAGAAGCACTGTGCACTTGCATACACAATGTGACACGAATAATTATAACACTTTAGTCACTAACCCGGAGGCTGGAGCAATCCGAAAAGTATGACGTGATTCAATTTTTCCTAAGACAAACAATACATAGCGTTTACTTCTAGTAGTATAATGCAAACACAAAAATAGTGTCCTCATGTATACCGTTTCATGTATACTATTACACCTTCTCTCAAACTGTTCCGCTTTATTTTTATGTAGTGTGTTTAAATACCAGTAATTACAACCTATTTCATAACTTTCAATAACAAGAGGAAATTGAAGTAAATTTCCAACAACTCGAACTAATGAGAAGTAGCTACTGGGAATTTCAAATAACTGCAAGCGTTCACAAATACCTTACAAGTCATTTCTGGTAAAGTAAGTCTTCTGGTAAACAAAATCTGGTTTAGTATTGCCCAACAATTCCAAAAAACTAAAACTCTCGAAGTGTTTTATGTTTTCAAAATAAATTATAAGCCAATCAGATTAGTTTAATTTAATGTGTATAACTGGCAGAACTTTTTCAAACTTCGAAATGTTA
This sequence comes from Haemaphysalis longicornis, assembly GCF_048455015.1. Lineage (NCBI taxonomy): Eukaryota > Metazoa > Arthropoda > Arachnida > Ixodida > Ixodidae > Haemaphysalis > Haemaphysalis longicornis. The sequence goes on along the minus strand of NW_027526335.1, from coordinate 134,481,719 downwards.
AATAATAAAAGGAAAGATAAGGTAGGAACGGTTGACATCAGGCTATTTTATATTATAGCACCAGTTGAAGTCATTGCAAAGTATGGCGAGTACCTCAAGTGCCAATTCAATATTTTAACTAATTCCGTGGTATTAAGAAAGTAATGTTCACATGAAGATAATGCTTCACTTTTGAAGACAATCTTGGGCAACAATTTCCGCTTAGTTTATTCACCCTCTCTTTTTCTATTTATCTAACAGTTCATATTTTGCATTGCTGTGGCGTACAAATAATGGAATATCTGCGCACGAACATCATTTACTGACTATTTTGGATCTAATTGAGGGTACTTAACGGTTAACATACAACCTTGTCTGTGTAACCATAAACAACGGAGCGTCCAATGTGACAATAGTTCTGTACTCCAACCTCAGAATGCACGTACCAATGTCATGGGGAGGCCCTTTAGCCTAGGAAGCCTTCATCACCCGCACAACATGGCGTCCGTTGTTTTTTGGGACCATGAAGCCTGACAGTGATCAAGGTCACATAGAAGAATGCCGCACGAGAAAGGAAGCACATGGCAGACAATGCGTTGTCCAGACGCCTCAGGCATTCATGCCGCAATGGCTGCAGTGTGGGCCAAGGAAGTGCCGGGTAGAGGCCCCGGATGCACATAGCACGACAATGTGAATACAAGGCCATGTAAGCCACCTTCGGGCTTATATGGGCTTTTCATGTTCGCAGCGTCTTAATTACCTTTATCGCCCATTTATGTTTCACGCAATGGAAAGGAGAAGTACTTCACCTGATATCGATCCTCATCGTCACAACGGTGACCGGTCCAACTGAACCAGACTGTAAGCAACAGCATAAATATAAAAAAATAGAAGCAACCAACTATAAACAGCAAAAACAAGAAAAATGACCTTAAGTTTAACGAAATGGCGCGTCCCCGCTCAAGCGCCACCACTCACATTTACCGAGTTGAATAACTCCGTTTTCCGGAGACAGACCCTATCATTCCCAAAAATCACACACACACGCACACGCATACACACGCACTCACACACACACACGCGCACACACACACACACAGACGCACGCACACACACGCACACACACGCACACGCACGCACACGCCGCATGCCACTGCACCCAAAGTACTCTCCTTGATATGAACGAATGTTTGCATATAAACGTGTTTTCGGCTTATTATTTTATATTGACTCTTTACACTCTTTCCTGTTACGAATATTTCGCTTGCAGTTTTTTTGTGTGCCCTCATTATCAGCTGCCATAACCACCCCAACTCTTTATAAAGGAGAATTATACAGCCACGAACAACTTTATTCTCGTCTCATCCATTCCAAAATATTTTAGCCACGCAACCTTCCATCAGCTCGACCTACCATCATCGATATGGCTCTCATTTGAATTTTCCGCCTGCCGCCACTAAACACAAACACGTACTGTTTATGCCATTGAACAGAGGTAAAGGCTTGCAACTTATTTTGTAAAAATGCAAAATGCAAATTCAAATTTTCATGAGCTATGCATATTGAATTCCGAAAAATTGGCTCTTAATATTATGCCATGCGTTCGTAATGTGCAAATGGCGTAGATATTAGGAATGTTTTATTTTAATTCTTTCCCAGCGCTGGTCATTGTGTGTGAATACTCTTTAATGCGGTGCCATCATGTTCTAGTTGGCTCAGAGAAAATCATAGCGCCTCCAAATTCCCGCAATTAAACACCGTGGCCGATGTCTAACTGAAAAATTCTGGCTGGTACGTGGCGGAAAACAAAGCTCGGTCTGCGTGCTGCAAAAAATTGTCGACGGCATTTGCGCAATTGCAGCTGCTGCAAATATATAAAAAAAACAAATAAAAGTGTCAGTGGATCTCTTGAGGTGGCGTAAATTCCTCCACACTTTCTGCAATGCATTGCGGATGAGAGGCCTCTCCTACGTACTCTTTCCTCCGTGTCATAAACGTTCAAAGCGATGTGCCCACACCGTTTGTGCGTCGCAAACATTTCTAACCGCCAACCGACCGCAAAACAAAATGTGTTGTAAAAACGCTTGTTCGCTGCTCAAAAAGTGTAGCGTAGAAAACGTGTTCCGCATACTTTTCTGGACACTTTCGCCACAGAAAAATCAGAATAATATTCATAACCTTACCCGGAACTGTAGAAAAGCAGACAGAGCTGCAGATACACAATCCGGGTGAATCTATCAGCCTAAGGTAAACGCGATTGCTCGCTTTTTGTCTCTATACTATACAAAAATTCCCCCAAAGCGGGGTTTTTAGGCCACAGTCCAACACCAATCGGCCAAAGCATAAATACCGAACTTAAAAAAGGAACAAATGGGTGGCTGACAGCCGTTATTTTTGACCAAGATTGCTGATTGGAGCGCCAGCCCTAACACAAACCTAGCACCGGTTTGAGGCCCCGAGAGCCATAAGGGATTTTCTGGTTGAGACCGCTTTCACCTGTGCCCCTACTTTGAGTTACAAATAGCACGACGAAAAGTTCAAAGGAGATATAAAAGACTAAAACGATTATCTCTCACACCTTGGCGGTCACAAAAAAGACAGCAGGATGTTAATGCTGGGAACGTTCTCACGAATGAGTTTATTTCTTTTACTGAAGCTCAAATTCTTTAGGGAGGAAGAGAAACAGGAGGAGCAGCAGCACAGCACGTGTCTTGGATGTAAGAACAGCCCTCTCGTAGCCATGCTTTGCGCCGAACGTGAAGCGAAAAGAACTTTTTGAGAATCTGGTATGTTTCAGTTAGGACTAGACTTGGACATTTATAAGCCAACAATAAACGTCGCCGATCATTTGCCGCCTTCGCGAACTCTTCCGCGCCTCCTTGCTGGCAATACCCTAATTTAAACAGCGCAAAGACGGCGTAGTTTGAAGTGAACAAGTACGGGCAAATGTCTTGGTGGGAGAGGTTAAAAATGCTTTTTACAAAGTTTGACGCCTAACGCACCCATATTGTGTACCCGGTAACGTTGTGACTGTAATGAACACCTCCCTAAAATAGATTAAAAAGATTCCCCAAGTCTCGGAGAACTTAGGTTCAGCTTAGCAGCAGTACCGTTTCCATGCACAAGGTGTTTCGGCTTACCTCGATTCTACTGTTTGAATTTGTAGTTATTTTTCAGGGTAAGAGATACACTAATGCTAGGATAGGAAGGTAAACAACCGATTCTAGAATATGATATCTGAAAGGCAAAGTATTCTGTGGTTCGCACATTTGGGCAACGCAGTTACAAGTACCATAGTTCAGAATGATTTGTCAAAATACTCTGCAATTATGCAAACAAATTTCAAGCGTTGCGCTCTTATGTTCATGTCCTTTTGTTGCCCTAATTTATAACGTGCATTACTCCTCCGCAAAAATAAGAATGAAGCAATGGAAGCATAGAGCGCCACGGGCGTTGTGTTAGTGGGTGATGCAATATTGATGTTGAAACTTTTCTTATTACTTTCGTGCGGCTGGCCCTAACAAGCCTTCCCGCTTTTTATTTACGAAGTATAAGAGCGCAGCGGAAACAATGAGGCGAAATTTTTCAACGCTTTGCTTGCTTCGTCAAAACGAAGTCGAGGTGTTTATATCGATTTCCAATAGTCCACTGTCTGATTCAAGCAATGCCTCGCAAGATATTTCTCTTCCGATGGTCAATCTTAACTGCATGGAATAACCGCATATAATGCACCCATTTCTGCCTTTGCTTATATTTTTCTGGTTTGTTTCATTAACCAACCATTACCTTAAACAGGCTGCACACACGCGCCGTGTTTGGGTATCTATGGCCTTCCTATTCCTCTTCAAAAGTGTATTTATTTAGTCGTGCCCGGACGCAACCTTTTTGCGCACACTAAACATTTTTACACCCTTTTTGGCTGAAAAGAGTGTAAAAATCTTGTCCCATGGCTAACACCTTTAAAAGGAGTTTTGGCAAAAAAGGGTGTACGAATGAAAAAAGGATGTTGAGCTCAACACCCTTAAAAAACGCTGTTGAGGATGCTCACAACCCTACAAAAGGTGTTTAACGTCCTCACACCCTATTTTGAAGTTGATGGCATGCGCAGTGGCAATGTGAATTGGCGGAGCGCGCAGCATGCAACACAGTCAATGCGTCCACGTTACAGTTGGGCCACAAATGAATTGAGCAAGAAAACCAACGGGATACAAGCGGTACAGGGAGTGCATACTTACTGTGTAATACATGTGCTGTTCTTGGTTTTATATCCAGCAGAGGAAGCCCCCCCCCCCCCCCCGATGGAGTGGGGTGGCTTGTCGCCAAAAAAGAAGATATTTTAGCGCTAATTCTGGAAGTATGTTTTTTCAATAAGTATTTACAAATCAACACGCGGATTTGCAAAAACGTTTTGATTACGAGATAGTTTTTGCGTTCCATTACTTATAGAATTTTATTAAACACCAAAAAAATCTTCCCGAAACCTCAACACCCTTCAAAAAGGGTGTTCATTATTTCAACACCCTTTTTCCCTGAAGGGTTTAAATCTACAAATTAGGATGTTCGAAACTAAGAAAAAGGGCGTAAACAAAAAGGGTGCAGAGCTAGGAAAAGGGTGTTGAGATTCAAGAAAAAGGTTGTAAAGGCATTCCAACACCCTTTTCCACTTATGCTACACCCGTTTTGGCTAAAAGGGCGTAAAAACTTTAGTGTGCGGCTAACTTCTGTTCGAATAACCGGCTGACGCTCGCACTTCTCAATATGTTCTGCTTGAGCGCTCACTCCCGCACCAATTCTACTCTCCACCACAACTCATTGATCCTTTGGATCAGTTTCTTGCTCGCTTCTGCGAACATTTTTTCGGCGCGTGAGTGAAGGCACCTGTCATTATATCAGTTGTTCGCCACAGCGTATAGATTCTAGCGTATAGCTTCCTTATAGCGTGATGCTCGGCGGTCATGGATGAATTCGCATGCTCGAGGTGATAGGAGAACGTCGGACCAGTAAAGGCAATAAAGATGCCGGAGGAACTGCACGCAGGTGTGCATGGACTTTGGCGAGCACCGGCCCGGACGACCAGCTATGGCTGGCCCAGAGGGCTGTAAGTGCTGCCTGTGCTCAAGGCATCTTATAGTGAGGCCGCCACCTTAAAGCTTCAACACAAGTCCATGTATGCATGTGAATAAAAGTTTTAAACCGAAGCTTTATTGTCCTCACTGATGCCGTTGTTTGCCAGTACGCGCTGCACGACAGCCAATTTTCTCTGATGATGATGATGATTATGATAAATGAACGTGAGTAAAGATGAAAAGAAAAATCTTCCCGTGGCCGTAATCGAACCTGGGTGTCGCGTTATGAAGCCGGCGTCTATCCGATTGCTCGATTTCGTCCCGGTCGAAGCGATGTGGAAAACTCAGACGACAACCAAAGAATCCATCATGAGAAGCATGGCATTTGTCTGCGTGCTGTAAGGCTGTTATCCACAAGACAATCGAAAGTCACATCTTCGGGTTTAAAACATCAAACCGGCGCCCACAAAAATAATTGCTCACTGAATGTCAAGCAACAGGTACCGATTCACGCCGTACACTTCAAACCCAAACGTTAGGGGTACCGATTGCACGTCCGAGAGTTGCTGCGGGTATTCTAGAATGGTGGTGCGTAGCGCATAGTGGACGCGTGGGATTGGCCAACCAAGGAAGTTATCACAAAAAAGCTTCACCTTCAACCATAGGCGTCGTAAAATAGAGGGGTTCATAAATTGTTCGCTCACCTTGCCCTATCGCCAACTCCATTGGTTAGCTTTGCTCACAGGCGTCGCATGCGAATCTGGTTCTGTGCGCAGTCACACAGGACTTCTAACGGATAAATTATTAAATTATTAATGAAAACACGTCATTTTTTATAAGAAAGCATAATCATTCAGTCGTCTTTTTTTGCGTTTGAGCGTGGGCCTTCAAGTGAGCGTCGGATTTCAGTTCACCACACAGCCATTATAGCGTGACATGTTGCCTGAATACAAAATTCCTCGTATGAGAGAACGTTCATTGCTCGTCAAATTTGGTAGTAAATGCTAATCACCAAATACGGCATAGGGATGTATCGCTATTGAGTATCGCTAGCAGCTGATCGGAACATTATAATCTGAGCATCGGCATAATTGCAAGCATGTGTGTAGTTCCATTGCACGACGCCGTAAATGGTCCGGTTGGAGGCATTTAGAGAGCCAAGAGAAGGCAAAAAAATTGCTCTGGGACAATAAACACAGCTAGATAATATCATAACCTCAAATGTACCGCTTGTGGGTTCATTATTGATTGCTACAATTAGAGTGCCAGCAGCCATTACAGATAAGTGCACACCGTTTCAGGAAATGTTGTGTCTAACCGTGAGGAGAGGCGTGGCCCTGGACGGCCATGTAACATTCCAGCCCCGATCATCACGTCTTGGGAACTCACTCTGCTGGAATAGATGTGCAGAGAGCACAACGAGGACCGATATAGACAGAAATTGCCTCGCTACATTCGCAGACGTACGGCGTGGTGCTTCCAGGCAGGCGCCACTGAGCACCAGCGGGGAAATTGGTAATCGCAGACGCTTCTCGCTCGTCAATCGCTCGTTCGGTTTGGATATGTTTTTCTGTACCCCAAGGAAGATCGTACCCTTGTTCATGGTCGCCATTTTTCTGCCTTGTTTTGGTGGGTGCCGGGCTACATTTATTTGTATTTGATATATTGCAACTTGCGAACTACTTTAGCAAAAACAACCTATTCCTGGTCGCAAGGTAGATACATTGTAATGCTCAGGGTCAATGTTTCCCACTGAGATTTTAAAACAGATGAACGAGATTCTCCAGGCACGGTCAAATTTGTTTATTACAACGGTCATCGTAACTTTGCTGCACTTCATATTTAGCCCAGTTCTTGTGGGACAATTAATGAGCGGATAACTGAAAAAACTTTAATACGCCGAGTACGTAAGCCTGGAAACGCGCTGGGCTTTCTACAGCAGATATGTGTAGAACGTACAAAGCTCGCAAGCACACACACACACACGCACACACGCACGCACGCACGCACACCCACACACGCACGCACACACACACACACACACACACACACACACACACACACACACACACACACACACACACACACACACACACACACACACACACACACACAAATCATAAAGGTAAATATAAAAACCTCATACAGCAAGAGGGTACAGCATGTAGGTGTTCAGATTTCCCATAACTCTCTCCAAACCCTATTTGCAGAAAAGGAACCGCACTGAAATCATTACAAATATCGTACCGACACCAACACCGTTATTCTCTATGGACAACACTGAGTTGAGGCGTACGTAGCATCCAGACGCAATGTCCGCTTCACTGAGATCAGCAATGCTGTTATTCTAGGTTACAAGCAAAATACGTGTATGATGCACATGTCTCATGACGGTACAAGTTGTAATACTACCTTTCCTTTGCTAAGACCGAGTCTTGAATGCCGTGGGGTCGGGTCAGAAACCTCCAGTGCATCTGAAATCATTGGCTAATATTCCATACGCGGTCACTAACGATCACAGGCCTTGCAAGCATCCAGCCGACTACATGCGTTCGCCTCGAATATGGATGCGCACTTGAGGTTTGTGGAGCGTGTTCAACGCCTATGGATTCCTTTATCCCCTTTCAACTATGAAAACATACTTCACCAGGCGTGAAGAACATTTATTCATTGATTGTAGGATTTAACACGCCAACGCTATGCAGGTGATGGGACGGGCCGCACTGGAGGGCTCCGGATTAGTTTTGACCACCTCGGGATCTTTAACGTTCTGCGAAATCTCGAATGCACAGGTGTTTACGCTTTTCCCTTCTATCACTAATTCGGCCGCTACGGCCGCGAATCGAACCCGCGTCCTTAGGCATGTGAACAGCAGCTGTGTTGAGGGAAGCCGATTGGGACAGGTAAATTTTATCCAGCTGCCTGCCTGCCTGGCCCTGCCACAGTGAACAATAAAAAAGAAAGGATCGGAAGATCACTTTTCCAACCGGCCATTGCGCGTTGAAAACGGAAGAAGTTAAGGTTGTTCCTCAGAGGGCAGGTGATTTAACGGCGTTGGGAGGAATGGCAGGCGATTGTGTTGAACGTCACCGCACTGTAGACATTACCGCCACTCGGTACGGTGGTTGATGAAGTGACGCGTATAGCAATAAATGCTTAGGCACAATAGAAATACGGGCGCGCAATGAAAGCACGCGTGTATTGCACATCATGGCTCTTCTTCTAGAATATTGTGATGCTACAAGGCCCATCCTGTTGTTTCACCGGGGTCCACTAAGGGAACAAATTGATCGTCTATCCGTTCGCTTTGCAAGTGCCGTGTCTCTGTATCCGGATACAGAGCGCGCTGCAGATGGAGGGTAAGAGAGTTTCGTCGCTGTGGTTGCACGAATTGTAAAAGAAGCCAAGCACCACGAAATAAGCGTCCTTGGTACGCGAGCCCTTGAACCCTGATGAACGAGTTGCTATGACTCGTGCAGTAATTGGTCGGTTAAATCGGGGGTGGATAAGCCGTTACTAGACAAGCCTTCCAGATGTCCGTTAATTCTGTGTTGCTTTCAGGGTATTCATCATCGCAGTTCCGTCGAATAGAAGCATAACTTGCTGCCCTGCAATGTTTCATTATAGGGAAGCATGACGTCTGCTCGTTTTTCTTCTTGTCATGCTTCTCACGTAGGCTTTTCATACAGGACTTGTTCGCTGACAAAGGGCTGTTGCGGCACGACGACCCATTTCTGGATGCCCTAATGTGCGACGTTCCTATGGAATTCGGCTTTGGGAGCGAACTTGTTTACACACATTACAGTGCTGATAATCGTTATTTATACGAAGGGATAGAATACTGAATCACGAAATCAAAAGGCTTCTGGCCCCTATCCACGTCATACGTTGGCGCCATTACGGCAACCATTTTCCCTGCTACCCTAGCATTGTATACTCGCAGACAATGTAGTGCATTTTATATTTTTGCACGCTGAAGTTGGGCTTGGAATCGTGCTAACGTTGGGAGAGAAGGAGGCAAACGTTTCATTGACGGAGTTAAAATAAGCAAAGAAATTACCATACCTATCTAAAAAATTACACCATCTGCCCGTGGGGAACCCTGATGAGGATGCGAAGCATCGTGGCGGTTCCGTGTGGTTCCACTGTGTTGCCGTTATGTTGAGTGATCTGGTTTCTACTAGCGCCAGAGGGAATTCCGCGTCCGGGTCCACACCGGTGGCAAAGGCATGCAAGTGCTGTTGTGTTAAGATGAGTAGGCGTGGTTCTCGAGGCGCCGAATCTCGTCCATCATGTTCTTGTCGATATTGTCTCTGTGGTAGAATCGGTAGTCTCCGTCAGCTTTGGTGAGGTAAAGGTTATTGATATTGGTGCACCGGCTGAGAGCAATGTACACACCCTTCTCTTCGCAGCTTTGTCTTCTCGTTCTTCTTCTTCGGCGGTTCCCCTACGGGAAGATGACGACGATGGTTGAACGCGAACCTATCTCGTGATGGATTCTTTGGTTGGCCAATCCCTGGGGGCATCCTGCCACAATCTGCATCAGAGGCGCTGCGGACGGGGCTGGTTGAGCTGCAAGGCACGTGGCGCTTCCCGCCACAGCTTTCCCACGGGAAATTCAGCATCCCCCTCTAAAGTTTTCAGTTCGTCGTTTCCGTTGGCGTTCAGCTTCGCGTGCCTTCGTTGTATCAGTAGCTACTTGAAGTAGTTTGAATGAGTCAAGGACATAAGGCGCGTTCATAGCACTTGCTCCTGTCACGGATTTGTAGCGTAGTTGGAAGAGCACCGCGTACCTCCCGTTGCGGCCAGAGAGTCGTGGGATCGAAACCGGGCGGCGCTAACTATTTCTTTTTTATATTGTGTAGTATCGCGGAGCTGTGGGTGTAAGAAGGAGAGTTGCGCATGCGCAGTGAGCGTGTGGACGGCGCCGCCATCAACGACGCAGGACAAGGCGAGCCTAAGAAATGCTCCGCATTTAAAAACGTTGAGATACGCGCGAAAGCTAAACGTGCGTCCAATCCTCGCTGACAGTGCGTCAATCGGTCGTCAAACCTTCAAAGACTGAAATCGCAAATGAAGGACCAATTGATCGACGATTTCCCTCGTACTAAGCGCACGCACCTAGGAACAATCTAAATGTTTACGATACGGGATTCATAAGACAATACATACTATTGTACTCCTTCTTCATGATCGATGCGTGTATTGTCAAATCTAGAACCGATCCTGTTGAATTATTTTCAAGTACCTCTTTCGAAACAATGGAATACCGGTTTTACGTGTGCGCCGTTTGTCCGTAGATTTTATCAAAGCTTTTAGGTCGAGCCACCAGTCTATGGGAAACCGCATTAATTTTTCAACAAAACTCCATAGATCCAATTAGGAAAGATTTCACTTAAAAAAAGGTGGGTGGCGTCCCGAGTTAAGGAATCCACACGCTTACGCCTCCAGGGAGGCCAGGTTAAGCAGGTGTCATTGGCCCTGCGAATGCAAGCGGGGCAGTGCGCATTACCACAGCTTGTCGGGTGGGGTTGTATGTGTAACGTTCTGTTCCCCACCCACCATTGTCTTTGCAAGGCAATTTATTCCCCCTTTTAGGTCGTTTGGCACTAAGGGTATTAGAAATGAATGAATGAACTTCCAGAGCGCCCGTTCTACTTGTTGCACGCATGCTTTGGAGCGACATGGGTCAACCAGATCAGATAAAAGCTCTGCTGTCTCATATAAACATATTTCTGTCAAGCCACCTCACTTGTTATCATTGCATCGCCGTTTTTGTTGCCCACTGTTTTTTCAGGGTTTAATATGAGTTAAATGGTGATCACCGAAAGAGCACGTGCAAAAAGATGCTATTAAAGGCAAGATCTCTTGGTCTCACTGATGATGGTATTGTAGCCATATCACACCACAGGAAAGCCAACTTTACCCAATGGAAGGGAACATGAGGATGACGATGATGACACAACAAAAAATTATGTTGATTCCTCTCTCATAGGAGTCGGTAAAACACGAAAGTGAAATGTGCAGCGAAATCCGCAGCTGAGCATGATTTGCGGGTCGGCGGTTGTCTTGTGGGTGCGCTGGACTAGCGACGTCCTGCTGGCGGGTCGCTGCGGCAAAGGTGTACTGGCGTCATTTCCGTGACAGATATGACGTCAGTGAAATGCTGGTGTATCCCGGCGTAAAGCCCGTTCGAGTTAAAATATTATTACCAATCATTGCCAAGGTCTAAGAACAGAAGCAAAATGGGGCCGCCAAAGCCTACAGGTGGGCTTGTGCGGCGTCGCCCGGAGCAACGGCCTTCACTTCTGTAAAAAATACTCATTGACAGTAGTAACCAAATAAAAAGGTAAAAAAACAAGCAATGAAAACAAAAGACAGAACGAGGAAGAAAAAGAGAAAAAGAGAGAAGACAAAAAATTAAAGGGAAGAAAAAAGATAGCAAACAACAACCAACAAACATAAGAGACGAAGGCAAACCGAAAAACAAATATACAATAAATCAGCATGGGTTTCAGCGACATGGCTGGCATTTTCCTCATCAAACAAAAAAAATGAGAGAACAAACAAATAGCTACCAATCCCCGCAAACGCAAACGTACTTCAACAAATTTATAATGCCAGCATAGCAGCACGCAGGTGTTTCCGCATTGTTGAAGAGAAAAATTCCTCAGGCAATTCGTTGAAGATAGCAGGAACATAATATGGTCCTGCTGCCGTTCCGTAATGGGTACGGACCCTTGGTGTCAGATATCGACGTATGTGCCGCAGAGGTATAGGTTTAACATTGGGATTTGGGTAACCGGTACACCAGAAATATTTTAGCATGACGATTTGCTTAAACATTGTATAGAATGATGGTAAACCACTTGCCTTAAATACACTGTGTGAATCCGGCACGTGTGACTTATAAACAGCACTCTTTGTTAAATATCATCATCAAGGCGCTTGAAGACGAAGAGCAAGAAGACTGCTCATTCGCGCGAGTGCGTGCTACTTCTACTTCTTCATTAAACGTTCGTTGTTCCATGCCGTCACTGGTCTCGCTCGTCTGAACAGATGGTGCCGTGACCAGGATTCTACCTCCACGCCCACAACAGACGTCTATCTGCGACTGAGCAGCAGAGAAGGAAACGGCGGCGGAGCAGCGGACCGACCTGGATCGCGCGACGAGACCGGAGTGGCCAGCGAGGCATCGGAACGGCTAACAAATAAGGCGTCATCATAAACCGCAAAGAAATGAACAAAGAAGTGATAACGAAGAAAAGGAAGGCGCTTCGCTGCCAGATCACGCAGCTTATCAACGCGGCCGAGCAGCAAGTTAACGAAGCAGCCAGTAGAGAACAGTTACTCGCGACTCAAGCGCAGATCAAAGGGATAAGCGAGAGCCTCAAGAGTGCCAACGAGCAAATGGAGAAATATCTGACTGAAGAAACTGCCGATGCCGAATTTGAAACAGTAATAGAATATGACATGAAAATAACCGCAGTTTTGTGTACCATCGAGTTCAGAATTAGAGAGCCTGTACAAATGGAATTAAATAGCAGCGCAAGGCAGGCGGTAGCACCAAGTACCACTCAAGACGCAACGGAGCTAGTTAAACTGCCCACGCTGGAAATGATAAAGTTTGACGGAAGAGCTTTGGAGTGGCACCGCTTCTTGGCTCAGTATGAGTCAGCGGTTCACCTCAGACCTAATATGACCAAGGGGAAAAATTCAATTATTTGTTAGCATCTGTCACCGGAAAAGCAGCAGCTGCCATAGAAGGGCTCCAGTATTCCGCAGAAGACAATTACGATGAAGCGATAAAAATATTACAAGAAACGTTCGGAAATCGAGAACAATCGGTGGAGCTGCACATGAGTGAGCTGTTGAACTTAGACACAGTAAGATCGGCACATGAAACGGACAATCTCCGCAGGCTTGTGCAGAGAGTACAGATCAACACATTGGCATTGAAGTCACTGAAGGTGGAATCCGAGAGTTACGCACCGATGTTGTTGCCAGTGTTGAAAAGAGCGGTTCCATCGGAGTTATCAGTCCAGTTCAAGTCCAAAGAAGCCATAAGGAGGAGCTCAGCCACGGAAGTTAGCGCGCAAAACCACTCAACAGGAAAAGAGTACGCTGAAAAGTTGGACAGGCTCATGACATTTCTACGGGAGCAGTTAAGCTTTCGGGAACAAACACAGCGTGAACAGGAGAAGACAGCTGCGAAAGCCAAAGATAGCATCAGGCAGCTGCGCATAACTTCCAGGTTCTACAGTTCAGCGGATAGAATCTGTCTTTTCTGCAAGCAGAAAAACCATTCGACTGAGGACTGTCGTAGGAGCATTCCAATGACCGAAAAGAAGGCCATTCTCACAGAGAATAGAGCATGCTTCAGGTGCACTTGACCGAATCACACTGCACGGATCTGAAGAGCACGCGTGAACTGCAAGCAATGCAAGGGACGACATGCTACGTCTGTGTGTAGAACAGTGCGACAAGAAAAGACGGTGCAGGTTGAAGCACAGCGAGCGAAGGCGACGACGTCTACTCTGCACGCTACTGAAAATATACAACATGGTTCTGTGCTTTTGCAGACGGCTCTGGCATGCATAGGGGGACACACGTCTGGCCGACAGGGCCGTTTGCTGTTGGACAGCGGAAGTCAGCGGTCATTAATTGAAACTGGATTAGCAAAAGAAATTGGCGCAAAAGTAATACGACAGGAAAGGCTAACAATCGGTTCATTCGGAGGAGACGAGAAAATCAAGTACATGGACGTAGTTCAAGTGACTGTAGCACCTCGAGACAAACAAACAGAAACAGTAATCGAAGCTCTGCAGGTTGACGTGATTTCGCACAGTAAGCTTCTTTCTCCTAATCAGAACATCAAAGAAAAAATGAAACAACTGCAGCTACGAGTAGCGGACGACAAGGCCAAGACGACAGCCACAGATGCGATAGGACTACTAGTTGGCTCCGATTATTATTGGGAGTTTCTTACTGGTAGAACACATCGACTTGAAAGTAAGCTGATGGCAGTCGAAACGACCTTAGGTTGGGAAGTGCAAGGTCCTTCGGAGAAAAGTAAAATGAGAGTAATGGAAACCCAATCAGTCATGGTTCTGAAAGTTGAAGCTGTGGAAACAAAACTTCAACAAGACCTACAGAAATGCTGGAGTCTGGAATCAATTGGCACAACAATACACAGTTGCAATAATACAGAAAGCGAAATAGTAGAAGAATTCCAGCGGAGGATAGAGCACAGAAATGGTCGCTATCAAGTCAGCTTGCTGTGGAAGGAGAGCGTGGAAACCAACAAGAAAAACCCCAAGAAAAGAATATTACAACTGACAAAAAGGTTAAAGACGGACGGCAACATAGGTGGACGGCAACAGCTACACGACGGACAAGCGAAAAAACACAGAGTTGATGTTGAAAAGGAATGGAGAAGTCGATGCCGACTCGTAAGACCTTGGTGGAAAAGATGGCATCAACAGTACATAAAAGAAATAGGCAGCGACTGTCAACAGGGCTGATGTCGTCGGTCAGTCTCTAGTTTCCCGCTTTTCGGACTTGCGCAAGTCGCAGGGGCCCGAAAGTTCGGTGACGGTAAAACCGCCCTACTTAGTGCCGGCGACCGAGTACCAAATGCCTTTACTGCGTACTGTGCATTGGATGATGCAAACAAGAAGAAACGAAAAAATTCGAAAACAAAAAAAAAATCAGCGAAAGGAGGCAAGAAATCTAAGGAGACAAGCACGAAATGAAGGAAGAAAAGTAAGAAGTCAAAGAAAAAAAGAAAGAACTCAAACAAAAGCAAGAAATCCAAGAAAAAGAAGTCTGGAAAGAAATCTAAAAAAGGAAATTCGAAGAAACACAAGTCCAAAAAGGGCAAGTCTAAAAAACGCAAGAAGAAAAGTTCGAAAAGGAAGTTCGAGGAAAAATCAGAGGATGAGGAGGGTAGCCTGTCTTTGTCGCCATCGTCAGCACCTGGCCCGCAGTCAGGTGCCGAAACAGTTCCCGAAAAACAGGCTCCGTCTCCGTCCACAACCACAGCTATTACCGGAGTTATGCTAAACCACTGCCCGCAGGAGATGTGGTGCTAATTGAAGACCGGGCCCAAGGACGTTTTGGAAAAAGTGCCCAATTGAGAAAACCTACCCTGGACGTGACGGAGTGACAAGGGCTTGCCTCCTTCGGGTAAAAAAAAAACTTCTCAGAAGATCGGCGAATCACATCTATCCGTTGGAGGGCTGCTTCGAAGAACCCGCCAAAGCGCAGCGCGGTTCATGTTGGCCGGGCGGGAGCTTGTTAAATATCATCATCAAGGCGCTTGAAGACAAAGAGCAAGAAGACTGCTCCTTCGCGCGAGCGCGTGCTACTTCTACTTCTTCATTAAACGTTCGTTGTTCCATGCCGTTCATGCTCCGACTATATTCACGTTCATGCTCCGACTATATTCACCTCTCTCACTTATGGAAGCCTAAATTCTGCGAATCTCGTAAATGTGAGGTCGCAATCACAAAATTTCGTTGCAGAATCCCCCCTTTAAATTTTTATCTATACAAAGCTGGTCAGGCGTTATCTCCTCAATGCCCTTTCTGCAATGCCCCTGAAACAATAGAACACTTTCTTTTAAATTGCCGCAGCTTTTCCTCGATGCGACGCACGCACCTTGAATACACGTTTAATCGGCTGAATCTCCCTTTATCTTTAACCGTTATTCTTTCCCTGGGTGCTTCCGTCATAGGATATTGCCACAGAGATGTCGTGATCGCCTTTCATTCCTTTGTTGCGGCGACAGGCCGGATGCCCTGCTAGATAGCTATGCCTTCATTCGCAAGATTTTTTTTTTCCTGACAATCCTGTTCAATCCAAAGATTTTTTTTTTTCTACTCTCAATGTTTTTTCTCGTACTTCTTTTTTTTTTTTTTTTCTAAAATAAACCGGGTCACAGCCTAATTATTACTGGCAGATTCTTGGCCAATCCCCCGCGTGGGTACGCGCCATAACATAAGGAACCAACCAACCAACCAACCAGCCGTCACTGGTCTCGCTCGTCTGAACACTCTTCGCTATGTTTTATAAAATACTGGAAAATCTCTTTTTTCAGGTAGCGCAGCAGTTGAAAAAAACAGCACATGCTATAACGAAGAACACTATAACCCAAAGTTTGAGATAGTATTTTTCGAAACCCGAAACCGAACAACCCGAAGTATAACCTACGCTTTAGTACTAAAGGTTTCTTTCCCGCTAGAAGACGGCGTGTGCAGGGGTGCACCCATTACAGGACTCGTGCTTGGCTGTACTGGAGTCATTTCCGTGACGGATATTACGTCAGTGAAATCCTTGATCCCTTTCGTGTTAAAAATGCTTCCCGTGGTCGGAATCGAACCTTAGTACCTCGAGTGATGAAGCCGACGTCTATACCATTGCGCCGTACCGACACGGTGGAGGATGCGTGGAGAGGCCGCTCAGCTTTGTCGTGAGAGACTCGTGTATACATTGACTCGCAGGGAGTTTGCACTTTGATGGTTTACGCTTGGACTTTGACTGTACTCCCATGTTCTTTGCTCTTTGAATGTTGGCACTTTGGCTTTGATTGCAGCGGCTTTGTATTTCGCACTTCGCCATCGGATTTTCTTGCGTAAGAAAGATTCCGCTTCAACCACCGCCGTTGTTAGACGAAAGTGCTTTCACTCATTTTTCCAACGCTGAATGTGGCAGAAACAAAACCGCCCGTATGTTTGACGCGAACCGGGATTTCTTGTTTTCTAGACAGGTATCTTAACCCCTAAGCCACCAGGCTACCCCTAAGTATACAACAAGGTATTTTTATGGACTCACCAGAATTTCGAGTGGACCTTGGTTATGAGCATCCCAGGAAGTATCGGCATCTTATGTGAATTTTTTTCGTCCTTCGTATTTTCGTGTCTATGAGTGGGTTTTCTCATGTTTTAAATTTTGGGTTGAGAGTGCATCCGGGCATGCATTACTTAAAATTACATTGAACTTTATTGCATAGGGTTCTAGTTCTGATGAACGCCTAGAAAAAAAATATCCGAAAAAAATTTGGCCCGAATCCACTTTGTGAAGGTGGTTGGAAGCGAAGCTGTAAACTACACTCACAAAAATCGCCCATGCGACGTATCTTGAATATACGCACAAGGCTTTACAAACAGTGAAAGCAGAGATTCTGCCAGAGAACGACTACAGAGAATCTGTAGCCGTTACCTATAATTTTCAGGGGCGGGGCCCCGAACGCAGCAGCGTCGACCACGGCCGGGATCGAGCGGCGGTCGCTGCCGCTGTTGCTCGGCCGTGCGTCGGAAGACAGAAAACGGAGAGGAGAGTGCTTCGAAAAGTGAGACAGCGGAACATAGCCATCCTGATGTGCTCTCTCGGGGCTACACCACCGCGCGACACAAGCGCAGTCACCAAAAAATTCCGACATGTGAGCTAAGTGATTCCTATTTAAAGAGATTTAAACTAAATAGTTTCGGGAGTTGGAGAATTGCGAGAAAGCTGACGGAACTTTTATAATCGCCGTTGATCAGAACCAGTTGCTCAATTCGTCTTTTGTAATGCCTGTTCAAACTAAACCGAATCGGTATTCAGAAATTGAGCAAACGCAGTCGCATTGGTGACAAGCTGTGCGCAAAATGGGGCGTTTCTGTGGCGGCCAGATGTCTGTAAGTAATCTCTACATTTGGTTTTGCGCCCTGCAAACCAATCCTTAACGTATCTTTGCCGTGCGACAATTCTGTCGGGTCTGGGTTACCGACGAGGTGCTGTTGAAGAAGTTAATCAAGCCGTGCGAAGTAAGCAGGCAATGGACGCGAAGCTGCGCCAAAACAGGCCCTACACCATCGCTAAAGCAGACGACAAAACCGATGGAAGGGTCCCGCCGACACGCTCGCCGGGGTTAAGCACGGGGAACGCTGGGTTATAGCGTCTTGTCGCCGCGCCAACTACACTGTGCTCCGTCAGTGAAAAGCGCCCTCCGCCTTCTCAGCCGCGTTGGAAGTTTCTTTTGCCGCACGCCACGGAAGACCCGTTGGCTGGTAGAGGTAGAACACTTTGCCTTAAAATGGCCGGCAGTGCAAGGAGAACACAATTACAGGAAAGTTTGTTCGTCTGTAACCCGAAGCGGTGGCTTACGCCACCCCGAAGCGTATGTAACCCGAAGCGTATGCAGCTTGTAAAGTGTAGACAAAGTTATTCCGTTATGGACTTTTATGAAAAAACTTACGTGCTAGGGACATGAGCTGAAGCCTACGAAAATAGTCTGGGCATGCTATTTGCACAAGTCAGAAAGCAGTTTACACTTAGTGCGAACGAGGGCGATGTGCCGTGCCTCTTGTTAATTTACCAGATAGTAGAAAAAACAACTCAACAGAAAAAGGATAAGGAGGATGGTAATGACGCAATACAATCGTTTCATTGGAGCAGTTTTAACTGTAATGTACGGTCAGCGCCACACCATGATTGTATGAATACACAATCCTTTCATCATCGCAGTGCGTCAAAAATTTAATTTGTTCGCTTCAGAATATATCAGCAGTATAAATATCTCTAGGAATGTTTTTTTTTTTGTAAGCACACACCCTTGTCTCAGACGTCATCCCAAGCAGAACAGAAAAAGTCCTCCCACTGACAACATACGACATCGCACAAAACAGTTGTTACAAAGTCCCCTTCCCCTACGCCCTCCCCGCAGGTATGTGTGGTAGACATCCCGATAATTGGTGCTTCCGTACAGTTTTCATGCTCTCCACATTAGACTGGGTGAATAGTGCTCCGTTGAATGGTCTTTAATTGGGGGAGTCATCAACACATCAGTTGCTTATCATTAGGGGGGGATCATCCTGAGCAGATTAGTTGTCCCGTGACCTCCGTCACATCATCCGCTGCTCACTAACGTTAAGAGCGGATGACCAGCATGCCCCTTCATGACTTCGGAACTTGTAGTTACCGGCATCTGTTTTGAATGTAAAGAGGACTCGTCACCATCTCATTCTATGTATTCTCAAAGTGGCTATGTGAACTTGCTCTATTGGTGAGGAAAGGTGAGATAAGACTTATGTAGCTCATAACTGCTCAGCGACAAAGTCATGCGCAAGCCATGCATTTAGCACACTTGTGTGGCAACGCCTCTGACTGAATTTCATTCAAATTGAAGGACGTCGTTTTGCCCCCACAAACATAAGATATACAAGATGTGATTAGCTGATGAGTTTTAGTGCCTTCAGGTTTTCCAGGCTCCCCACAGACTGCTTAATAAGACCTCTCAGGAACGCGCAGCGGCCCGTCTCTTCGAGCAGATATAATGTCTATAATTATTCACGCCCCCCTGTGTGCGGGCCACCGTAAAGAATAATTCAAGAATTCATTCAGTCATTTAAATGTTGAAAAACTAAAGGTTCGTAAAAATGTTGCGCTTTTAAACGTTAGCAGCAATGTATTGATCATGATAACTCCATTTCTGTAATCAAGTGACCGAATAAACTGAGGTATAAACACCAGAATAATCCCATAGAAACGCTTCATGGCAAGGGCTTTTCTCGGAGGCCACCAATCCCACAAGCACGCTCACCCGTTGTCCGAATGTCTGAGTGGGTTATTCCTGTCACGCGTGTTCACTCCCGCTACCGCAAACAGTAAATTACTGCTGCAGTTGATCGTTGCACGAGAGCGAGAACGATTCAGTAAGTCTCCTCCTTCCCGTTTTTGCTTCCTGTATTTCTATATCGAGATCGCCTTCTCCAGCGCCGTCTTCCGTATGCATGGGTTCTCTCGACCTCAGTCCCCTTTCCTTTGTAGACTGTGGTTGAGAGTGGCCTTCACGAAAGCCTACTCCTTCCTTGTCGTGATGTCAAGCAGAGCCACTGAGGAAGGAGTAGGAGTCGAGCAGAGCATTTGCTGCGCCACTGCACCGAGTACTCTTCGGAGAGGAGCGTGCTTTCTGCGGCACTCAGCCGGTTGGACAATCGACCAGTTACATCATCGGTCTCCATCATCGACTTCACAGAAGGTGACGAAATTCCTTCTACGTTTAATGAGCGAAACGAATTGGCATGAAAGACTGTAGTGCCCGAAACGGGACTTGAGTGCGCGCCCTTCCCACTCCTATCTCTTCCTCTTCTCCCACCCTCTCTTTTATCCCCTGAGCCCCCATTCCCGCAGGGTTGCAAACAGACAGACAGACAAATGTTTTTATTTGGATGGCTCGAGGCCGCAGGCTTAAAGGAGGGGGTTAAAAATGTCCGGCCAAATGTCCGGTTGCAAACCGGGCTCTACACCTAGTTAACCTACCGGCATTTCCGTTTTCGTTTCTCTTTTCTCTATTTTGAAGGCGTTCCTCCTCTCCTGAATGTCTTCTCCATACACCGAAGAAAGCAGCCCTTTTATAAAAGCCCCCCGTAGACCATATTTCTTGTACAAAAAAAATTTCCTACGAAAGCAGTAGGAGAACCTTACAGTCCCTCTGGCCTCCGCAGCATGGGCTCTTCATGCAAAATATTTGTTGGACTCTTATCGCGCACGTGTGCGCCATAGCGATTAAAAATTTACTATTAGTACGGCTATCGGTTTCGAAGCTTTCCGCGATGCCACTAATACATGCACGTTCTCGCAAGCTTTGGCAATTTCCCGCAGCTGAAAGGCTGAGCGGAGCCGTGCAGTATTCTAGGCGTACAACGAATGAAAGCCTCGCCTAATACCCGTAAACAGATCCCGGTTAATGCGCACGCTTCGTCGTTCTGAATAAAAAAACCTCGGTGAAAAGACTTTGTATCGCAAAAGGATATCAAATGCGTAAAACAGTTTCGCGTGCTCGCATTTCGTTTCTACGAACTGATTTACAATTAGTGTAGAGATTAAAAGGCATTAACTGAGCTATTTCGGCAATGCTTAGGGCGGTAGCTATTTTTAGAGTTGAGAGCGGCGGACACGGACAAATCATCACTCCAGCTGATGCGCGCTAATGGCCTCGCTTACCAGCCTTCCACCGTTTATATATCCTTACTTTGCGCAGTTGTGAATTATAGAAATACTACCTAAAAGAGTCCGGTACGGCTCGGCACCAAGTAACTTGGAATTACGTGCTTGCTATATAATTTCGTCGTTCGATTTATGTGGGAACGTGCAGGAAGGGTTAAACATTTTCGTATAAATTGCGAAACATATGTTTGCGCCTTTACGAAATGTTTGAGTGTGGAAACGTTTTTGGTGGTGTTTGTGTCGTTCGGAGAGCATAAAAGCTGGCGCTGAATCTCAAAAAAAAAACAAAAAATATGCGCCCGCAAGAAAAAAAAAACCTAATAGAAAAACACAGTTAACATCAAACATAAATATCCAAAAGTTGGGTGCAGGACCTAGAACTGGGCACGTATAGCGGTGAACCCTGGCGGCTGATACCTCTATTTCAATCGACGGTTACGTTTTTTAAAGAAGTGCTTAGAGCCTCAGATATAGCTCACGAAAGAATCCATGCAAGAAACAAGTAATGCACCTATAAATCTTACGAATATCTACGGCTACATCCGCTACCACGCTAAAAAGACGCGCGTTTTTGCCCTGAATAAACCAATGTAAAATTGACAGAAACACGTAGTTCATGCGGAGCTTACGCGGCATAGTAAACCACCAGCAAAAACTCCTTAACACACTTCCACTGTTCTCCTAGACAGAGGAGCAAGGAGAGAAGGGAAGAACATGCGAGGGGCGACAGAGAGATGGTTACGTGCACTCAACTGGTGAAAACTCGTCTTTCTTCGTCGGTTCCACGAAGGAGGCCCGTACGCGGCGATTTTTCGCCTGGCCTGGTGTCGGTGTCAACGTACCGTGCAATGGGAATAGCACGCTCACCCAGGTACTCATCTTACAGCATACGATCGAAGCCATCCCCGTGGCGTCTCGTTCGGCACAAGTACACGTTTCAAGTATTACAAACTAAATCCAGAAATGGCAAGATGCCGCCAATTCCTTCGCTAGACCTTTATCAGCATCGGATACCGATGCCATGCTTTTCGTTGTAGCCAACAAAATTCCTCGCACCTAATATAATTGCGACGAGTACGCATATTGCACAAAGAAGAAAAATCTAGATAAAGGTGCTGAATGAACAGAATGAGGGCGTTCCTGGATTCCCAACGACGAACTGCAGAAGTAAATGATCTCCTCAATGATTATGTTTGCAATCTACACACCTTATTGAAAAGTGTGGGGCTGCAGTTCACGCAGGAAATCAACAGCTGAAAGGGGTGTGAAGAATTGACATCTTTCAGGAGCTTCCACCCTTCCAAGTGCGCCCCGATATTTCCCTCCCGCAAGTAATGATGATGACGCCGTGTATTTATTGGCGCAGGCCCAGTCCCGTATTAAATCGTTCATGAAAACAGCTATCTTTATAGTAACGTCCAGGAAGAATTTATTTAGGCAAGAGCGCAGGCTCCGGCGGCATGAAAAAGTGAAGCACCGATGAGCACTGTCCGAGCGGAATCCAGGCTACGTATTCCCAAACGCTTCGTTGCACAGAGAACCCACGTGACATTTCTGTTCGTGCGATGGAAAACGGTAATTTAATGTGGTCATTGGCTGCACTCCAAACCTAAAGTGACCTCAAACATACCAAATCACCATTATTAACAAAAACAACGCGTACATTTGAGTCTAGAAAAGAAAATGCTGCGGCTCGAACCCGAGCAGTCAATGCCAGTACTCAGTATTCTACATCGGGGCCAGAGAGTTTACAGGCGCTCAAAAAGAATACCGCACGAAGTGACATTACACATATCACTTCCGTGGTTTGTAGAGCGAAGCGTTTGGAAACACGTATCGCGGCTGCTTCTTTCTCTCTCCCAGTCAGCTGAGCTCCCGCATTCTTTTCCTTTTCTTCCGCTAAGCCAAGCAGGAGGGAGTAAACTACTTAGCCAAGCCAAAGTAGCAGATTTGGTGAACCGTAACATTGGTCCCTGACTTTTCTTCGCCTTCCGAGCTAGCGCTCTTGCTTAAATAAATCCTTCCCGGACGTAACAACATTAGGCCCCGAATACATTTTCGCCGCTCCTAAGTCTCGTATAATAGTGTAATGGTGATAATCCATACCAACCGAACGCAAAGTGCTCGTGCTTAGTACCCTTTTAATTTTACGCGAATATCTATCGGTTACTTTTTTCGATGAAGATTAGCGACGGCTAACTTTGCTTGATTTTCTAAAAAAAAATGTTTTTTTCAGTGTGATCAAAATACGTCACTGAAGTTTTGGGCTTGATGGCTTCCTAATGTTGGCGTTGTACAGTTAAAATTGCTTCCTGAAAGAAGGCACCCAGACGAGGACACGCCGCAGTGCACTAACAACCGAGGACTATAAGACTAAAAAAAGCCCATCACATCACAGGTGTTGCCGGTGGGCTCTCTAATGATGGAGTTGAAGGACGAAGGATCGACAACGTTGCGTTCACACCTCGCTGTTCAAGGTAGTCGTTTGTCGGGTTCACGAAAGAATGTTATTCGACGTCACCCTGAGGAAGCCCTAAGAGACACATTGACTGGTACAGTTTTGCATGAATGAAAAATAAAAAAAAGACTTTCTAGCCAGGCGCACAGGATCTAATTGGGGTGGCTTGATTATCTCAGAAGGTTCAAGACCGATCTGAAAATTTTGTAAGCTTACTGAGTAGTCGTGGTGATTTTACTGTCAAGGAAGACCAATGATCGTGAAGGGAAAATGGAATGGAGAGGAATCGAAAGGGAGCAAAAATTCTGGGAGTTTTTATATGCTCAATTTCTAGGATGCTAGAAGTAATTGAGTAGACCATGCTATGTCAGGAAAATTGAAGTCCCCGAAAACTATTATATCTGACTGCGGAAACCGACGATAAAGTTCGGCAAGAATACGATGGAATTCTGCAGGGAAACCATGTGTTTCCCTGTTAGGGGGCCATTGCAGCGGTGATGAGTAAGCCTTCACTCCCGACGTTCCTTGAACCCAGCGAATACGCGCTGGTATTTCAGCTTAAACGTTTACCGCATAATCTTTGCCCGCATTCACCAGTAGACGATGGCGACATTTCTTTCTGAGAAAGTTTATGACCTGTTATGAAATTTCACTTCTCAAACTTAGAATGGGCTTCCTCAGAAAGCGTCAGGCTTATCGTGCTATTTTAGGTTTTTCCTAAAAAAAATTCTAAAGTTCAACCACCACACCCACAGAATCATGCCACTTTCGTTTTCAAGTTTCTATTTGGCAGGCGTAAACGTTAAATAGACTTGACACAAGGAAAACAACCAGTATTGTGTAGGACGAAGCATCGAAGTAGGACTAGAACACTGTTTATTGTTCCTGGACATATAAAATCAATACCAAATGTAAGAGCTTCCGTACCCGCGGGTGGCACCCCAAGGCTCACAAATGCAAATGCAGGGCAATAGAAAAAATTATCCCTACTCACTGCCGACGTATTCCCAGAAGCATGGGTGCAATCAGTAGGTGGCTGCCCGCAGGCATCAACAAGTTTGTATTGGCAAGTGCGATTCCGTAGTCCTTTTTTCGACCTGAATGTCACCCAAACTCGTGCCAACTATTTTACATTCCGCGACATCGCGTACCGAGTGTATTTTTACTACACGGTTTAGGGGCCTCCATTCTGAAGCAGCCTGGAAACTAACGTGCGCGAAAAAAGAGAAAAGTCTGCTTTTGTTTGCAGCACCGAAAAAAAATACTTCTCTTATGGGCGCACAAAATGTTCGCGGTACAAGAAATGCCTTAGCTCATTCATATTTGTATTCCCGGCGTCGAAGGCCCCTACGCGCGAGGTGGTCCTGCTTTTTTCATCCGCCAGGAAAATATAGGCCGTTATCGGAAATAGCGCTTCTGGCCCATACAATGGTTGTCTTGCAACTGAGCCATTATTACAGCAACGGACGGAGGCTTTGCACTGTAAAAGGACTTGAAACAAACAAAAACAAATAAATAAAGCGATCTGCATGGCTAGGTGAAGATGTCCTACCGCGTTCTTAACGTTCACGGCGTGAACCGTTGTTCTATCAACCAGCAAATCGAAAACGTCATAATTAACTTCGCCCATGAGCGCAATCTATTAGTGCAAATTGTGACCGCAGCGATGTCGAAAAGAATTCGACGCTTTGTGGACATGGGCTCAAATAGAAACCTTCAACATTCAGGCCTGCAAACACAGAAAGGCGGCATCCAGAGGTTGCTGCAGCTAAACATTTGTTAGCAACAACAGTAAATAGGTACTAAGCTCTTGGAGGGAGACTTCTTATTTCCCGTAAAATACTTCATGATTGAATAATAGGACAAGGGGAAGTTCCCGCTTTCACTGCTATTGTCTGAAAAACAAAAACCCGCAGTAGATTGCATCCTGTATTTCGTCATCTTACCTCCATGTTGTGGAAGCAGCGGTGTTATGAAAATATTGAGCCCAAGCGCCTGACAAGATAGGCGTAATGCGCTTAATGTGTTTTATGACTGAAGTCATCATTTTTTTACCAGTGGAATTGTCTTGCTAGTGCGGTATGTAAATTATCCTTGTAGCAAAATCTCCATTCGATTTTAGTGTCTCTTAAAGATAAAACACCTTCAACCTAATGACTTGTGTTATTGATACAAAGCTGTTGTATAGCGCACCTTGTAGTCCCGGAAGCTTTTCTGATGGAGGCGAAAAGAAACAGCCCTTGTGTACGAGATTTCGGCGCATGGTAAAGATGCCGGGTGGTCACAATTAATCCGAAGACCTCCACTACGGTGCGCCTCATCGCCTGCGTTGCATCGGCGCGTTAACCCCTAAAATCAATATATAATACCGCCACAAGCTAACTTTAACGACGCTAGGGAGGGACTGTTGATGTCAACGACCTTCCATCTTCATTCGTCGAAGATTGCTTGAGCATTAAAGGAGGGACAAAAAACGATTCTACGTCTACGACCTCTCAGGAACCTGATCGTTGGGAAGGTCAAACGTATTTGTCGTCCCGCGATTTGCACAAAAGAGAGGCGGTAGAAGCAATATACCAAAATGGCGACCTTGTGAATCAATTTCCCTTAAGCATCGGTCAACAGAGGTCCCAAGGTGTGCACGCGCGCTGTTTGGAGCTCTCTGTTTATGTACTAAGACCGAGCCCTTCATGGTTAGGTCCACGTTGCTTCCCCAATGCACTTATACTAATACGCTCCGCGTTTCTCTTCGGGGTATGACTTCTAATGTCAGTCGCTCCATAAAATAACCCTGGAGGGATTATACATCCAACCTTGGCATCTATATATGCAAAGGGTTTTAGCAGCACTGATTCCAAACATTAAGTGAAACCTATTCTATCTTTCAAACAACCCCGTGAAAGGAGTAGGGTAAAGCGTACAGCCATTTAGTTGAGGGACCCGTAAGATTACCATAAGAAAATGTGCTCTGGACCGGTATTATATACAACTTATGTCGGTCTGTGCTCCACTGGTTAAGGGAGGACAAAGGCTTGAAAAGTTTAAGAAAAAATATATTCAAAATTACCTGTAGATGCGCGTGCTCCCATTCGTGTGCGCGCGTGCGTGCGCGTGTATAAGTGCGTGCACGTCTGCGTTCGCCTGAGTGTGTTTGCCTGTTTGTGTGCGTGTGTGTTTGTGCGTGCCTATGTGCGCGTGTATAAATGCGAGTGCGTGTGGTATATGCGTTTGTGTGCGCCCGCACGGGTGTTTTTGTGATGAGTTGTCGAAGCCTACGCGCCAAACGCGGATGGTCTGCAAACACACTTTGCGTAATTAAATTACTCCAATAGCCTTATTGATTATCTCGAACTTGTAATCAGCCTACCAAGAAATCATAGTCCTGCGAACAGAGACGACCGACACCTTCCACCAACTGGGATATTTATTGGGTTGACAACCACTGTAGACAGCCCTAAACAGAAATGCCGCATGCTGTACCGTTATAGTAGTAGTGTCACTGTTACGCTGCAGGCAGCACGTCTCATGGCGTGTTCCCAAACTTTCTGTCCAAAATTGCCTTTAGAACCTGATTTCAGCCTATTTCTTCATTGATGATGGGGTTTAACGCGTAAACCTTACACAGGCGATGAGGCGCAACGTAGTAGAGCGCTGCGAATTAGTTTTGACCATGTAGGGCGCTATGTCGGGCGAGAGAAAGGAGCCTCAGACAGGGCGACCATACGTCGCAAGGCAAAACCACATTCTATTTTGTGAGCACCAGCGAGACCCCCGTGTCCTCGTGCGCTCGCGCGGCCACGCAGCCTGTGATTACGTCGATCGGGCTTCCGCTCCTCGCGCAGCAGCCCGATCGACATGGTCACAGGCTGCTGTGCGAGGAGCGGCGCTCAATCCAGCCATGTCGCTGGAGCTGCTGCTACAACCACCTAGGGATCTTTACGTGCGCCGAAATGTCGAACTCAGGGGTGTTTTGGCTTTTGCCTCCACCAGAAAAGCAGCCCCGCGGCCCAAAATCGGGGCCGCGTCCTTCAGCTGAGCAGCACAACGCCCTAGCCACTGAGCCACCACGGCTGGTCTGATTTCAGCTGATATTGCGGAAAATGGTAGCATGAAAATTACAGTAAACACTGTCAACACCATTTATTTATTTATTTATTTATTTATTTATTTATTTATTTATTTATTTATTTATTTATTTATTTATTTATTTATTTATTTATTTATTTATTACACGTTGCTACAGCGCCCGTAGGGCATGATTGTAGGGGGGTTATTTTGAACAGTATACAGCACAAAAATTTGCTTGTGTCAGACAAATAAGAATGAAACACGTATTCGAACAACAATAGATGAGGAAAGTACCATTCTGGAAATAAAATTATACAGCATGCTCTATAGCCTCAGCAAAATTCGCTGCAAGAAACACTTCGTTCAGGAGATTATTCCAGCCACTAATAGTGTTTGAAAAAAAAATGAATGTTTGAATACAATAATGCGGAATTGGAATTCTCTAATCTTTCGTGCATTATCTTTGCGACATTATGGCGACATTATGGCGACATTATGGCGACATTATTCGTGCATTATGGCGACAAATTAAAAAAACGCAATTGCACCACTGTCCACCTGTCGCAAATGCGGCGTGTGAGTTGTGGCTCTACCTATTTTGATTTGATTGTGTAGTTGAACGCACCGACGATACTTTTGACCAACGGAGGTTGCTTAACGTCCGCTGAAAAGCGGCCTCCCCGGCCGGCAATCTCACCGGTGACCTTGTTCTCAATATAATCTTTCCTTATTGCAAATTAAAATCTGGATGCACATAAGGAGGATGTAATGAATGTTATCAAAGCTCTAGCAAACATTCTTCGTTTTTTTTTTGTAGAAAATAAAGGAAGCACCCCATGTGGGTTGCTGCAACTGCACTGTTAAGAGGCGCATAGTGCAAGAGAAAATCTGTGCAGGGGGGAGAGAGAGAGACCGGAGAATCTGCGCAAACAGAAATTATGCTAGGTTTCGAGCAGTCGCTTACCCAAGAGACGCAGATATGAGGCCTATAGCGTCATATCTATCAAAATTGTAGTAGGGCCGCAATGTGGAAAAATACTATCAGCGCCCATCATAATGCAGTTACGGACAGCCCGCCAAACAGACAGTAGCACCCAACGTAACACAAAACATTTAGGCGCCACAAATCCGCTGTACGTAGGCAGATTCAAAGAAACACTCTGCCTACTGTACACCTCTCACACCGATTACAGCTATCTTCGGAAACCTGCACGTGTCCTCACTGCGGGACTTACCTCTGCATCTATCGTATTTTCTGGATTTGCACACAAAACCCGAAACTTCCCCCCGTACCCAATGCTACCCCCACTTCATAAAAAAGGAGCCTGGCTGACTCTAGCACGCAAGTGCGAAAAACACTGATTAAAAGCTCAGAGGTGGCCCTGTCGACTACCCCGGGAGCTCCGGACTAGGGTTGGTTTGTTGATTGCTTGCTTGCCTCAGACCATGAACCTTACCCACGCTGGGATGGGCCAAAAAGCTGTGCACCTAATCTGGATGTGACCTACAGTATTTTAGATCCAGAATTCAGAAGAAGGAAATGCAGAACAGAAGACTTGTTTTATGATATGCAAGGACAGTGAGGCAGAAAAATAAATAAATGGAACACTTAGCTGGCTAGCAGGGAAACCGGCCCGCAATATAAGAGTGAAGGGCGGACACAACAACTTTGTGCCAAACTGCTATGGCGTAAGCGCCCAGTGACAGAACCTCGTAAGTATATAGCAGAAGGCGGAGGCGTCTAAAATTTGACTCCAGATGCGCGCGTCGCATTAGGGAGGAGCTGCGGCAATTAAAAAAGAAATGTTCTGGTCCTTGTAGAAACTAAGTGACTTCCTTCTTCTTCTTCTATAAGAACCCATGTTTTCAACCAATGTTTTCAAAAGCTAAAAACTTGGTTACTAAGCTATCTCACGCTGTGTTACCTGCATTATAATGATATTTCCAGCCCTTTAAAAACGATGATGGGCTCTGGAAATGCTCAGACAGCTATTGGAAAATCAGCTATGGCTGGTTGTACGACGCAGCTGCAAGGCAAAAAAAGCGCCAAATAATCTCCCCTAACAAAGGGGTGATTACAGTTTTTACAGCTATATTTACACCTGAGACACGATATAGCGTCTGATAAATTCAGCAGCCATGGGGGTAAGGTGGTTATCTTGCCTGTATTCTCTTCTCCTACCCCACCTGTATTCTACATTATATTGCTAGGTGGCGCGTGATTCAAGTACAACTTCTGAAATGTGATTTTCTTTTATTAAAATGCTTGAATAGTCCGACCTCCTGGAACAAACAAGCTATCGATAACAGGAAAGTGCAAAAGCAGCAGCTATATTTTCTATACTACAAAAACATATCGAAGGTGATGAGGCGTGGCTCCAGGCCTTTTGAATGAGAAAAAGGCGCGTTATCCAAGTTGAGCCATCAAAACTGAATGAAATGTGAAAACTTGACGACGCATCGACGAGTTCAACAATACTTGTTGGATCTAGGCAATCGGAGAAACGAGCGAATAATATCACGCTGCCAAAAACACAACTTCCACAGACTCCTCCATTTCCCTTCCAAGTCATAGTTTTCCAATTGGTTACGGACGCGGGAAGAGCGCGCCCAGATTAGGCAGCGAGGGAATTGATTGGATCAGGATTTAGCGCCAAATGGGAAATCGAGCGCAAAGGCAGAAAGTAAACCAAGCTGTTTGAAGATTACACCAATCTACCGGGAGTGGCGCGCTTCACTTCCCAATGGCATTTTTTTTTTTTCATGTTCGGTCTCGACATTCATGTTCTTTTGTTTATCTTTAGCTTTTTTGTGTCTTTGGTCTCCTGCCTATTTGGCTCTTTACCTGTGAATGGATAAAAAGCTTTACCGATTTTTTTATGTCGCTTCCGATTGCACCTGTAAAGACTGAAAATAAAGTAATAGATAACAGCGACTACGCATACGAAGGAATAAATTCGGCACAAAGCGCCGACAGATTGAGGACCTAATTGAGTCTTCCCAGCTCATTTCGAAGCGACGCTGGGTGGTGCTGGAGAACGGAAGGAAGGGCAGGAAAGTTGTCAGGAAGTTCCGTCTTTCCAGAGTAAGTTAGGAGGAAAAACAAATGACTCGTATAAACCTTCATTAACCCTAACACGTTGTGCGGAAACTAGATAAGTGGTGGAATCACCACAGACCGCCGGTAAGATTCAACGGAGCCGCTCTTCATCGGTTGAAATGTAGTTTGGTGATGTGAGATTTAACTGGATTCGGAACAACTTGGAGGTAGCGCACTTACACACGGATACTAAGAAAAGAGATGACAAAACAAAAACGGCACTTCGTTTTAGGTGGACTAGTATCGAAGATTTAAATTTTCAGTACACATTCAAGCAATAACGTTTTGAGGGGACGCATTCAGTTTATTCCCCAATCGCAGGCCATTCAATTGAGGTTATTTTGGAACAAAAGCGGCATGAAACTTCATTTTTAAGTCCTAATAAGAGGCAGACAGATGAATGAATAGACGGTTGGATGGATGGACACGGCGTCGAGAAAAGTACACGCGGGAATGAAAGAACTTTTAACACAACATTTGCGTAACGGCAGAGAAATGTGTACTGAGTCCCGACTGAATGAACAGTTGAGAAGATTTTTTGTTTAAATTTTCGATCAGTTCACTGCTATTTACTTGGGTACAATTTGTACTCTTGTTCTCAACATACTCACGTAAACACCCTATTCACATTTTATTTTCGGTGATATTTTAAAGGACCCTGCAACAGTTTTTTCCACTTCTTTTCAAATCTTAAATGCTTGCAGAACGTAGTCACCCAACATAACCAGTACTTAGTTTAGGGGGTCGCAAACTACCTCGACCAAAAAACTGCCCGATGCCCATCAGATAACTTGGAAAGCCACTCAAAAGTTTCTTTTTGTTTCCGGGTCTTGACGTTCTTCAACGGCCGGATTACGCCCCTAAGGTCATTTAGCGGCTATTGTCCGGTTTTCCTTCAATTGTAGCAATGAACGCTCTTCGATATCAACTTTAAAAATAAAGCCACAACAACAAATCAGAAACGGAAGGCGTATCTGGTGCGTCGAGCAAATCACACAGTGCCGCTCCGTGCTGGCAATACCTGTAGCTTTCGCAGTGCTTCCAGACGCGTAGGAAATAGTCATAGCCCTTATCAAAAGTGTTGCATGCTTTTTTTAATCTAGAAAAATTTAAAAAAGGTATGTAATAAGAAATAGATGAAACAAAACGGACGTCCGGCTCCAGAATGGTAGCACTTCCTTTTGGCGCGAGTCATCCACTCTGGCCACACACACACCCGAAACGTGCTCTCGCTTCTGCGGTCCGCAATGGCAATCGTGTCTTCCGACTGTCATCTCGGAAGTTTAGAGGTGTCAAGGGATGCTCTTTGGAGAAATCGTAACGACGTCATGTACCTGCGTCCATTCCGCCGACGTTCCCGCGAGGCCGACCAATCTGCTCCACCCGTCGTATGGAACCCATCATCCTCGTTCGCGGCCTCAGATCGTGCGGCATTAACTGCCTTCTGTCATGGGTTGGCTCATGCCTCGGAACTACATGTGCTGTATTTTACGGTAGCAGCCGTGGCTTTCTTTTGCAGCCGTTAGTTTGTATTTAACATGGCTGTCAAGCGTTCCTTTTCAGAAACGTACTCCACAGTGGAGATTTCCTGTACATCTGCTCGATTGGCTCCTGTTCATCACTTCGAGTTGATCAATTTGCTCTGGCTCTACAAACGGCTAGCCGCCTGGTTAGCTCAGCTCGGCGAGCCACTTTCCTAGGTTGGTGGCGTGCCGGGTTTCACTCCTTAATCTGGACGAATCGTTTCACAAGTGCGAAGTTTCCGAGAAAGCTGCTTTCTTTAATAGCGGTCCGGCTTCATTTCAGTTAGATGTAAATTTTATTTTCATTGCGGTGTGTTGAGAAGAAAAAAGCCGTTTATCTTGACAAATTGTTTCCTCATAGAATCCATGTGTATATGGTTTAGAGTCACGAGGCCAATGCTCCCGAGGCCTCAAGTGACTGGGCGAGACTATATCTGTTTTCCCACAACCAGAAGGTCCACGCTCATTTAGTGGTTGCAGTCAAAGCATTTTCATCGCTCCATTCGCAGTCGTGGAACGCTGTAGTGCTGGGGGCACTAGTCCTGTATAGGAGCGAATGACGAGCGTGGTGGAAAGATGGTCGCTTAGATAATTCACCCGCGAAGCCAGTCACACTGGGCAGGTGCAGAGAACTGAACGGAATTCTTCGTGCTCGTGTCCGTGCGACGCTGTAGAGGTGGACGCCTCAATGGTACTGCGCAAAAAAGGAGTTCATGTGCAAAATTCCTGTGCCCGGCATCTAGCCTCTTACCATAATAACATGTCCACCGAACAGATGCAGTCACTGGAACTTTTCGTTTCTGGGGACGGCTTAGAAATCCAACGTAAAAAAGGTGATACATACAAAAGAACCAACAAGTGGGATATCCGCGCACAAATTTCAATACCATTGACACTTAAGAGAGAGAAAAAGAATGTTTACTTCATTATAATGCGAAAAGTAAAATACTAAACCAAAAGAGTTGCAAAAGTTTGTGCTAAACTTGCATCAAAATGTTTTAGGTACGCTAATCATGGGCAAATAAATTTAAGGTTTATGATTACGATAGATGGAGTGTAGGTACGCTTATCTGTGAAGTTCCGGCTGTGTGGCAGGTGTGTGTTAACAAACTGAATTGATCCACTCTCACCTTTTGTCCCTTATCAGTTTTTAGCACTTGGGACTCCTATTCATTTTCATAGAGGCTTTACACCAACTTCAGCCACGACGCCCGGGTTTTTCCGAAAGGACAGTGCTACTCCGCACGCATTAAAAAGAGAACGCCGGTGGGCGCAAATAGCCGCTGAACGACATGGCATGCCCAGCTCGCCCCCTTTTTTTACGATCGCTGTCGTCTGCGAGCACCAGTCATCTGAAAAAAAGTGCTGTAGGCGCTAGGCTCATAATGCTTTACTGTAAATCATGGTCTCAAAAAAAGGAAACGATAGGGTAATGGAGCACTCGCGGTGTTCCCTGTGGCTTTACAGAGGGAAATAAAAGCTATCATGGTGGTAAAGTGGTCCACCTAAACCTTCTTTTACGACGTCGTGACGAAGCCAATTAGTTATACGACCGTTCAAGAAGTCCATGGTACTGGAATTTTTGTTTGGCTGCGTTAAGTGTTAACCTTTGTCGCGTATACCAGCTGCACTTTTGTTTCCGAGTAGGTACAACCTTTGAGAACAGTCCGCCTATTCTAAGGAAAGGTTTAAATACGCTGTTTACAGAATTTTGTATATCTATACGCTCGCTCCAACGTCAGGTTTTGCATTCCCGCTATTTGACGCAATATTGCACAGAATGTTTATACAAATTTGGTGTCATTAGGAAGGCAGGTGAGAAAATACCACAAGTTAGTAAATATTATGGTCTTTGGGAAGTTGTTAGCGCTGATCTATATACGACAAAACAGTATACATAGAAGTAGGATGCTTAAAGCTTCATTTGGCGGTTCTTCCGAACTATTGCCCTCGGGGCATCAATGAACCAACAGATTGCTGGCACATGAACAGATACGGAAAAGATTGCAGCGAGGTAGCTGCATGGAGATTTTTGGAAGGACATGCCTTCGTTCTGTAGTTGAAATAAATGGGCAGATATTAGTAATTGAATAGGCGATGACAGCTGTCGCTCCGCAAACAGTAAATACTTGTTCTGTTTGGCAAGTCGGGGTGGGGAACCCAGACTTGATGGATACCAGCGCATGAATGCCCAAACACAAAGCATCCCGCAGAATTAGAAGAGCAAAAGGTTATCAAATAACTTTTGCGATTGGCACCACCTTTACAAAAAGATGCCTTGGAATGCTCATTATACGCAAACAGAAACACAGCTTTATGTATTGATGCGAATTACAATCGCGGGAAGACGTTTGAAGGTGTTTGTCTTTTGAAGTACTTTGTATAAAAATTTGTAGGGTCTAATGGTGTTTGTGCCAAGGTGGTTACGCTGAGTCTGTGGTCATTTCTGGTGCAGGGGAGAAGTATGCCGTCCCCTTTATAATTTGGAATGGTCCAGGGCAACGACAATTCCCTATGCGCAAACAGGTTCGAATATTGCGCATAAGATCTCTCGTTGTACCTTTTGTATGGGAAAACAAAATAACATGTTGTCATGGCAAGAAATCGCCACGACAAAAAGGACAACCACGACAGGAAAAAAACGTGCACAGCTGACTACGATGACGAAGACGCGAGGACGCGCTCTACGGGGTACGTGCTAAACACCTCGAGGCCACCATCATCATCAGCGCCTCGCGGGGTCATTGACCCCCTACTCATAAGCCGGCCAATCGCAAGGCGCCAGCGAGAAAAACCGAAGAAGGAGCGACCCCGAGAACACCGAGAGAAAGGAGACTGAGAAGCGTAGATCGCGACCGGGATGCGCGGCGGTCGGGCGACTGGACCCGTGCCGTGCCCCAAGAGGTCACCCACAACTGCAAACTCCAGGAGGCCTTCGCAAGAAAATCACCTCACCGGGCATCGGTGAAAGACAGCGGTGCGTCCAGAGAGCTGCGTTCGTCTTGATCGCGGAACGGGAGCTCGAAGCACGCTGCACCGCCACGGCCACGACGCGCTACCTGGACCTTTGAACACCGACACACACCACGACTGCGTCTCTGGGGCGTGAAGTAGGGCAACTCCGTTCCAGCTGTGAACAAATATTGTGGACGTTCCCTTACCGTACTTTGTCTTCACCCTTGAATCCTGGACTTTGACTGTTTTCCCCCGTTTGAACCAATTATCTTGTTAAATACCGCATTATCACATTTTCCTGTTATTCTTTTGTTTAGCTCTGTCTGTTGTGTGATTTTGTTTTTTTTTATGTTTGATTTGGGTTTCGCGTTACATAAACAAAAGGTCTCGTTTCCTGAGATTCTTCCTCTATTTATTATTGCCCACCGAACCTGACAATGTACAACCGATGGCGTCGCACCAAAGCCAGAAACAGTAGTAAAGCACGTTCCGTGTTATCGCCTTAAGAGATTGCCATTGAAGAATTTACTAACGCAAAAAAAAACGTTGACACCAGCAGCTCGTCTGATATTGATGCAGTTTTGATAAAAATGCGATTAAAGTAGGGGATCGTCGTGAAGATGTCTTCGGACGGGCACCGTTTCATTTTTACAAAGACATTTTGTGGCTTTTGTTGGGCCTCACAAGTCACATTTTGTTGAAAGCATTCCTTTACTCATAAAATTTGACACGTTCATGCAGTCACAGCTACGGACTCCATTTTGTCCGACCAACGCCATGGTTGCGTTTCCAGAAGTAGAACAGTGGCGGAAGAACTAAAAGAGTAGCTGGAAAGTATGCTGGACAACATGCTTTTAAGAAGTGCGGGTTCCACATAAAGAACCTAAATATTACGTATGGAATAAGGAGTCATTATTTATGTTTATCCCGTCATCACCCCAAAACGCCACTATTTGGGAAACTTTCACCTCTTCGATTTCCCCAACAAAGATGTCACAGCAACACCTTCCTGGGCTCGCTAAAAAATAGCTGCAGTTTTCAAGTATCCCAAAAGTACAACGTTCCCACTCAAATTACTCCGTTTTATGAGGTCGGTTGTTGTTCCTTCTACAGACAAGCTCCATACATCACCAAATAAGGCGGAAAGACACCATCGAAGCCTCCCATCTTAGCTGCTTATTTAAGGTACAATGACTTCAACAACAAATCAGGCTTGTTGGAGTCATCGACGCGGAAACAAGGGGACGGCCGGAGCTACAGTGCTCACCCGTCGGTGTAAGTGCCCATCAAACAGATTTATAAGTTTACAGCTGGGTGCTTAGCGAGAGCATTACTCGCATTCCTGGAGCGTAAATGCCCCTTTCACAGGCTGTATTTTATACCAGCCCATCGGCCGTTGCACATACAGGAAGGAAAAGAACGATTTTTATCTTACAAGGCCGAGTTGCGGTACGCGGAAGACAAGCCAAGTGATCGCAATAAATGAAGCGAGCGGGCACTTAACGAGTTGTCTTGGGTATGTTGCATTCCAATAAAGAACAACGAACCAAAGCTGCACATACCACAAGGTGGAATGGCCAATAGATACCGGATAATACTTCTAACTTATGGTCATTGTAATATTGGTTTGGCAGCAATAGAGTAAGATACGTGTTTTTATACCGGTTTCACTGGTCGCAAAAATGTTAAGCTGTTATACTAAACAGGTTACAATACGAGCTCCTGTGCCTATTTGGAGAAAGAAAGACCAAACGCACACTCCACCCTACCCTTACTCGGTAACAGAAGGCCCAGGTAAAACACCTCCATTTCTGCGATAATCGGTATGCCAGGCGCACATTGCTACGCACTCTTGCATGACATCAAAGTATGCAGCCAATGCCGCTACACCGAAGCATGTCACAACTTCACAACGCTGTTTATTATCACCACAAATGCAGCTATTTGCTAAGAAAGATGTAAAAGGTATAAGGTTTTTCGTCCAAATTCGGTACAGTTGCTATCGCCTTGACGGCAACAGAAAAGGTTCGGTCTGTTCACCCCGTCAACCCTAACATACTCATCAATCATCGTCATACTCGTGATAATATTGTTACGAAAAGACGATGAAGAGGACAAAGCAGCGTGGTTTGTGATCCCAGCCTACGACGACGAAGAAGATCTGTCTGTGCGCTCCGCCTGCGCGGGCTCTGGCTTGGCCGCCATGTAAATAATCTGTAAATAGATCGTTCGACTGTCTCATCGTTCATGTCGTCTGTCCTGCCACCACGTTACATCTTGGTGGAGTGTGCGGGTCCTTCCCCGTGCTGGCCGCAGCTACACACCTCATCGGCATCGTGGCAATCTTCGAGGGGGCGTGACCCACGTCGGCAGCCCCAGCCCCGGCGCTACCAGCACTCGACGACGTTCCCCCCGCCCCGTGTCCCCAGCCCGTGACCAGCAGATTCAGAACCGCCAAGACCAGATGACGTGACCAGACGACGATGACATGTCCCCAGCCCAGTAGTCCGACGTGGTTCCGGATACCTTCGACTTTTCGTCGGTGCCTTGACGAGGTAGTGTCGCGGGACCAGGCATCGCCTACAGCATCATCATCCTATGTGGCGGCAAGGGCTTCATTGTACATTGTCATCCCATCTTTCGTCCTCACCACATAACCTACTGCCGCGGCGTCGACCGGGGCGGTCGCTTTCAACCGGGGGGCCATGTTACGAAAAGACGATGAAGAGGACAAAGCAGCGTGGTTTGTGATCCCAGCCTACGACGACGAAGAAGATCTGTCTGTGCGCTCCGCCTGCGCGGGCTCTGGCTTGGCCGCCATGTAAATAATCTGTAAAAAGATCGTTCGACTGTCTCATCGTTCATGTCGTCTGTCCTGCCACCACGTTACAATATTACTCATAATTATATTAACCGGAGCAATTGAGACTTGCGTTTAGCAATTTTTTTTTAGTATTTCTCTTTCCACGACACTGGCGAGTTCTTTATAACGCGAAATGTACGTTTTTTAAATGTTTTTCAGTTTTTTCCGCCACACTTCAATATAACAGTGCCAGAGCTAGGCCATATTGATTAAAAGAATTAGGATTGCAGTTATAATTCTTTCCCTTGGAATGAAAGGTGACCCGCCATTCGATCTTCACTAATAAGGTATGCGAAGTGTCCAGGCGTTAGTCTGCGTACTTGCGTAGTAAAGTGAAGGCCTTAAAGGGGCCATGCAGAAAAACAGCAGTTGGTTTTATTTGAAAGATTTTGAGTTTTATATTGCCTCCAGCGCTTTTCCGGCACCAAGTGATGCTTAATTCCCAGCAAAAGCATAATAATAATAATAATAATAATAATAATAATAATAATAATAATAATAATAATAATAATAATAATAATAATAATAATAATAATCATCACGATCATCGTGATTATTATCATCGTCAGCCTATCTACGCCCACTGCAGGGCAAAAACCTCTCCCATTACTCTCCAATTACCTCGGTCCTGTGCCAACTGTGACCAATTTATCCCCGCAAACTTCTTAATCTCATCTGCCCATCTAACTTTCTGCCGCCCCCTTCAACGCTTGCCTTCTCTAGGGATCCGCTTTGTTACCCTTATGACACTCAGCAAACTGGAGCCTTTCACAGCGCTGACGACGGGTTTACCAAGTGCAAACGTAAGCATAAGTGTGCCTAAACATGCGAAAAGATGCTCTACTGAGCCCAACGTCCAGTTGTCTGCATCATGCCCTTGAAGATGTACCCTAGTAATAATTGGCGCATAAATGAGTCAAGTGATTTGGATATGTTTTGTTATGTACGGCACCCCTAAGCATTCGGAGCGGCCGATTTCCATGATTGCTCGAACCCCACTCTTAGGGGGCCATTGTTTGTTTATAAGCGGATCTTTTGTGGGTCGAGTTTTTAGGGAGGTCTGTTGAAGGTCGTGCGGGACGCACGTGTAAGAGCAGGTTCCCAGAACCACCGAAGAGGGCGCAGTGACAGTGAAGTTTGGGTGAGTTGGAGTCTTATCTTGGAAAAGTTAGCGAACAAACGCATTGAACAATAAGAAGGATTCTCTACGCATGTAAGTTCTTGCGTGTATATATGCTTTGAGGTGCCTAACAGCACGTTGAGAGCCAGCGCTTCTGTTGTTCCTTTTAAAGCAAGCTTTCTACCTCTTCAAGCCAACGATTTGGCGCGGCGTGCACAAGAAGGGATAGGGGGGGGGGGCTCTTTTCACTCACGGGGCACAGTATAGATGGCGTGGCGAATGAGCGCTATTAGCCAGTGTGCCCCGTGCTAACCCCTGCGTGTGCGTCAGCGGGGCCCGTCCGTCGGCTTTGTCGTCTGCTCTAGCGAAGGTTGCTTTTGGCCTGTTCTGGGGTTTTTCGCGTCAATTGCGCGCTTCCTTCGCGCGGCTTGACTAATTTATCCCACAGCACCCCCTCGGTAACCCGGACCCGACATAATTTGGTCGTTGTACAACAAAGATACGTTAAGGATTGGTTTGCCGGGTGGGAACACAAAATGTAGAGACCACATACAGACATCTCGCGCTAGAGAAATGCTACCTTTTGGGCACTGCTGGCCATGATTGGGACTCGGTTTCTAAATTGGTGAATACCAATTCGGTTGTGTTTTTACAGGTACTGCAAAAGCGAAAGGGACAACTGGTTCTAATAAAAAGCGATTATAAAAGTTCCCACTGCTTTCTCGCAATTCTCAAACTTTTACAACTAACCAGTTTAAATTCATTAACTATATCACTAAGCTCACACGCCGAATTCTTTCAGTGTCTGCTCTTGTATCGCGCGGTGGTGTAGCCTCGTGCTAGCAAATCAGGATGCATAGGTTCCACTGTCTCACACTTCAAAAGACGCCCCTCTTCGTTTTCTTTCTGCCAACGCACTTCCGGACTGCAGCAGCGTCCAGATCGCAGCAGCGTCGGCTACGGTGGGGTTACAGCGGCGGCGTCCGCCGCTCTAGCCCGGCCGTGGACGTCGACCCCGCGAATCCAATATAATCTCTGTTTTGACTATTTTAGAGCCACGTGTGTGAATTCAAGTGACGTCGCGTGGGCATTTTTGTGGGAGTCAGTTACGGCTTTACTTCCCACCCATTTCTACAACGTGGATTGCAGGCAATGTTTTTCTTGTACCGTCCGTTTGAGAGCTTGTCGGGCGCTTCGACGCACCAACTGGCGCGGGCCCTGGGGCGAGCAGCGCGGAAATGGAAAGCACGTGTTGCGCGGTGCTTTCAAACGCCGCGCATTCCGACAAAGGCCGCGCCTGCTCGCACCGGATGTCCTAACCGCCACCAGATGGGATGGCCACCGACGAAGACGACTGCTTTTCCTTCTTCCCCGGCCCTCAGCGGCAGGAGGAAGGGAAGATGAGACAAGAAAGACGCGGTACGGGCGCACGAGAGCTCGGCCCGTCGTCTTCGTGCTCCGCGCGATATTTGTTTCTTATTCGCCCGCCGGGCTGTAAATAAATGTACAGTTTTTGCATCGGAAGCTGAGTTTGTCGGTTGAAGATACCCGGGGGGAGATCCTCAGCGCTACTGCGGCTTGGAGGAGAACCTCGGGGAAAAGAACATCACGAAGATAACTGGCGCAGTCGACAGGATCTTCAACAGCGATGACTCAGCCAGCCGGCGGGTGAGACGGGCCCTCGACGGATGGTGCTCGTGGAGAAATCGCGGTCTGCTGAGCGAGATCGGCGGAAGCGGCGGAGCTCGCCAGCCTGGTGGAGAAGCGGCTCGATCGGCGCTCAACGGATTTTTCAACGGTGACCGAGGGAATCTCTGCGGCCTGCTGAGCGGCGGAGGAGCAGCTTGACCAGCGGTAAGTGGAGACATCAGTAGCCCATTGAGCGTGGTGCGGCAGGAGCAGCGAGCTGTCGGCAGGCGAGAAGTCAGCGGGCGATTGTTTGGCGGACACTTCGGCGGAAGGAGCCTCGCATAAATGGATACCCCATCTGCACCGGTGCGGCATCTCTACAGCCACAAGGCTATGCAGGTCAGTGCATCGCTGATGCTGTGTCTGCGGTTCACCATGACTTCTAGCGGCTATCTGGGTGTAGCCGCGAGATAATAATGAGAATTAGGAAGCGAGCATGAACGTTGCAGGGACAGCAAGCATTGCATTATCGCTCGCTGAGCAGGAGGCGCTATTGCAGGCGAAATTGAGAATCGCTGAGGCAGAGTTAGCAGCGGAACGTTCGAAGAGTGAACGTTTCAAGATAGCTAACAGTGTTCCTGCCTCACCGATTGCTGAAACAGTAATGTTCAGCACTGAGGGATAGAGTGAACTGGGGTGTTCCGGTACGCCGAAAGATGTGCGGGGTGGAACCCATTCACTGGGCGTGCATGAGCATCCTGTTCCGTGGGATTCGGCATGATCTGAATCTCGCGAGAAAGGCGAAGAGAGGTAGTGTGGCGCACGTTCCTTCGTGGGCGCTTAGATTTCCTGCAACCGTGGAGCAGGATAGTGAAGCATCCCCCGTAGAAAGCTTCACCGAAATGAAGATGGAGGTGAAGGAAGGTGTTACGCGCGAGGCTGCATTTGGAAATGACAGGCAGTCAGAGGTGAATGAGAGTGTGCGCATGCCCGTGAAGAAGTGGATAGCAAGAGAGACAGGCTCCGCTGCGTCGCATGTTCGCGTTCATGTGGCCGATGAGCCCCTCGCTGCTCCTTGCGTCACACAACGGTGTGTGGCAGAGACCGGCGCTTTGTGCTTGAACAGTGGTTCAGTAGCGGCCGAACGTGAGGGTTCACACAGAAAAAAGAGGAACAACTATGCAGTTGTTAAATCAACCGTTCTGAAGGGGCTGGGGCTGGCTTCAGTTAAGCGTGTCGCCGCCTTCGCAGATGGAGAACGTTCCGGGAGCGTGGGTGAGCGGGCAGTTGCTTTGCAGGATGCAGCGGCACGGGAATCGCACGAGGAATCGAATACAGTTGGTGTCGCGCACACTGCATCTTGTGTTTCTGGAAGTCCCCAAATGTCGAGTCCCGAAAATGTGACTGCCGCGGGGAGCTCCACTGAATTGAATGCGGAAAGTGTAAATCAGGCTACGGCCGCTCATGTAATGCAGCACTAGGCAGTTGGAGGTTGGCTGAAGAGATAGCCTCTCCAGCATTGCATGTCAGCGTTGATGTGGCCGCTAAGCAGCCCTCTCCTGCTTACGCTGACCAACGGTGCGTAGTGCAGCACGGCGTACCGAGAGCAGAAGCGGCCGAACCAGAGGGCTCACCTAAAAAGAGGCGAAAGCGTCAATCCGCCGCACCTCGGGGCAGCGTAGCTCCAGCGCATGCTGACGAGCCAGCAGCGGTCCCTTCCCGAGCGAGGAAGCGAGGAGGAGAGGGGCGCCTAATACTGTTGTGTGACGAGGTGCGCCGAATGGCGAGGGTGTTTTCGGACGACGACGGCCGGTGCGTCCCGCCTTCTAGAGGCCGCTCGCTCTGACTGAACTAGAGTGTTGGGGCTATCCTTTGTCATGGTTACCTGCAGCCAGGGTCAAGGGGCACTGGCTGTGCTGATTGTTGTGTCGTCAACTGAAGGAACGATGGTGCATGTGAAAAAGTGTGTGTGGTGTGTTTTGTGTGTGAAACATTCCTGAAGTTATGTTTCACAGTGGTGGTGGAGGTGTCGGGCGCTTCGACGCAGGAACTGGTGCGGGCCCTGGGGCGAGCAGAACGGAAATGGAAAGCACGTGTTGCGCGGTGCTTTCGAACGCCGCGCATTGCGACAAAGGCCACGCCTGCTCGCACCGGATGTCCTAACCGCACCAAATGGGATGGCCATCGACGAAGACGACTGGCTTTTCCTTCTTCCACGGCCCTCAGCGGCAGGAGGAAGGGAAGATGAGACAAGAGAGACGCGGTCCGGGCGCAGGAGAGCTCGGCCCGTCGTCTTCGTGCTCCGCGCGATATTTGTTTCTTATTCGCAAGCCGGGCTG
Source organism: Haemaphysalis longicornis (assembly GCF_048455015.1). Lineage (NCBI taxonomy): Eukaryota > Metazoa > Arthropoda > Arachnida > Ixodida > Ixodidae > Haemaphysalis > Haemaphysalis longicornis. Next base: position 134,438,629 of record NW_027526335.1, on the reverse strand, counting down.
TAAATAAATGTACAGTTTTTGCATCGGAAGCTGAGTTTGTCGGTTGAAGATACCCGGGGTGAGATCCTCAGCGCTACTGCGGCTTGGAGGAGAAGCCCCGGGGAAAGGAACATCACGAAGATAACTGAGCTTTTTATCAAAGGATGGCCCACTGGTGTCACAGAGACGGCTTCGTGTCCCCGCTGCAGTATAGAAAGTGTAATGAGACCCCGCCGATGAGGTTTAGACGCTAATTCTTTTCCGTGAATCGTATACTTTACGCGGCGACGGCGCTACCGTTGTTGGTCGCGGGTCCATTGACGTTACAGCCGACGCAAGAGAACCACATCTCCACTGTTTCAGCGTAGCTCACACTGGGTGAAACTTGCTTTATTTTTTATTCACAATTTTATTGGAATTCACAGGCTCGTGAGGCTGGAGTAATTACCGCGATGCAAATAGTCCTTGTTCATAAGTTAACAATTAAAGCTTTGAAGACGCCCCGACATAATTTATACTCATCAGAAAACGTTGTTTCAGGAATTCTCTGTTATATAGGGCCCACTGGTCTGTTCCTCCGTTTTTACTCGTTTTGCCTATCTCCTTTTCCGTCTGCGCCTGGTTACGTCTGGATACTCGGTCCGCTGCTCCGTGACGTAGAGCATCGGTGAGGCGGCCTTTACCGTCGTTCCTAAAACACCGTGTCAAGTAACGTCCTGAGAGCGTGAAATAGCTGCATGACTTCCGCCCCACTTCTTGCAATGTGGTGAAGAGATAGCGTAGTGTGTCGGAAGTTTTATTTTTTCCACGTAATTGTGGGCTAATATAAAGTTAGGTGACTTTCTCTTAGCTTCTGGGAAACAGCGGAGAGCTTCACCCCAGCTTGCAGATATTGACACGACTGGAAATAACAGCGCCGAAAGCACACGCAGCTGCTGCTCCAGACGCATGACTGCGTACGCATTACACATCTCTGTACGGAGGATTGATCAACGCTGGAAACCCTAATGCCGTTCTTGTGCATCTAGAGGGTCGTCTTCCCCTTGTTGATACCATCCCAGCAGGCGCGTGTGCTCTCTCCATTTCATTTGTGTTAAAGCTGCAGCCAAAGAAATTGCAGCTTTCTTGGAGGCTCACTGCCGCCGCACAATGCATTACATATGCTGACGCTGTCGTCGCATCGCCTCAGGGAATTGGCCTGTGAATTCTTTGAATTTGGCGTCACTTAAATATTTTATGAGAATAGTTATCAAAATATTCTCGTGTTTAGAGTTAGATGTCAGTTCTAATGTTCTAGATGCCGATTCATGGCGTACAATACACGGGCGTACAATACGTTGTACACGTAGCGTACAATATATTGTACTGCGTTTGTTCAGCTACTAGTCTCAAAATGGCCACCAATGTAGACAATAAAAAACGGCTGCATAGTTCCCGATGTCCTCAAGACCCTACCCTCGCCCTAACCCCAGAAACGTTAGCCGGAATATTTCGGAAGCTCCCTCGGAAATGGAGTTAAAGAGGGCGGACGGATATATTATCCTTAATCACAACTTCATAGGTATTTAACAACCATAACTTGACAGATGTTTAATATGGAGGCAATTTTTAAAAGACAGAATAAACCTGTCCGTATAAAGCACTGCTGAACTTGGGTAATGCAACCTACCACCATAAAACACGCGTTTTATTAGTACTTTTTCAATGTAGGAAACATTGATATTCAGACTTGCAGAAGATTGTCTCGCATACAAACCGCTAATGTGGTTAGGCCAGCACTTGGAACTACCTCAATGTACAGATTAGGGTTTTTCATTTTAAAGTGGGCATACATTCTTCACAGAAAAATATGACCAAAACAGAGAAGCAGTTCTAAGGAACATTGTGGCAACCCCATCCTGCCTGGTTGTATTTTCTTTTCGTTTCGCTCGTCGAGTTGTCAGGGGAAATTAAGCTTTTAGAAAGCAATATTTTCTCTAACATTTCGTGCACGCAACGATAAATCATCCATTTAATTTTGTTTGGGGAAAAATGACGCAAAGTGCGTGCGCTCAGCCAAAATAATGTATGGGCACAGAGTGCACTTTTTTAGAAAAACCCTTCCCCTTTTGTGTCACGACTAACATGGTCTGATGATTAATGGTCACATCGCTTAGAGAAAACTATCCTCCCGCTCGGCGTTCTCACCAGAGAAGGCTTTATTGTTCATGTGACTGCTGCGGCTGCATTTTTCTTTGTAGCCAACGTTTGTTGTAATATTGGGTGCAGATACCTAATATGCGCTCAGGATTGTGCTTCTCAACTACTGCCGTCAGCGTGTAATTTCAACAAAATATCGAACGAAAATCTGGAGCTACACGGTTACATCGCCGGTAAAGTTTTCCCGGTTAATTGGGGATTACAGCGCATTCAAAAAAGGTACCGGCGTTAACTTCTCAAAGGCTATAAAATGGCAAGTGGATGTGCATTGGGCAAAAAAGCTACGACCCATACTTCGTCTAATAGCTACCGCAAGTTCCTTGATATCAAATGGGATTTCCCGATGATCATGCTAGCTCAGAGGCATATGTAGTGAACAGTCAATTGTAGATGCATAAGTAGTAAACAATGAATTGTAGATTGCAATTTAGTTTGAGTAAAATAAATGAAAAGCATTTGCCTCCCTCGCTCCGACTGCCCCTTATAATTGGTCTGACACCAATATTAACAAAAGTGAGAGAAAAAAAGCTTTATAATCTTTTTTCTACCTGTTTCGTCAAGAAAGGTGGTTCAACACTCTTGCCCGTCCATTGAGCTGCCTGCACGCGTGCACCGCAATGCACTTGGGCAAAGATTCCAACGCAAAGCAGGTGCCCGGCAGCCATGTGCGGTCAAATGCGTTGTTTAGTGAAAATAAAGTGTCCCTTAGGCGAGGGACACATCTGTTAAATTGCACGACGAAGAGACGGGTTATTTACTACAATGCTTCCAGTGTTTCCCATGCGCATCTGCTATTTGTTAGTATTTTTCGCCTTTTCCACGCTATTATACTTAGGAGTGGGTGTTGAGGGAGCAGACTGTACGAGACGGCTGATATTCGTAGCCCTATTCTCTTTTTTCGAATGTCCAGGACATATGTCCGTGCGTTACCCGTGAAATAAAAAAAAATTATAGTCAGAACTTGTTCCGTGTTCTCTATTAGTTTTTGCGTCAACGTTCGCGCTGTAGTGCGTTCCACAATTTCGTAGTCATTCACCATTGTTACGCAAAGCTATACTAATCATTGGTACTAGCACTGTCACGTAGAGTGAACGTGGGGTCATATTGTGCCATGACTTGCTGCTCTCGTCGCATGCCTTCGTTGAGTCTTTGTTGAGGGAGGAATGTTGCGATAAAATCACCTTGAAGAGAAACATTCGCTCAGCGCTTCATGCCATTTATTCAACTTCTTGCGTGTTTACCTTAGGGGATGGAACGATGGAAGAGGAACGGCATATAAGGTCAGCGGGAAAGCGAAGGGTCGCGTTCACTTGTCAAATGTCGACGAACGACGATAGTCTTTCGCTGACATTTACAACGAAAGGTGCAGATACGCGGCCAGTTGTTTTATGTGCAGAGCACATTAGGGAACCGTCTTGTCGTCGTAGCTCGCTCGCTGGACCCGAGTAGAGCCAAACTGCGTTCCGTTGTGGCAGCTGTTATCGCAGCGTCGCAAAGAGGCTTCGAAAGGCAAGCTGCGTGTGTAGTTATAACCGTTATAAACTCCTGAACGTTGTCGCTTGTCATACATCTTCCCGTTGTTTAGTGCAAAGAAAAATTCAGGTACATTTGATGCAAATATACGTAATTACCCAGCAGCCCCCGCGTCCATTTAGTTAGGAACGCTTTAGGGTTTGATTTTTCTATAGTAAGCGTAAAAAGGGCAGTGCAACGCCGGCATGTGCGGCAGGAAAAGCAAGCACAAAAAGAACACAATTCCCCCTGGCGCAGTTTTAGGCAGGGGGCGTGCGAGCGCTGCGAAGACGGGAAATTTGAAATGCGTCAGACAAACCTCCTTTGAATTCATCAGGAGAGGAATAAGACAGGGCGGATAAGAGCGTGATGGGTGGTAACAGTGAGCGTATTACTGCGCCACAGCCCATTATGGCGAATCACTGCTCTGCACTTCCGACAGCTTTAACATTGATTGGAACGGGTTTAATTTGTTTAGCCTGAGAGGGCCGGCTTTTGCGTGACCAGGCCCAGGCTTAGACGCTGAAGGAAATTGATTTTTTTACTTTTGGTTGAGTGTATTCGTGGCGGGCAATGCGGCGCAACATCTAGTCTGTACACCACGTCATCGATTAAAATGCTAAAATTTGGGGGGAAAGTAGTGCATGCACTTCAGCTTCCATCGTGTTGAGATCAGGTCAGACCGACGTAGTATCTCGTATTCTTACATCAGAGACACCATGACCTTTGATGACCAGACTCTTGGCAACGTCACGGGGTTTTCTCGCTCGCAAGGTGGTATGCTGAAACTCTTGGTGCCGCGTTTCAATCCACGAGTATGTATGTGCATTGCAGTGTTTTTCCTGCAGTGGTTGCTCAGCGGTGCTGTTTCTCCAACGCACGAGTTCGATTCCAGGACAAGGCAGCCGCATTTCGATGGGCGCGACATGTAAAGAACGTGTGCTTAGATATAGTCGCAGAGCCCCAGGTCCGAAATTATTTCGTCCATAGATAAATGCAGAGTTCCAGGTTGTTTGAGTAAATACGCCACTTGATGACGTGATGAAGATGATGGCGATGATGTTCAAGAAGTTGATGCGTACATATACGGCGAGTTATTCACAGCGACTGGTCTAGACATGTGTGTTGCAGGTACTCTATAAGAGCTTTGGTAGCCCGTAAAGCACGTTTGGGACAAGCCCATGGTCCTAAAACGTCCTTTAGCTGCATGTCCACGGAAAGCGGCAGTCCCAAAGTCACTGCGAGGGATACTTTTTGAGCACTGAATCGAGCATATTCACAGAGCAGGTACTCCAGGGTTTCTTGCACATCACAGTGTGGGCAGAGTGGCGACGTAGCCTGTTTTATCTTGAAGAGGAAGTTGCGCGTGTATGCGACATTCAACCGCATGCGATGTAGAATTGCTTGTACCCGCTTGGAAAGTCCTGGTGGCATTTCAAATTTGTAGTTGGGATCAATGAAAGATAACGGAGCGTAATGACGTGATACGTCATCCCAGGCTGCACGCTGCATGTTTCTAAGCCACGCTGGAGGCAAGTATAGATTAATCTTTCCTGGAGAATGGTATAGCTATTGCCGATGCATGATGCTTATGCGCAACGGATGCAGCAATGTCCGCCTTCACATTGCCAGTTATCCCACAATGGGCTGGAATCCACTGAAGTGCAATGTGATGGTGCGCTTGTAGAGCTTGGAGATGTAAAGCGTGTATGCCACACACAAGCTGGTCTGTTGGAAAAGATGCTAGACATTGAAGGGCAGCCCTTGAGTCTGTGAAGATGGCCCACTCTCGAGCGGGGTGCTTGACAATATGAGCGAAAGCCACCCTCAGAGCTACAAGTTCGGTATCCGTAGTTGACGTTCTGTGACTGAGCATGGCGCTGATGGTAGTACGGGATGACTGTATCCACACACCGATAGTGGATGGTGTTGATGACACTGACCCATCAGTGTACACATGGGTGTGGTCTCTGTATATCCGCGACATGTAGTCCAGAGCGAGGATCTTTAGTGCGGGGGCCGGAATATACTCCTTCGTCGTGATACCGGGAACAGTAGTCGTGGCTGGTATGGGCAGGAACATCCAGGGCGGGTGCTCAGGAGGAGAAGGCTCTTGATACACCTTCGGAAGAAATTCACGCACTTCTTTGGCCCAGCTTGTCGCTAGTAGATGGCCCCGCTGTCTTGCCACAATCCGCAGACGCGCACGAAGCAACTCCTGCGTGCTTAGAGCGAGTGGTGAGAGCTGCCTGCATTCTGTCAGCGTTCCGATGGTAGAGGTTGTCTTTGGAACGCCAATGCAGACCCGCAGGACTTGTGCTTGCATGCTCTCTAGCGCTTTCACAGTTCCTTTTGATAGAGGGACCAAAGCAGGGATGCTGTAACTCATCAGGCCAACGCAAAGCACTTTGTATACCCGTAGAAGAGAATTGACTGAACAACCGCCAGTGTTGGTGGAGAGCATGCGGAATATACGGGCGAACGAAGCAATCTTGTCCTTGAGGTGGCGAACATGTGGTGACCAGGTGATATTACTATCAAATGTCACTCCCAAGAACCTGTGGGTCGCGACGTATGAAATTGCGGTCCCTCCAACAGTGAGGCCGTAGCGTGTAAGGTCACGCTTTGTGAAGGCTATCGCAGCACACTTATTCCCTGAAATCACTAATCCTCTAGTTGCCAGAAATGCCGCAATAGAGTCAATTGCTCGCTGCAGTCCTGACCATGACACTCGCCTATTGCGGCCAGAACTCCATATGCAGATGTCGTCGGCGTACAGAGATTTCTGCCGACTTTGGAACGCATTTCTTCAGGCCACTTATGGCAATGTTGAAGAGTGGAGGGCTCAGCACCGCACCCTGGGGAATACCTCGGGTCACTTCATGTAGCGATGAGTCGCCCATGTCGGTAGACATGTACACATACCTATCGGAGAGGTAGTCCGATAGCCATGCGTACAGGCGGCCCCTGATGCCTAAAGACTCCAGCGCCGAGCGGATGGCTTCATGCTCGACGCAGTCATACGCTGACTTGATGTCCAGGAACACGGCAACAGCAATTTTTCGCCGCCACTTTACGTATGTTATGCTATTTGCAAGGGCGATGACGTTGTCGAGGCTGCTACGGCCCTTGCGGAAACCAGGCATATGTGACGGATATATATTTCGGATGGTGAAATCCCAGTCCAAGCGGAGCAGCACCATCTTTTCCATCAATTTGCCGACACAACTCAGGAGCGCTATGGGTCGATGGCGGTTGGAACTTTACCTGGCTTTAGGACTGGGACAAGGCGAGCGTGTTTCCACCTTGGCTATAAACGGCCAGTCTCCCACGAAAGATTGAAGGCATGCAGGAGGCAACTTCTTCCCTTTTCACCTAGGTGCGAGGGGGTTGTGTAGGTGATGTCATCCGGGCCTGGACAGCTGGATTTCTTGAGAGAAGCCAGTGCAGCGAGACACTCTGCCATGGAGAATGGCTCGTCTATTGGGGACACCGGGCCTGAGCATCCCTCGTTGAGGGGAGAGTGTGGTGGAAGAAGAGCTGCTGGCGCTGTAGTAATTCTTCTGCAGAAGGCGTCAGCGACTTGGAGGTCACTGGTGTTCGTGCTCAGTGGGATGGATTTGAACGGGTGCAGTTGAATTTGCGGGGTCCGCAAACGTCGGAGCAAGAGCCATATTCTAGAGAGCGGCTTCTGGGGGTCCAGCTTGGAGCAGAAGGATTCCCACTCACGCTTGGCGAGCTTATTCATATGCCTACGAATCGCCTTCTGGGCTCGTCTTGACGCACGTCATCAACTGGCGCAGCAAGTTAGACATTTTAGCCCAGCTAACATCGCCAGACTTCATTAAAGATCGCTCTCTCTCTCTCTCTCTCTCTCTCTCCCCGCTATGGCATTTCTTATAACGGTATCTTTAATGTGCCATACCCCATAATATAAAACGTTATGCATCACAGAAATGTCATTAAAATCACAGTACAGAGATAGTGATACCTAATAAAACATGTTTTTAGAATAGTGCGTTGAACTAACATCATGAAGCGTGCGGAAATACACTTAGGACATTCTTTTTAACGACCTTTTCTCAAGATCACGACGTGCTCACGGGATCTTCAACACCCCTGTGTAGTAGGCGCGGCGAGGCCCTATCCGTAGGTTATATACTCATTCAATGCAAGGCATTCGACACAACACGACACAAAAAATTTCCCCAACTATACAGACAACTCATTCCACTCCACACATTTTTGTTATTGGGTGACCATGCTATGGTTACCGCTAAAAGTGTTTTTAAGTATTCGTTCCGAGCTAGGTTTTTTAACCTCGTTTCCTATCATGCATGCTCAACACTGGCCTATCCACCAGCCACCATCATTGTATTCAACTGATCTTTCGTTCCGGTTCACCGATGTTTGTGTTTTGACTTCACCCCTCATACGTAAGCACTGATTTGGCGCTCTTTACCCTAGTTGGGCTTGCGCCAAAAAATATAACTATAGTTATCATCAAGGTTATGACGGAAATACAACGGCCAGACTCATGAATTGAAATCCGAACCTGCCCGGGTCCCCGTCTCTCAGCCCATGCCCGGCCCATGGACCGGGCCGGGTCAAGGCTTCCCGTTCATTCTGGGCCCGCGCAGTGCTATAATAGACAATGCAAAATAAAGAAAAACTTTTAGAGAGGCGTTTCAGAGAGTGTTGTGTTTCCAGCGTTTCCTCTCGTTTCCATAAAATCCGTGTAAAAGTTCTGAGGTAACAACAAAAAGATTGTTTGGAGAACAATGTCTGTGGGATTTCAGCTTTGAACGCCCCGTAGACCGCGCGGGCTTCGTCCATAACTTACAAGGACACCCTCTACAAGTGTGAACAAACAAGAGATAGTTGTTGCTAAAAACACCATAAACTACCGTCACTTTGTTAAAAACGGGATATAATACTATACACTGAAAAAAATTTGCTGCATGGTACTTCTTACAAGAAAGACGATTACCTCAACTATGCAATGATAAATTGACTTCGGTTCATTCAAAAGTGTGCGGAAATATTGAAGATTGCCTGTTGCGTTTCGCTTTTTACACAGCAAACCTGGCTCCTCTTATCGAAAGGTTTAATTTCCGGTGGTTTATTGTGTGCACTCTTAGCATGCCAGAAAAAAAGTGGGTGTAAAAATATGAACCCTTCGTGAAGCTTTTCGAAAGGACCCAGCAATATGTTTTTACACTTTTTTTGAACTTTAATTGCTTCCAAAACTTAGTCACCCAACACACCCAGTACTTAAATTAGGGGATCGCAAAGTACCTCAGCCAGAAATTACTGTTGTATGCCCATCAGATAACTTGGAAACGTGGTGTAAACATTTTTCTCTCTTTCCCTGTTTGGACGTTTTTGGAACGCTCCAATTACGTCATTTAGTCCATGCAGCGGCTGTTGGCCACCTTTTCTTCAATTGCAGCAATGAATGGTCTTCAAGAGCAAATTTTAAAATAAAGCCGCAATAAACAAAACAGAATTCCAAAGCGTATCTGTGCGACGCGCAAATCACACAGTGCCACTCCGGGCTGGCGATGACTTTAGTTTTTGCAGTGGTTCCAGACCCGAAGGAAAGAGTGAAAGACCCATCGGAAGTATTGCAGGGTCCCTTAAAGACTTAGCTTAACGGGAGGGGGATGCCGTGGTATAACGTGGTTAAACCAAGTTTAAGAGCAACAGGTCGGTTGCAGCGCAGCGGCTCCCAGTTGGCCGCTTTTGCGGCAGAAATTACCGCATCTAGAATTGTACCTGAGGAAACACAGAGGCTGCTTGGGGCAGTCAGTGCGAACGCGCAGTGAACACACAGAGGGCGTAGAGAAGCCGAAGTTTATCGAACCGAGAGATAGCTGGGATTTCGCACCAAAGGTGCTAAGTGAACAGGCACATTTTCTGTAGGCACGCCCCTCAGCCTTCCCCCTGCGGCTTTTCAACATCCCCTTTATCAATTTATAGGCTAAGATTTCAGAGGTTGTACGACCACTTGTAGATTATCGCCAAGCATTTTTAGCCGTGTGCACAAACGTTGCTGTAAATTACTATCAAGCCCCTTACGACGACCCACCTTGCTCAGCTGTACTTAGCAGGCTACGAACGCCTACCCACGCGCGGGTGCACACGCAGGCGCACATGCACACAGCACAGGCACGTCATAGACAAATGAAACAGGAACACAACCATATTAACCAGAACATTCGAAATTGAAAAATACTGTTAATCGAAGTCCCATAATGACGCGCTATTGGCATATTCGGAAAGCCACATTTCCCAACTTCGTTTTCGCAATAATGCCAGGCGTCATTTTGACTTGGCTGAAAAGAAATCACGCCGTTTTTGGGGTCTGGTTCATATTTTCGTATTCTCGTTTCATTTTTTCATGACTTTACACACGTATAGACACACAAACACGCACCTCTCCATGAGCACACCCACGGACTCCCTTAAGGTGGCACAGAATTTGAACAAGGAGAATTACAGGTACGGCGCACCCGTCATGTCTGCCTCAAACATGCAGGTCCATTTATAACCTTGCACCAACAACTCAAACACACTGACGAACGGCTGCGAGGAAAAAAGAACACTCGGAACGCTTGGTTGGTTGCGTGTCATGCGTGATGATCAATAATGGTCTGAAGTGGACACAGGTATTTCCTGTGGTTACTGCAGCAGTGCATCTCTTTTCTGCTTCCTTCACACGGTGCGCCTCAGTGGGTGCTCTTCGTTTGTAGAACCACAGCTCTCTGGATGTTCCCGCTAGCTGTGGTTCCGGGTAATTTTATCAGGTTGACTTCAATGATGACCGTAGCTTTGTACGAGAATGGTTAAAATAAAGACAATTCCAATAGAAACGGAGGAAAAAGCCCCCATTCACAAGCCTGCTGTACGATTTATTGTGGCTGTGCCGTAATAGCGTTATCGGTTCCGTCATAGAATGCTCCATGTTGGTGGTGTTATAGTACAGAATTCAGAAAACTGGGCTGTGACGGAAGACATCCGCCGACGAACACTCTATCGGAATGATAATGCGCACCTGCTTAGTACACAAGCTTTTTCCGCCATAACTCTTCCAACTCACGGGCAGGTGAGCGGACGCCAAGCTCAGAAAACATTTACAATCACATGCGGATATAGCGGGTTTAAAATACAAAAATGTAAGTTTCAAAGAAATTTATTCCCTCTCTCTAAATAGGTTTGTTCTAATTTTCTCAAAAGATGAGTATCCGCGCCTATCTGTGAGATAGTTGAAATATGCCTAAAGTGCGAAAATGAAAACCTACGATGAAACAAGAAAAGTGCATGAAAGTAAGCAATGCCAAAGGGCCATAAAATTTTGATGGTGAAAACTTGCAGAAAGTGAGAACAAAACAGTAAAAACAATATTTGCCACACCTCTATTTTTTATAGGGCATTCATCCATTTATTGTGATTTTTATTTTTCTTGGGGGCAGCTGGAAAATGTCTCATTGTCGGGATGAGTGCAAACGACAAAAGTGCGGAAGTTCGGCACATCACATGCAATAGCAAAAAGCTTCGGGCAGTCGATGTTCTATTGTCGTAGGCGCATCGGACTTCCTCCATTGCACCCGGTGGATTATGAATTCAGAAATCAAGCGGAAGGTGATGGGTGCTGTACCTCTCTTACATTCACTTCGCGCCATCTGCTGCGCTCCTACATAGGCCAGTGCTAGCACTTACTTCTACTGTGGGTACTTTTCGTGATATCACGCCTCGTTCTTGTCCTTTCGTTCCTTGTCTTGATCTTTTATACGACGGCTTTGTTGAGTCCCCTTGAAAAAAAATTAACCCGGCGAATTCTTTTATTGTAGGCGTTTTTCTTACAGGTACACCAAGCTTAATATTTTTAAATTGAATACCTCGCGCCTACTTTTCTCCTGTTACCTGTGATCTCTCCTACAGCTTCCTCAATGTTGCCAAAATAGAACGAGCCTCAACCTTTGGTTCCTGCTTCATCTTTCCTTATTTAAACACGTTTATTTTGAAAACAAGGAATTCCTAAAAGTGCCCGAAAGAAGTCCAGATGCAAAACTTCATCATCATATTCTACGATCGGCAAACTGTACTGAGCCTGTCACCAATTTTCTTCTCAATGCCGTGATGTCTTTGGTCAATAAGGGCAAACAATATTTTCTGGGGGCCCCTGGAGACGTTTACGAAGAGAAGCTTTGTTGTTTTTAGTCGCGTTTTCTATGCCTACAAGGGGTTGTATGAAATATGAGCGTCCGTTTTGTGCGTCTTTCGTCTATCGTTTACCCCTTCCTGCTTGCTCACAAAGACAAACACGCATCGTTATCGAAGCTGTTGCCTGTGCCGTTGCTTCCTGACACTCCCTTTAGAGCTTTTGAAGGGACCCATTGATTATCACATCATTCATAACGCCAAAATATTTCCCCTAGAGGCACTTCAACGCCAATATCACTATTTGTCGCTTTTCCGATATATCGACCACGTACGAATCCAGCCTTTTGTGGCCGCTCGCACAATGTATGTCTATACGTTGGAGCTGCGCAGCGCCGCAGCGTCTGTTGCGATGGGAGTCCGGTCAATGCTATGCGTTCTTTTTACGCGTGTTTTCAATCGATACGTTGTCTTCAACACAATAAAATACAAGAAAGGGTCACGCGCCAAAACAAATACAAAATGTTGAAAAATAGCCGACTGTATACTACGTATATAGGTACTTTTATTTTAACACACTGCAGCTTCTTCTGTGGTTGTAGCAGCAGTGAGGTACTTGTAAAGTACAAGGCAGAAAATGGTACATGAAATGTTTGATCGGCAAGGCGCAGATAGATAAAGAAATAAACATACCACTCATCTCAGCACTTCATCACAGAAGCGATTACACGAGAGATTGCAAGACAAGCAGAATAAAGAAGTATATTTTTTTACTTTACTTGCGCAAACTGCTTCTGGAGCATAGCTATAGAGTGGCTGTAGTGTCTATAGAGTGGAAGTAGAGCGACTGCAACATAGCTATACAGTAGATACAGGGCAGCTGCAGAATAGATACACATTGGCTGTAGAGTGGCTGTAGAGTGGCTGCAGAGTAGTTGTACAGTGGTATTAAAGTGGATGTAGAATAGTTGTAGAGTTGCTACAGTGCACCTGTAGTGTGGCTGCAAAGGAGCTGTGGGGTAGCTACACAGTGGCTGTAGGGTGATTGTAGAGTGGTTGTAGACTGGCTGTTGTGGTGATATAAATTGGAGGTAGAATAGTTATAGAGTAGCTACAGAGTAGCTGTACTGCACTGTACTGTAGCTGAGTGGATGTCGAGTAGCTACGCAGTCGCTGAAGAATGACCGCAGCGTGTCTGTGGAGGGGCTGTAGTGTGGGTGTTCTCGCATTCGATGGTATTACAAAAAGGAAAGAGGCGGCACTCTTACAAAATTGGACAAAGGGAATTTTATTAGTTGCTCAGTACAACCACCTGCATTCTTCCGCAGCTATGGCAAATATTTCACAGGAATGTTTTTCCACAAACTTACAAACTTTTAACAGCGAAGCTATCTAGCAAATATAAATTTTTCGCGTTTGTAGGTAAATACCCCACAAAATTGCCGAGCAGCACGTGAGCGCGGCCACGCATACTCACTCAGGAATATTGGCCAAGGTTGCGGCGACAGCCCAGCAGTTAAAAAAAAACAAGAAAATGCCGAGGGTTCGTGTGTGCGTGCCTCCTGATTCCCCAGCGTCTCCGGCGCACGTTTGCCAAGCCAAGCGTAACCGCTAAAGGACATTGGCCATGACTGGCCAAAAAACTCCACCGTTCACCGTAATCGTGGCAACACTTGTTCGGAACAAGAAAGGCCCTTCATAGTGTAGCCCTGCTTAACATGATGTCCAATTATTGTCACCCCAAAAAATTAAAAGAAGCTTACACTTATAGCAACAATGATGGAGTAAAGGGCATTGCGGCAGAAAAGAAGCAGCAAATCGGCGGCATTCCTGGAACCGGGTTGCGTGCAGCTGCGCTACCTTGAAGTCTTACACGTTATAGTGAGCTTCCTTAATTGTTTATTGTTATTTTAAATAGAAAAGCCGAAATGGGAAGTGGTTGATGATGCAACACTGAAATGGTATATGGGATGTACAAAAAAAAACTGAAATTGAATTTTTTTAAACTATGCTGCCTAAACCAAGGCACATCGCTTCAAGGTAGGCAATGAAGTCTTGGAAATTGTCGCCAAATACCTATACGTTGGGCAATATATGGCTACTTATCCCCACAATGAAAGGGAATAACTGGCAGAATAAACATCGGGTGGGCTGCTTTTGGTAGGAATTCAGATATCCTGACTAGTAAGCTTCCTCTGCCACTCAAAACGCTTGTATTTAATTAATGCGTCCTTCCAGTACTGATTTATGGGGCAGAAACATGGGGTCTCAGCAAACGATTCGAAAGAAAGCTTAGAACGGCCCAACAGGCCATGGAACGGAGAATGCTGTGGGCCATGGTGGGGGATAGAAAAACAGTCACGTGGACTAGGAAACAGACTAAAGTGGACGACAATCTAGTTCAAATTAGGCGCAGGAAAGTGGCCTGGGCAGGCCACGTAATGCGTGTGACGGACAACAAGTGGACGATCCGTTTAATAGAGGGGCTACCATTAGACCGCAAAAGCAATAGGGGTAGGCCGAGAACTCGATGGAGTGATGAGCTACGCAAATTAGGGGGTAAGGGAAGCTTAGACTCAGCTAGCACTCAATGGGCGTGGCTTCAGATCTTTGGGAGATATTTTTGCGCGGCAGTGGCACAACTAGGCCTATGATGATGATGATGATGATGATGATGATGATAATAAAGTTATGCTGCGTCTAGCTGGCTTCTAAAGAAACTAAGGTGTATAGTAAGATATGTTAGCTTGCGTGTTTGGAGATACCGCTGCATGTTGCTCTGTGGTCTCACCAATTCTTTTGGAGAAGGAGGTAACCCTGGTTGTTTACCCTACTTGCTGCGGCTATGGGCTGCAACATAGATGAAGGAGTATTGCGAGAAAAATTTTTAGAATCTGGTTAGATCTGGATGTGGTGATATAATTTTGAGCGCCATGCATGCAAAACACTGGGCAATAAAAATCATGCAAGGAACAAAGATGGCTTGTAAATGTTTAAAACAAAATACAGAATAAAATGTCAAGGTTTTCCTCTCGAGCTGTGAGGCGCAGGAATAAGCAAGATAAACTATTTGCAGTTGAAGCAATCGCCAGCATTTGCTTCCCTTTGTTTATGACACTAGGAACGGAAACAAAAAGGAACCTGACGATATGCCTCGTTGAAACTCCCGGACACTGAGCGGAGCAGTTTTTCTAGGTGGCAACAATGGAAGCTTTCGCATATCCACTACGACGTCGTAAAAAATACCCGTAAACTATATGTTTACAATTGGTCCCGACACTTGAAGGTGGTTAGTAAACGTAGAGTATCTTTCCAGGTATGCGGATTCGGCCGGACCCCTCCAGCTTGCGGTGGCGTTGGTGCACATTGGTTTCTTGTCCTCATGTTGTCTGCACCTTTAATTTGCATTTTTTACTCTTGTTCATTGTTTTTCTGTGTGCCTGCCACTGCTAAGAAGTAGAAAGATAAATTTTACGGCTGTGCATTACAAATCCCTTGCAAGTACACCCTGTTTTTATTCTGTTTACGAGAAGGCACTTTTGTAGGAAAAATAAAATTCGCCGCTACTCTTTACACATACACTTTCCACCGTAAATCGTAACGCCGCCAACGTATTTCTTGGGTCAACAGCCCTAGTTATTTCGTTTAATACTTCTACTGATGCAAGCGTGACAATAAGTAACGCTTTTTTTCCTAACTCAAGAAAATAAGACGCCGCCGCCTTATTGAAACAAGCAGGTTGACTGTAAAAGAGGCAGCCGTAACAAATTTATACAAAACATTTTTTCAGCTCGCGTACACGATTAACACACAATCGTAAGCCGCATCCGCTAGATTACACCAGCGGAACTCATCGGTTCCTTTTTGTTGTGCGAAGTCTTCTTTTGGCCTCCTCCATCTTAATATTTTATGACTTGAAGAAGCGCTTTTATGCACAACTAGCATATGGAAGAATCTTTCCAGAACAATTCTAACTCTTGTATGCTGATTTTTATCTGTCAATCTCTTGCGTGGTAAGCACGCATCGATTCTTTCGAAACTGGCCGGTTCATTTTACCTTTGACTGGCGAGTTTTGTTGCGTTGCTTTTGTCTTTCTGGCAATGTCAGTGCTTGCATACATTTCTTCAATCCACCTTTCCAACAGAAGGCCACAAAAAGAGCCAATAAAAATAAACTGGCTTTATTGAATGCCGCAATAACAAAATAAGCATCTTTGTTACACACTTAAATTAGGGTACGAAACAAGCCTGGAAATTTCATGCCTGGTAACTGCACCCATTCTCCAAAACAGAACTTGGGAAATTGCACCCGGCAGCGATATGTGCCTAAATGATCCCATGCAAAACATGTTTACGCTCTCGTTTGTACAGAAGGTTCGGCGCACTGCGTTGGCATGACGCCGCCCAGGCCAAAATCATGCGATCCCGCTACTGCTACAATGAAAATCTTTCAGAGACTCGTTCACTGAAGCGTAGTCTTCTTACGCCGTTGGTTTCGGTGTGACACTTTCTGAAACCTGCGACCGTACGCCGCTGCGCGACTAGATGGCGTGCGAGAACGTCGGATGTCACAGTTGAAAACAGGTAAAGGAAAAGCTGACGACGAACTGCGTAAATAGAATTGAAATGAAAAAAAACTCCGGACGCCTATCGGGCAGAGAAGCTCGAAATCGGGAAGAGTGGTTATTATGGCAACACGTGAGGAAATGCAGTGCTCTTTGAAGCATGCCTCCGAACAGGGACATACATGGGCAACTACAGGCAACCGGATGAAACATGTGTATGCTCTCGCAGCGCCTCAGAAATCATCGGGTATATTTTTATGGAGTCCACAAATGTACACCCGCGGCTGGACAATGAGGACACCATGTTAACGAAGGCTTTTGGATTTGGGGTAAGGTGGTGCTTGGACTCCATGGCCATACACGTTACAAAGGGGAGGCTGGAATGGTGGTGAAAGAAAAGAATGAAAGAGGGGAAGGCGGAGAAAGAGTCGCCAGACAGATGAAAACTTCAATCTGCAGGAAGGCAAGAAGGAGACGGCGAGGCGAAAAGTAGACTTTATTTCTTTATTTATCCCATCTGCTGTGATCTCGATCAATCCGGGCCGGTGAGGGGTGTCCTGAGTCTAGGATTTCCTGTCTGTAGCCGGCCATACGCACCCTAATCACCAGCCGGAGCTGGGAGCAGGGGCCGGAGCTGGTCAGTGTCGCCACCCACTGTGGAGGGGAAGGTGGGGATCTGGTGGAATTTCTGGGGTTATTTTTTTTTGGGGGGGGGGGGGGGGGGGCTGAAGGGGGGGGTTAGGGGAGGAGAATATGTTCAAGAGCAGGAAAAGGTGGCAGTGAGGAAGGAAATTTTCGAACTGGTGGGTAAAGAGAAAGGGGAGCGGGAAAAAGCAAGTAGATAAAATTTGTTTCGTTTAGAACCAATATTTTTAATAAAACAGGCAAGTCTGTGTTTGACAACCGACGCCCCGATACAAAAGGAGTTTGTCTAATCATCATCACGATCATCATGCACGTATTTTCATGCCTTACATTAGGCTCAACGTAACTTTTGATTTCTAACATCACCAACAAGTACACACAGTGTACGTAGTAAGTTTGCCGTTGTTCGCCGTCTCGTAAGCCACGGGTTAGGGCTGGCGAACGTTAGGCTGAATTATAATTAAGAAATAAAAAAAGATCAAAGCCCCTTTCCTAGAGAAAAATAGTTAAAATGCGAAGCTGCTTCCACTGCATCGGGATGTCGCAATCGGATGTAAGTCGGCTTCATACCGCAAGGGACCCATGTTCAGTTTTTTACCTCACACAGGGCGCGAACGTTGTTTTTTTGCAAAGCCTGTGCTGTAAATGATAGCAGTTTACCCTCATAAGCACGGAGTAAACCCTTCGCAAGATCCACCTTGAATGTTTAGGGGGAGTGTGGTGCACAAACATTTGAGGACACGCGATAAAACCAACAAAACAGTACACGTCGATGCGTGGTTAACAGTGAGAGTGACCGTTTGGTTGAAAGAATCGGCTAGGCTACTGCCGTGGCAAATCAGTCAATGATGCCTAAATGTCTAAATTAGGTTCCTCCAGTAAATAGAGTGGGATAAATCCGGAGAAAGGAATCGCCTGGTCGCAGCGACTATGAATCCGTTCTCAAAGGTGCAGAGCAACATAATCAAAATTGTTACATTATCTTTTCAATGATTGGTGCTGAGGGGTTTCATGTTGTCGGAAATTTTGGCACTTAGGCATTGGGCTCTTTCAGTGGTAAATGCGATAAAAGAAACGACCATAAAATTTTTGTGTAACGGTGGGCTTCTCCGTGACCAAGTGAGCAAAGAAAAGCGCAGTTCAACCCGCTTGTAACAATACTGCTTTCAACAATATGCCTGATGTAACAATGAACAATCGCGGGATCACTGACTTCGGCGTTTCTTATGTTGGTGAACACGCCGCTTATTGTATTAGTAATTTTCTTCGTTATCGGTTATAGCAATCGCGCCTGGTTAGTACTGTTAACCAATTTTATCTGCAGCCTTCGAGACCTGCAAAAAATAGGTGTGTTTACCCTGCAAGAAGTGCATGACTCATGTTTTAAACATGCCAATTTTCAATTAAAAAGCTGACTGCTGGCGTGGCATGTTTTATTATCTTTCCTACCCTTAAACGAAGTTGATGGCTGCTGCCTGTGACTCCACTTCGCTCCCCCCCCCCAAAAAAAAATTAATCACCGGGGGGGGGGGGGGGGTGGAGAGAAAGGCAACGTATCAGGCCAATAATTCTGCCTATCAGTCATTAATACCTACCGATGACTATCGGGTCGCAAGCTATACCTGCCCACCCTATGAGGCCTATCTGAACGCTTTCATTGCGGCTACCAGCTATTTTTCAATTTCTGGGGATGGGGGTAGAAGCTAATTAAACAGTCGCAAAGTCACGTAGAATACAGAATCATCGCATATTTTTTTTATTTTTAATTTGACCAAATCCCTTTCACTTTTTCTGATTTCTGGTTTTTTTTTACTTTTTCTCCTTTCACGGCCTCCATTTCTCTCCCACAATCTGTGAAATCCTGCGCACGCCACTGCCATCGGACGCTGAGAAAATATTAACAACATAGCTGCAGCTTGAGAGCCGCAAAGCCGACCACAGTATAGGACTACAATAAGCACACCACTTTATAGCAGGGACTTTACGTCGTAAAACTCTTGTATTTGGTTGGCTAATTTGTCACATCAGTATATTAGTCAAATTTTTCATTCTAACATACACGCTCCTCATTAACCCCGCATCGACGCGTTCTGTTTTGCGTGTTTAACCGCGCGTCCTTGAATGTGTGCGCCCCCCCCCCCCCCCCTCTAACCCCCAAAATTTCAAGGTGGATATGGGGAACGGTGGTTTTCGCTTATGCTGGAAAACTGCAATAATTTCCAGCAGAGGCTTTGCAAAAAAAAAAAAAAACAATCCCGGGCCATCTCCACAAACGTGCAACCTAGAGAGGGGGGAAGCATGCAGTGTATGGGTGTTTCCTTCGCGCCTTGGTGTTTTTGCCAACGGAGATGAAACCGGCTGGGGTAGAGGTATACAGCTTTGCTGCAAAAGTCTTTTGTCTTTGAAGCACGAAGCTCTATAGCGTGAGGATTAAATGATTGTCGCGGTGTTTTTTACGTGCAGCGCACTTTAGGCGCTCGCCTTTTCGTCTTAGCTTCCTTGATGGACCCTGGAGAAATAGGGCTTCCTGTTGCAAGGCTGTCTTTCGCGGCGTATCCCAGAGGCTTCGAAAGCAGAGCGGTTTATATAGGCATAAGCGTTCAAAACTCGGGAACCACTGGCACTTCTCCTACATCTCCATGTTGCTTGAGAAAAAAAAAACTACAGGTACATTTAATACAAAATATACGTAAATACCCTGCACCGCGCGCGTTCATTTAGTTAGGGACGTTCGTTTGGTTGGTTTTACGATAGTCAGCGAAAAAGGAGTCGGACAAGAAAAAATTGCACGTTCGAAATGACGCAAAAAGCCTCTACGCGAAAAAGAAACTGGCGCGTTCGAAATGCGGCACAAAGGCTCCAGCCTCGCAATAAAAAAATGGCGCGTTCGAAGTGACGCAAAACAGCTCCAGCATACGAAATTATAGCAAGCACACAAACAACAGAACTCCCGCTGCCGCAGTTTCAGGCAGGGGGCGCGCTAGCACTGGGAAGGCGGGAAATTTGAATTGCATGGGGTGGTAGTAGTGACCGGATGACGACGGTAGAGCCCATTATGGCAAATCACTGCTGTTCACTTCCGACAGCTTTCACATATAGTGGAACGGCTTTAATTTTTTATTTAGTAGGCGTTACAAAGAGCTCCAGCGCGAGGCTTAAATGGGTATCCGGCTGTTTTTTTAGCACGCGTTACGTTCTAGCGTGAGGAGTAAACGAATTTTCCAGTGTTTTAGTACGGCGAATACATGACACGATGGTTACGACGACGACGACCGGAGGCACCAACAGCCACATCCCTTGAGGGGCTTCGCCCGAAAAATCGTTCGCGCCCTGTTTAAGACAAAACGAGAAGCTGGAACAGTGATCAGCATTTCGTCAAAGAGCGCGGTATAAAATTCAACCTGGAGCTACCATGGTGCCAACTGCAGCGACGAGCCTGCGCTGAGACCGCGGTCACTCGCCGAACTTGCAGCGCCGGCCACACTACGAGAGCCAGAGCGATAGTCCCCCTTTCCCTCTTTAGCCGGGCAACCAGCCTATAGCGGCGATGGAAGCGCACCTTCTGGGCCGCCCGTCTGCTCTGGACACGGGCGCCGTGTGCAACACGTGTGGCTCCATAAAATTTATCTAAATAGGCCACCTCATAATTCAAGCTTACAGAAGTAATATTGAGGAATTCATTGCTTTGGCGGTGACATCGTTGTAGTGCCGTTTCTTTTCGGCTTGAAGCAACTGAAACCATCTGCTGTCACGAGCAATAAAAGCCTTTTTGCATTGTGTACAAAACAGCTGACCTCTTTTTGAAACTTACACGTCGGTAGAAAGGTTCCTTTTATCGTTGTAGCACCCCAGCAAGCCACGTTACGTCGTACAGATATACCGGAAACGTCAGCAATCGACATTGCACATGTCCAGGAGACGTACCGTTGGGGTCGAAGTTACATATATTCAACGTTGCTACAACTTCAAAAACCCATCCAAATTACACAAAGGATAACGTACAATAGACGTCTCATGGTACGTTTATATGCTGTTTACGGGACGTTATCTTAGTGGTACGTCTTATGGATATTGTAGTTGCACGCATGCAAGACGTATAAATATGCCTGCTCTGCACTGGTTTTCTGTCTTTGGCACCAGCATTAGTATGTTATATTCATGACTTGTGTACGTTAGTATGATATTTTTGAGATGAAACTTTATGCCTGAAATGTACATTCTTTAGACATTATTTGGAAGTTCGGCCACCCCTTTCCAAGGTTGCCTACGTGTTCTGGGCATTTATACTTCAAATACATGTCTTACTAGTGATTCAGCACTGTTTGCTGTTACTTGTCACCTGGTTTCTAGATTAATGTGTTTCCACTTTTGAAGGGCTGCATACTGCATGAAGTCTCATATGTGAAGTGCCAAGCTGACCACACACTCTCGCAGAAGCACACGAAGCGCAGCTCTAAACAAGAAATGTCGCATCCAAAACAAGAGGCAGTAAGTAACAGCAAACCAGTCCTGATCAGCACAAGCGCCCTGGACACTAAGGCAACCACAGTAGCGTCATCTAATTGTACCATACAGCGCGGCTGTACAGGCCTTCTGCAAATAAACTATCACAGAAATAATTCAAAAATTAAAATAATTAAAATGGCAGTATCCGATTCTATTTGTAAGTCCCTGCAGCTGGGTAGTGAGAAAGCTTTCAAAGTACACATAAAACACAAAAAAGTTAAGGTGAAACAGTTTATATTGACTCTCAAATTATGTATCATGCTTTCACACACAACCACTTTAATTTTCATTCCTATCTGCCCTGGCCCACAGGGTACAAATTGTAGAATTTCAAGAATAGTACAAATATTCATGACTATAAATAAGTCAGACACAGCAGAAAGGTTAACAAAAAATAGGAAGAAAAGCAAACATGTAAACCCAGGGTACAAGCATAAGATAGTTATGCAACTTGAAATATCGCACATTAAAATAATTGGGTGAAAAACAACGCAAGAAAAGTGTGAAAACAAAGAAATGATTTAATGGTGGGTATAAATACACAGGGAGTTTACGAACCTAATAGGTTCACATGTAGTGAAAAGTTTGTGGAACAATAAAACGAAAGCATGTAGGAAACACACAAGTAGTGTTGAGTGGTGGTTGTGAGTGCCATACAAATTTAAGCTACTTTAAACAAACCAACATCTAGGGAAATGGATATGATATATAGAAAAGGTGTGTATAAAGAAATGACTGTACGTCGGTCACAAGAGCAGTAGAAATTTACGTCATGAAATGATTCACACTTAGTGAAGTGCAGGACAACAATAAAACAACAAAAAACTTTAGAAAAAGCTTATTGAATTCTGGTTGGGGAAACAAAAAGTTACACTATTTCAATATTTAATACAAAGTGACATGATTTGGGAACAAACAAAAAAAACGGGGAACTTGGAAATTATTGAATATTAGTTACAAGAATACACATGTACATTACTACGTGAATCACACAAAGTGATACGCTCAAAGAACAATAACAAAATAAAAACGCATGGAAGCACGGAAATGATTCAATGGTGGTTCAATAGTGCATGCCTTCATCATCAGTTATGGCAGGGATTCTTGAAAAGTTTGCGTTCTTCGTTGTGGTGCCAGAAACTGCCAAATAGTTGCAGACCGGATTAGTTGAAAAGTGAGTAAAAATGTCATGGTCCAAAGGCTGAAAGAAATTTAATGCCGCTTCTAGCAATAAAAGCAAAGAAGCCACAGGTTGACGACAAAGCTGATATTTGCGCAGGATGTGACTGACAATAACAATATGGGCCCTATACATTGTCTGGTCAAAGAATTTGATGTCTGTAACTACGCGAAGATATCTAGTTACACACAATACAGGATACCACTCGCAGGTGGAAAAAAGCTTGTTTCCTGTTTCCCAAACCAGGAGAAGTCCTGCGCCAAGTTGACCGTCAACAGCAGCTTGAGCAGGCGCCTTGTGCAGACTGTTGCAGTAGCACCTCCCTTCTAGGCATGGGTATCTAGGCATGGGTACAACAAAATCTGTGTTGTTAATACAGCTTTTTAAGACTAGTATAATACAGAATGGCCGCCTACCATTGTCCCTGAAAAAGACAGTGTATGACAGCTGCATCCTACCGGTACTCATCTACGGGGCATAAACGTCCAGGCTAACTAAAAGGGTCTAACGTAAATTACGGACGACTTAGCAGACAATAGAACGCTAGAAGATGGGTGTAACATTAAGGGACAGGAAGAGAGCGGAGTGGATATAATCTAATGTCAGAATTGGCACTACTAAGGTAACCTTAACACTAACTATGACAGCTAATGTGAGGTACCACTATGTAGTCTGCGTTTCTTTATGGGATGAGTGGTAAGTGGTTTACAATAATTGGTATCCTCCAAAATAGAGCCGTTGAGGTTATTAGGGATGACACAAAAACCAAGGTTGTTATGTAGTTAAAAGTTACCCTACCAGTTCGGCGGCTTGGACGTTAACGCCTACAGTCACTATTACTGGCATCTATTTCTGCAGTGTATACTACCTCTTCTTACTTGATTTAAGCACAGCTACTTTGACCCCGTCTACAGCGTCACATATACTATCTTCGTGAACAACCAGTCTACAAGAAAAAGTTCTCCGATGGGTCCTTAAAAGTTAAGATTTTTTTTATGAATTAGAGAAATGTGCTCTTTTTTGATGATGGAGGGGCTGAATGCAATGGGAAAATATTGTTATGATCCTACGTTATCACCTCGGGCGGCATTCCTTTCCACTTCATTCACATTGTTTTACGTGGGGACCATTATCAGAATTTTTGGAGTTGTTTTCGGAAACGCTGAGCGGCAGAATTCTGGACTTTGCCCGAAAGCGTTTTCATCGTCTACTCGCAGACACTCTAGATTTGCTTATGATTACACGGGTTGATTTATATTGAATGGAAATCTCCGATTCAACAAAAAAGAATCAAGGGCGATAGACAGAAAACACGTGGAGCATGTACCCGTGTTTCCTTTCTGCTTCCGCTGTCTTTTCGTTGTAGCTATAATGTCCAGTCGCAGTAACCTCAGTCTGTCGACTCCATTCCCGTAATATTAGTTACTTTGCGCGCTGCGTGTTTCCGAGATTGTTTATGCACACCAAATGCGCACACGCAGAAGCAGTGGAAACGGTTTTTCGCTAGTTAAACTCAATCTCTTCCCGCCGCTGACGGTGGGGCCACTTACAAGCGAATTTGTGTTGAGAGGCACAGAAGGACGAACCCTTTTGTATTCATCACGAGTGCTTGTTACTTTTATTGCAGAAACTCATTTCCGCGCTACTTAAACAGCTAATGACAATTGGGAGTGAAAATTGAAAGTTTTTCCTAAATTAGGCTCTTGAGGGCGCAACGACGAGCTTGCCTTTCGATGTGGCAGAAAAGGTGGCACGAAACCCAAAGAAAGATAAACAGCAGAGCTGTACCAACTTCCTGCGGCAGGTGTCAACCCGGAGGCAACAAATTGCGACTGCTTTCGAAAACTGTAGAATACTGCAGACCCGGAGATTTTAAGAGCGGCGAAACGTGAAACGACGCTGCAGCACAGCTGCCGTCTTTCACAACGCTCGAAGGAGTCGAAAGTTTACGGAGAAAAGTTTTGCAGAAAAGAATCGCACAAACACGCACGCTGCTGACGAAAGCGAAAAAAAGCTTTGCTTTAGGGTCGCTGTTTGGAGTAAAACTTTGGAGTAAAACATTTGGAGTAAAACACGATTCAAGACGGCACAACATGCGAGAATTTCCACCCGCGAAAGCGTTCTTCAAACTGAGCCTGCCTCAGTATGCGAGAGAAAAAGAGCTTACGCGGCAAGAGCAAACTCCTTCCTCTTTTTTTTCGTTTGCTCTTCAAATTGAGCTTTCGGGAAGCAATTAGGTAGCCGGGAAATGTGTGACTGTAGCAACACAAAGGTTGGTAAGTAGCACGGTGTTCCAGGAGCTGACAGAACCAACGAGTTTTTTTTTATGGTTTGGTTACTTTATACATTTGATTTTTACTACAGATATCCAGGCAGGGGACAATATTCGCTTTTTTCGGTGAACATTCATCCGGTGTATTAATTCTTCTAATAGAATTTGTCCTCACTACTGAGCGCATGTTTTTTGACATGAGCAATCAAAATTTCTGTTAACTTTTTTTGTTCGCCGGAGAATGGCTAAATGAGAGTAAAAGTTCTTTATAGTTTCCTTATTTTTTGAATTTTATGTGCAAGAAGCTCTGCAAAAACACTCGGTCTGTTAAAGGCATACATGGCCATTAAATCGCTTTAGAAAAAAACACATATGATTACCGATAATGGCGCAACAAGGCCATAATACCCTTCGCTCAATTTTGCGCATTCCGGGCGGAGCATTGTTCCAGGTGTAATTGAGCTCCTGTTTAACAGGTCGAATCGTTCAGTTTCTCAAGAGTACTTTCTTAGCCCCAACATAATATCATCTATTGAGATCAAAGCCTCCGTATTATAAATAACTAGCGGAAGTACACGGCGATGTCCGTGTGGGTCATTATACTAATGACACTAATGGCTATAACACGTGTTCAGTTTTAAGATTAATTTTTATATTTCGCTTTTTCATCGTGAAATCGTACACTGTTAAAAACTCCTGCCTGCTGTCAATACGTGGCCCCAACCGGACGCGTATCGTGGTAATGGGAAATGCTTGGAGCTCGTGTTTTACTGCAACTCTCGCTAAAGACAATGCACCAATATAGTGCGCTCACGCTGGTGAGTGAGTGAGTGAAAGTGAAAAACGC
Source organism: Haemaphysalis longicornis (assembly GCF_048455015.1). Lineage (NCBI taxonomy): Eukaryota > Metazoa > Arthropoda > Arachnida > Ixodida > Ixodidae > Haemaphysalis > Haemaphysalis longicornis. The sequence continues at coordinate 134,412,761 of NW_027526335.1, read as the reverse complement.
TTTAGTGAGCCGGTGAAGTGGGAGTGTTTCCCTATTCCAGGCAGCCATGTGATGAGCAGGCAGCATTCGAGACCCAAATGTCGCGACATCCAGATCGCTGATATTCACCCGTTTCTCCCACGGCTCAGGGGTGCGAAGGTGGAATGAAAGAGGGGGGAGACTGCGGGTTTGTTTGCACTATAATATGGCATAAGGAGGAGTGGCGGGTTTTCAACAGAACTTGCATTCGGCAGGAGGTTGCGTTGCGAACAAACAATGGAGGCAGACTCGGTGAGGGAAGGTATTCTTACCCATATGAAATGTCATCTCAGCAGGTCTAAACGGTGCTCACCGGTCACAGTTTTATGATAAATGACAGGGGCTATTACGGGAGGCGCGTGGTTGCAGATAGTGTCAAGAGATGGCGAGCGCTATGTGAACGTGGGCAACTTTAACTGAATTTCACGTCCTGGGGGATGTAAATTTAAAATCTCTCTGACTTTTTATCAACACGTTAACACAACATTCTCAAATCGATTTTTGGGCAACTGGATTAGCTCCATTCGCAAGCAAAAACGAATTGGTTATGTCGACGGGCTGTGTGGTTACTGAGCAATGTGTAAACACCCACCGTTTTCCCGAAATCCTGCTTGACTCTTTTAAGTGGGTGTCCTAGAAAAAATGTTGCTGAAGAGTGTTTAGATATCGGAGTAAGTTACCTACCTGTGCAATAACCAGTTAAATATCTCAAATGGCGGGCTATAAAAAATATCTCAATAACAAGTTCAGCGCTTTTTACTCTCTCCGTAGTGTAATTCTTAATAATTTCGGCAAAATTGAGCTCCAATACCGTAATCCTAATGTGCTTATGAAATTCGAAGCCATTTGAACCACCTGTTCCGCTAGGCGTGGGGATCAACGGTTGACAAGTGACACGCCCGACAAATTTGTATTGACAAGTTGTTTTGGCGTTGACAAGTGACACGCCTGACAATTTTGTTTCTTTTGAAACAAATTTGGCCCTTTTACCAGCATCGCAGGGCCAAATCCTTAAAATTGATTTTCTGCATGTGTATTGGTAACATATATTAGAAGAAATCAATTGGATCAATGGATCAGAGAAAAATTTATTAGAGAATCTTTAGCAATACCAATTTTGTTCCAGAATGCGGAATCACTTCGATAGTCTAGGTTAGGCCGAAGTCCTAAAACTGCTTTGTAGATATTCGTAAATCCTACACATATCAGCAAAAAGCACTTCGATATGTGAACGGGTGGTGGAGGTAATCCCGAATTTAGGAAACCACAATTGCACCTTTTTCCTTGGTTACGTGGGCAATTTCCAAAAAATACCGTCTTAGTCAGTCCCTACTCTATCATGCAAACGAACACGCGAAATTTCAAGTCTCTAGACCTACCAGTTCTGACTGGGCGTTGGCGAGTCAGTCAGTCAGCCAGCCAATCAGTCCGTCGGGCACTTCTCTTTATAGGTATATATTAAACATAGGTAGTACGTAGGCATGTTTGACATGTCTACCTGCAGTTGCTGGGATGTCTAGTCTCGCGACCATTTATCTGCTTTCAGCCGTAAGGAGCCTGATGTCTTTGTCAAAAATCATAGTTGTAGAAAATAAGCAGCTTTGAAGTCCTAGATTTTTTACGTGCAACTTGCTATGCATTATTTCTTCATAGGTGTACATGTCTGAGCCTGTTGCTTATTAGCGGGTAATACGGTCTTCTATCGTGCTGGGTGGTACGATGCCTAAACTTGCAGCTTTTTATTTAGCGCGAAAAAGTTACGATGATGCGCATAAATCGAAAGAACGGTACGTTTTTTGTGAATACTTTTGCCTGTTGACGTGTTTTTTTTGTTTGTCCGGGCAAGAATTTGCGCCCTACATATGCTTCGCCGATTTTCTTGGGAAATAAAGCCTTGTTTTGTCCACTTGTGGTCCTTTGGTCATCGTACCCGCAAAGTTATAAAAGAAGGTGCAGTTCCAACCAGCCCTGTTCGTCGTTTAATTAGTTAAGTTAGGGACATAGAGTAGCTTGGTTTACCTAGTGAGAAAATATCCTCCAATGTGCTGTTTTTCATCAGGGTGGCTACAGTTAAACTCGCAATTTTCGTCGTTCGCAGCTGGTACTACAAATTGTATCATCACAATCGCAGAACACAAAATTCGCTATTTAAAATTTACGTTTCAGTAAACATAGTTCAATGCTTTTGTTCTTATCACTTTAAGCAGCATTCCTTGCCCGCCCTTTTTTACGCTTTGAACTGTAAGCACTTTCAGTAACCCTAAAAACAGTCCAACCAAAAGATTGTTTATGCAAGAAATTGTATATGCAAGAAATTTTCGCTGACAAAGCGACATTTAGTGTAAGGCGTATTACGTCAGCTAATACGGTATCCTTAAGACGTCTCTGCAAGATGCGCGAGCTTTCTGGGCTTGTGAGAAGAATGGGCTCTTTCGTTTTCTCGTTTTGGCAGGAGCGTCTTGGTGATTGTTTTCTTCGCCCGTATCTGACTCAGCGCGGGCTTACACATAAAGACAAAAGGGCTTTCATGATTGCGCTCGCCGTATTTCTGATGAAAATGCATAGCAGACAACACCGGGAGCATCATTATCGTGCATGATTGCGACGCTAAGCTTGCGGATTATATCGAAGGACACGGCCTTTGTTATACACAACGGCTCAGAGGCAACTGCTCGCAGGTCAAATAGAAGCCCATTAGGAACATTCGGTAATCCCTCCTTCTTCGTGGAGGCTATTTCATTATGCTTAGGCTTATGGGAGTCACATGAAAGGCCAAAAGGCCGACCGCGCGTTAACCAATGCCGAATGTAATTTGAGACCCCTGTGTACACAGGGTTCTGATTTGGGAGAAGGCGGGTGCATAAATCTAATTTGGGAATTTCTGCTCCTGGCTCACCGTGTATGTGCTGTCCCTGTCAAAATATTATAGACCGCGGGAACCGTAGTCGCAGCAGGCGCGTGGCGAAGCAGGTGTGCTGCGGTTGCTGCAGTCGGCTGGTTGCGTGGCTAAAAAGAGCGAGGGGAATCTTCGCTCTTGCTTTCTTGCCTGGCGCCATTTGCGCGGCGTGCGACTAGTTTCTCAGGGCAGGCACTACGCAGGCACTTCAGCGCTTCACTTCAGCGTTTTGCTGCAGCGCAGGCACTTCGCGCTGCACTTATCGCGCCAGCCACTTGCTACGGAAACAAGAGCCAAAGTTCTGCACGCTCTCTTTATCCGCGCAACCAGCCGACAGTGGCAACCGCGGCGCCCCTACTTCTTCGTGTGCCTGCTCAGGCCATGGTCTCCGTGGCCTGCACAATTTGCACAAAGGCTTCCCATTTAAGGCATCTAGAGATTTCCCTGTGACTGGTTCTTTTGTTAGGAGCTTCTTAGCCTCGGTGGTACTCAACCCACAAGTTTTATTGTGCGTCATCAACGATTTGTTCCTTTCAGAAAAATACGTCGTTCAATAATTACACTGGTTCTTTTGGAGATTTATGAATTACAAATCAGTAGAGTCCTGAGGTCTTCATCTGGCTGGCCCATTCGTTTCAGGATTACCAAGTACACCGTTGCCCTGTATTAGATGCGCAGCAGTTTATGGTCGTGCCTGTTCCCTCCGCCATTGTGCGGGCGCCGTTGTGCGGCGTCCTTACCCCCCCTGCGCATGCGTGGCCAGGCACCGCTGATGGTGATTTTGGCAGGATGCCCCTAGGAATTGGCCAACCAAAGAATCCGTCACGAGATAGCTTCGCATTCAACTACCGTGGTCATCTTCCCGTAGGGGAACATCCTCGCGCAACGCCTGGATGAGTGCCGCGGGCAATGCCACCGGTAACGCCAACTGCAACGGCAGTCTCATCACCACGGACAGCGCCGCGGAGAAGAGGGCACAACAAGAAGGACAAGAGCAAGAAGGAGCAGCACCTCCTCCTGCCGGGATCGTCGACCCGGAACACGAAGACGCCGACCTCATCACGAGCCAATATTTGGTGCTCCTGATCAAACACGCGAGTCCGTCAGCGGCCGTGCGCAAGCGCCAGGACATCATGGACCGGAACGAATAGTACAACTTTATGAGGATGACAAACGCGGAACAACATGAGCTACTGCGCGAGATCATCTACCGGCAGACGACGGTGTCAGCACTTCCGTTACGGGTCTTCTTCACCGGACCGACCTGTTGCGGCAAGACGTTCGTCCTCCGGCTTGCCATGGACCTCTACAACCGGTACAGCAACCCCGGCAACAACACCGCCTTCAACGCGTTCGTCATCTACGCGAGCACCGAAAAGCCGGCTGTGCCAGTGGGAGGAACCACAGTGCACGCGGCTTTCAAGCTCTCTCGGAAGACCACCGGCCCCAACAAGGACCGAGTCCTCAGCGATAGCGAGTTGAACACCTTCCACGTGGCCTTCCGCAACGTGAAATGCGTGATCATAAACGAGGTGAGCATGATGTCTGCAGACAACCTAAACGCAGTCGACTTGAGTCGACCCCATGACTGCTTCGCATTCTACTCAGGGTTCCCCTACGGGAAGATGGTGAATTTTTTTTAATTTCCCCATTGCCTTAAATGACACTTTTCTGGCGTGCACAGAAAATATCGCGCATAAGATTTTTACGAAGTTCTTTTGACCTGATTACCTTGTTATACGTGACCGTGAACACGACCACAGAGCAATAAATAACCGCGGTTCAATGGCACAGCCTTAAGTTTGGTTGAACAAAATACATATACCATGTCAATGCTGAAAGACACTTTCTGTGCGTATCAGTTGAGCGGAGAAATTGTCGAGGTAAGTTTAATAACGTGTGTGCCTGGCGGACAAAATTCCCCGGCTGCCGACTTTGTGTACAATAAACCCATTCACCCTACAAGTTTTCTTGCCCAGTGCGTCACGTTGCGATCGTTACAGCAGACTTCACGAAACCAAGGGTAGCATGGGTAACCGTCGGAGATCACGAGCCGATTGTTGAAGGGACGACAGTTCATACACAGCAAGGTTCTAATGGGTGGTTTAAATTTTAGGCACCAAGATTAGCAAAGCTAATGCTGTTACCCGTTTTATTGTATTTTTCATTACACAGTCGCAGCATGCGGTTTAATTCATCTGAGTTCTCCGAGCCTTGTTTATTATATGCGTATTGGTGGCAACACTCACAGGTGGTGGACGCGTATTGAACGAAACTGGGAGGATAAGAACAGAGCATGGCGGAAAGAAAACAAGCGTTAGCAGGAGCCATGACATCACGTCCGCTGAATCTAGAAACGCCATTTTTGGATGCCATCAATTTTCGTCTGTATTTTGCACACACCCTCCCCCTTTTCCGTTTTTGTTCGCTTCCCTGTCGGTGCCTGTCATCCGGTGGAGGCCACTTCGGCCACTCGATTATGTAGGGCATACTGCGTCGGGCCCTTCACCGCCGTTGCTACGACTCCGTTGCCAGTGGCATACAAAGAATGTGAAGAACTCGCGTAACACCAGCCGCACTGGTCCCAATGCGCGGGTGAATTTGCGCCCCATTTCAGACATTACTCTTTGTGAAACAATAAAGACGATGCACCACAATCGTCTATATCCTTTTCTTTCTTTGTTCTTCCCTGCAGACTAGTGCAACGACATCTCATTATTTCGGATCTCTATGGAGTAAAGAAATATACAAATTAATCTTATGTAGATTTATTGAGTGAACGAACAAAGCATCTCATTTACGATTCTGTTATGCCTACCTTCGTTTTACTAAAAGGTCGGTGATGCTACGTTGCCTTTTGGAGGATTCTGGGCTGAAAGAACAAGTTTTAGGACGTGCCACAATCCGTGTTGAGCACCATAATTACACGGAGCATCATAGAATTATCCCAGAACATCGATATTATCCGCAGCTTGTCTTGCAGTATGACCCGCTGGTAGTACGACATCGCACGGTACTCTTCATCCGACGCCTCATCTGCCACACCGAGGGCATCCTTGACAGGATTGTCATCGCTCAAGTGCCCTGCGACAACGACGCTTTCATCAATGGCAACGTAGCGAGTAAGCTGAATTTCGGAGCAGAGCAGATCAACTATTTTCCCATCACCCTCCTTATCTTCTGAATCTGTATACTCTGCGCTCTCGCATATTTCCGGAAGGACAAAACAGCTGTGCCTGTAGCAGTGTGCCCCAATATCTGCTGGTCTAATACCACTGACCAGCTCTGAGACAACAACAAGTCAAGCCCGTCTGATTAGGACGCCAGCGTAATCGTCTTTGTCAGGGAATGAGATGGCCCACGAGACAGCCCGCCGATTCTGCAACCAAGCTTGCCCCGAGTCCGAATATGTGCTGTCTGCTAAGGGGGAGAAATAGGCTCTCGACATACCAGCAAAAAAAAGGGCCCATCTCCCCGCGAGGGGACTCGAGTAAATGCGTCGCATAGGGGGTGGGTGTATTGCGTTAACGTTGAGTGTTGGTGGTAGTGAATGCGTTGTATCAGCAGCTTCTTGACGTAGTTTGAATGAGTCAAGGATATAAGGTGCGTTCGTAGCCTTTCATTGTGTGCGGTTTTGTGGCGCAGTGGGAAGAGCACCATGTACCTCGCGTTCCGCCCACAGGCAGTGAATGCGTTGTATCAGCAGCTTCTTGACGTAGTTTGAATGAGTCAAGGATATAAGGCGCGTTCGTAGCCTTTCATTCTGTGTCGGCTTTGTGGCGCAGTGGGTAGAGCACCATGTACCTTGCGTTCCGCCCGCAGGGTCGTGGGATCCAAACCAGGCGCCGGTAAGTATTATTTTTTTATATAGTGTAGGGGGAGGGGTGCGGACCTGTTGTTGAGAGCGAGGAGGGTAGCGTGATGCGGGAGAGAAGGAGTGGGGGAGAGGGCGCACCTGGAACGGCTGTTGCGGACGCCGAGGCACGCCGACAAAGCCTGGTGACATCGTGAGTTAAAGAAATGCTCTGCATTTAAAACACAGCATTGTAGGCTGAGTCGTATGACACTACTGGCAGCTAACAGATGCCGTACAAGAGGTAATAAGTAACGTGGCATAGTCTGCAGACGTACACTACCCCCCAACCACCCTATGCCATTGAGAGTACCCAGAAAGATACTAGGGCACATGAAAATGATGCGGACTTTCAGCCTCTATACTGCCACAGATGGGTTGAGCGTGCCATATCACACCCCAGCCCGCGCAACCCGGATTTCACATCAGAAATAACGAGCAGTGGGCGGCCGCACTCCTTAGCTTTATCCCCGAAATACAAGTTGAAGTCGTCCAGCTGGCGGGAGCGCCAGCAAGGACCACGGGCTTCTAGCCGTCTTCTGCAAAGCGCCCACCCTGATCCTCTCTCTCGTGTGGTTATGCTAAGCACATATGACCAGAAAAGTTGTCTCTCTCTTCCTGTTTACATGTCACACGTCTCAAATTTCCCTTTGGGCAGCAGGTTAGGATCGATGCTGGACAAACCTCGACAGCACCATTCTTTGTCTCTCGCTCTCTCTCTCACCACGAAAAATATTAACGTGCAAGTTTCATCCTTTGATAGAGTTTCGCACGGTCGCAGTTAAAAAAGAGCCCTTCCAGCACGGAGCTTTCCGGGTCTTAAGACAAGCTTCGTTATAACATTGAAAGGACGAGCATCAAACAGAGCAGGGACTCTGGTTCCGTTGCTATTCGTCATTGTTTTATTTAGCGTAAAACTACCCACAACAGCGCCATTTTCTATGCCGCGCATGCGAGCTCTTACGTTTTAGCCGTGCACTGGCCACTCAGCCACAATGGCTGAGTTGATCTTAAGGGAATGTTGGCACTTCGACTGATCAAAGCCAATAATTTGACTGAATCTCCCCTCTCCTTCGACGGCTAATACTTAAATAGAGCTTTCATATAGATAATAAATATAGCTGAAAATACTGAATATACCCGAAATAGATGAGTTTAGTATGGTTCACATGCCTACATATGGTTCCTATTTTCTGATTAAAACAACTGCAGTTGATACGCCAATGAAGCAGGCTACTCAAAGAAATCAAGTCCAGCAGCAATGGGAAATCCGTGAGTGGCGGTTCTGCTAACGCTTAAACAAGGCGAAAAACAAGAATTGTATTTACCGTATGCATCGCTCTCCAAACGTGTATAGGAAGCCTCTCTGACCATTTAAAAATCAGATTTAAAACGAAAACTGTAAAGAGGCTAGAGTTGCTGTGCCGTATTATGGTCTGGGTAGCTTAAAGCACTCACCAAGCCCACAAACACGACAGAGTAAGCATTATGTTCTTCCATATTTTATTGCAAAGCAGATTATGTCTAACCCCCCTTACCCATTGGTTGTGAGTTTTTCATTGTTCTTTACCTTATTGTCTGTATATTGTTTGGGGTTCAAGCATAAAAAAACTAGTCGCATTTACTTTTTTTGTATTTATTATTGTCTCCGAAACTAACACTGGTATTTAGGTGTAGAAAGTACATTGCTCAATGCGGTTAGCCGGCTGTCCTCCTCAATCAAGTGGTTCGGGTGTGCGTGAATCTGTTACACAGACATCTTACACACATGGTATGGTGCATACGAGGGGGAGCGAAAACGCACAGCCACATGTTTGTACACGAAAATAGATCTCAAGGGCTCCCACGTTATAAATGGTTTTTGGACGGATGCATGTCGTTCGTTTCGAAGAAGAAAAGGAAGAATCGAAGCGTTGGCCCCAACACAAGCGCGAATGGGCGCAAAAAAACGGAAAGCTGTTGGCACTGTCGTTACCGAATCAAGTTCAGCTCGTGGAGTAGCAGCGAATCCCTCCCGGATGAACAGCAAATTTCCCGCTTAGAATACCAGAGGGAACCAATATCACTTCTTCAGGCGGCTTGCAGTGGATGTTTTTCACGACATCTGTCACTTCTAAGAAGGCACGCATGACTGGTTGCCTGTTTATGCGTGCGGAGGTTTGTAGTGGAGAAATGTGAGAGGAAGGAGCAGAGGCGTGAACGCGCAGCTATAGGTTTCACGCCCGTACTGATGGATGGAATGTCCGTTGTGCTCGTGCGAGATATAAACTTGGATGTTAAACGGCCCAATGGGACCTGTCCGGAGTCCTTAGTGGTAGAGCAGATTGGGTTTGTGTGTTAGGCTATGTTCAGATCACCGACGCTAAACCGGTATCATGCTCTATGGACGTATAAATGGCCACGTCACATAGTTCGGTTGGCTGAGATGTGAAAAGACCACATTTTTAAAGTTATTATGACAGTTGCGGCAACGGTCTGGACGTGGCCTTACACTAACAGTAAGTGGCTTACTACGTGGGAGGGACAAGGACCATTCCATATTTATCTGAAATAACAAAACTTGGATTCACAAGAGGTTCATTCAACCAATTGGCTAGGAAACGTGCTCCTTCGCAAATTACGATAAACGTGTTTTGTTTCATGCACTACGTGGAGCGCGTCGAGCTTTTCAGGTCATCCTTCTTCACAGCGTGGAAGTGCACTAATTTTTAGGAAGTAATTTCTGACGGTCAGAGAGGAACAACGCAGAACAACTAGTTCAAAGAAATTTTAAATTTTACTCGAACTTCTACTCAACGATGCTCCCTTACACAGAAATTCGAGAAAGACAGCAACTAAAAAAAGGATTCAGATGAACTCTGGATGCCACTTCAAACCAGCACGTGAACATTGCTACGGACTTAACTAAGACCAACTGCAGTTTACTTAAGAAATCGCGTAGAATTTGGAGCGCTCGGGGGATTACGTCAATGTCTTCACAAGAAAGTACTACCCGAACGAAACGTAGCAACTGCCCGAAAGCATGCGAACACGTAACATCCTTTATAAAACACACACACAAACAGCAACAAGGCTGTTAACATTACGAAATACATTACGACTAGTAACACCACTAGTAACATTAAGAAATATCTGGATTCTGCCACATACTAGTTGCTCCACTTCGCCTATGCAGTGCACCAGCAACGATGTCCATGAATGAAACCTTGCAGAGATAAAAAGTGACTTTGATTTATTACTAATGGCGGCTGAACTACATACAACACGCAAACGTCTGCAGCGATGTGCAACAGAAACACGCGCATTTTTATGGTTACCTTAAAGGGACTGTTTCGTAGAAAAGGACATGATATTTAACGATTCGTAATTGGCACGTCGACTGTGTGAATTAGTGGTAATCAATATTTTTCCTCGGTTTTGAGGTTCTCTGCAGAGGAGGTAGAGACAAGGCAACTTCTTCACCGGGGCGATTGCTCTCCTCGCCTCTAGAAACGCCACCGACGCAAACCGTGAGCGCGGCTCCGAAATTTACCGCGAACGACTCAAAACTGCCACTTGCATGACACTGAGACCGGTGGAAAGTGGCCGATGAACGAGAAAAACGGCTTATACTTACCGACTGCATGACGGGTTGTTAACAGAAGCCACATAGAGAGCTTGGCATGACACAAACGCGAAGTTTAAAGGCCAATGGGAGGATCGACACAATGCACTAAAACCGCCATTATTCTTTAAAAAGTTCGGCAGTTTAGAATGTGCAAATACATCAGCACAAAATGTGCTTACCTGGATATTCCAAGCGAGCGTACTTGACAGCTGACTGCCCACAGTGAGAACACCGTCCGACAGAATAAATGGAGTTTATAGGAAGAGCGTCGTGCCGCTTGAAAATTCACCGCAGTGGGCAGTCGGTTTTCTCACACCTATAGCGCGCGATACTCCACGCGGGCAAGTCTCTGTCAAATTACTCATCAGGTCGCTCCTTCTTCGCCCCCTTTTTACAACAACAAAGCCAACATTCCGCATAGTACACACTTGAATGGCAGTCAGACACGACCCACAAAGCAGCTGCCTGTGTCGATGCTTCCAACGGCTCCAACTCCTTTTTCCAACCAAAATCTCTGACGTGGGCGCTGGGCGCCTTGGTTCAATGTTTTCACTGGAAAAATGACAAAATGAAAGAAGCTGAAGTCGCAGCAGCCTGAAGCAACGCGTGGGGCATACGTATCAGGGTAGGTATACGCGTGATGAAGAGAGGCGCGATCAGCGGCGCGGGTTTTCTTAAGACGGAGTCTGGTTCACACGCATATAATTTTCCATCACAGCTAAAATAAATCGGATGTGTGTTTCCACGACCATTTTTACGCTTGTATGGAATAAAATAACGCGTACATTGAGTCACGCGGTGCTCAAAACATCGTTTACGAGGCGAAGCAGCGTGTTTCATTCTGACTACGTGTGATTCATTTTAGAGTGTAGGAATACCCCCACCCAAAAAATAGCGTCAAAATGTATTTGACATTTCGCAACATCTGATTCTCAGCCTCCTGAAGAATCCGGTACACCCAACCAAACAGGGAAACAGCGTTCAGCGCAATACCACGTGGGATCTACGTATGTTAATTAAAGTCAGTAGTACAGAGTGAAAAAACACGCTTATCCACCTAGACAGGGATCACTATATCATAGTCCACTCCTTGTGGGACGGCCGACCAAATTAGTGGGTCACAAGCACGCCCTAATTGAGTGACCCCTCTTTCGAAAAATCCGACAAATGCAAGACTGCACTAATAACGGAAATGACGAAGAATGTGTGAAAATCATACACGAGCACATCGACTTCGCAACTAAAGCTGTTCCCGAACAAGGAAATCTCGAAAGAGTACATTGGCTCCTGCTTTATATGTGGGAAGCCAAAGAAAGCGTACAAAAGCACCTTTACAGAAACTGCCACAACGAACCCCTGAGGAGAGGGCTTTATTGACTAAAAAAGAATATAGAAATCATGTCTCTTTTTTAGGCAATCAGCATTGGAATGCCGTGAGTGATCCCATGGTGCCAGAAATGAGCCCACTGGGCAGGCGGTACCCAATCCGCACCTTGCTGAATACGTAAAGACAGCGCGTTGTTCAACGTTAGAATAAGCCAACCTGGATGCACTCCGAAAAACGCGGCTGGCAAGCACTGCTGGAAAAACTACACCACGACATACCCCAAAGTTCAGAAGAACCTCCGCGACACTATACGTGTTCGTGCAGGGTGTAGGTCATGGATCGCCAGGCAGCACTATTAGTAAGGCTGATGTGGATGTGGCAATCTCCAAGCTCAATGCCTGATACGAGCCCAGGCCCGATGATATCCTTAATAAGCTTGTAGGCGGCCGAATTAAGTGGTGAGGCCTAGCCCACATTTATTCACAGTTGCGTGAGGACGACAACATGGGCCCGAGAATCACAGAGCGCCCGAGGAGTGCGGCCAAGCAGCGCGAAGCCATGATGTTCTCTGGCGCATGGCTCCTCCTGCGTGTCGAGGCCACGCGCTGCTGACGATGGCACAGCGGCCCATGGCGATGATAGTGCACGCCTGCTGTCGATTACGAAGTGCCGCTACAGGGCTCCCCCTTTAGCGCGGAGCGCGACAAAAGAAAACAACATGAACAGCTAGCAAGGAAAGCTATCTACAGTGTGTGTCCGAGGTCAGAGTTGCTTAAGTAGTCCAAGTGAAAAGGGATCTAAGATCATAGAGTCGTTCTGGTCAGTCCCGAAATAGCATCCGCTGACAGTCCAAGTCGTCGTCCTGAGGGCTTCCTATCCACAATATAACCTCCGGTGGCCTGGGCTGGGAGTGGCGTACCGGACGAGGTTGAGCATGAATCGGCTGGTCCGATTTCCGGCTGTTGCGGGTGTCCACAATAATGTAGGTGATGGGACGGGTATGGAAAAGCGGGCGTAGTAAGTGCAGCGCCCCACTACGTGAGTGTGCCCGTCTATCAGCAGCACGCCTGAGCGGTTCAAGTGGAAGTTCAGGGGATAGAGCTGTGCGCAGGATCGATGCGTATGCATGACGCGGAATCTGGAAGTGTCACCGAGGATTTTCTCTGCGGGTGCTTGTTGGGGATGTAACCAGAAGTAGGCGACGACTCGGGCAGAACAGATGACGGGTCCATCGCCGCCACCATGGGTGTCGGCGTAGCCGGAGCAATCGGTTAACTTGGCATTTCACCCTCGTAGGAAGCGGTCGTCGTGGTAGGTGCTTGCGACGTCTGCGGCGAAGTTTAGGCTTGACGGCGCTCGTCACTGATTGTTGCCGACCCTTCAACGGCGGAGATCTTTTGTTGTTGTCAGATTGAACATGTGGCTGGTCCGTTGGAGGTACAGGACTTGTGTCTCGTGATCTTTGCGTCCGCTTAGTCACGCTGGTTTCGTGAGAGCTGCGCCTTAGAGTCGTGTTGCAGGGGTGAGTTGCGTGGGTCAGAGGGCTGTCGGTGACAACGTCCTTACCGTCGGTGTCCTGGTAACGGTAGGTGGTATGGCACGGTTGCAGGTCATTGGAGGGCGGTTTTTCGTCGCCGTTAGTAACGAGTGCAACAATGTCTATCTTGTGCATGATATGCTGCGACGGCAGGGGAACCGTAGTAGACTAGCACGTAGACGAGTCAGCCGCAGCACAAACGGTCGAGGTGAGTCATAAAGCAGCGTCTTGTACTAGCGTCTCCTGTTGTGAAGATGAACACGGCGTGGTGGGTGCATAAATTGCGCTTAAGTCCACGGGTACCACTTGTGTCAAGGGTGGTAACAGCGGTGTGTTCAGGCGCCAGCCCGGTGCTTGCGCACAGCAGGGAGGCGGCGTAGATACAGTGGGCAATATACTGCTGGGGTGTGAGGCGCAGTCGTTCGTCTTTGCCGCTGAGCCGCCGTCGGCTCAGGTCGTGGTAGTAGTGTTGTCCCTGGGTGGTACCGCCGACGCCAGCATGCTGGTGCTAGGAACAAGGCCCTCGACTGGGGTGGTGCAAGGCTGCAAGATTGACGTAGTCGCTTGCAGGAACGTGGTGTGAAGACTCCTCCAATAAGTCCGCTGGCAAACGCAGAGAGGTACCACAGACGAGCTCAGCAGACGTGCACGAGAGGTCCACTTTGTACGCGCACCGGATGCCAAGGAGCGTCAGGGGTAGTTGTTGGACCCACTCGGTGGGGCAGCCGTGTGCAGTGAGTGAAGCCTTGAGGTGTCGATGAAAACGCTCCACAAGGCCGTTCGACTGTGGGTGGTACGCAGCTGTTCGCAGACGAGTTGTTTTGAGAAGACGCAGTAGTTCGGTGAACAGGGACGACTCGAACTGCCGGCCGCGATCCGTAACAACAGTGGAAGGGCATCCGAAGCGCGACACCCAGGTAAAAACAAACGCTGAAGCTGCTGTGAAGGCCGTGATGTCGGGAAGAGCACAGGCTTCGGGCCAACGTGTGAAGCGGTCAACACAGGTAAGGATGTACTGGTAACCTTGGCACGGAGGCAGGGGGCCGACGAGGTCAATATGAACGACTGAAAAACATTCATCGGGCCTGAGGAATGGCTTGGCAGGGGGTATAGAACGGCGTTGGACTTTTGAACGCTGGCATGGCGTGCAGGCTCGTACCCAGTCTCGAATGTCAGCGTTCATACCGGGCCAAACGTAGCGGGACGCAATGAGTTTTTGAGATGCCCGATTGCCGCGGTGGGCCATGAAGTGGAGGGCATCAAACAGGCGGCGACGATTTTAGGCAGGCCGGAAGGGTCGGGGAACACCTGAGGACGTGTCGCAGACGATGATCACACCACGAAAAGGTACGCCTTCAAGCTTGAGCGCTGTAGGTGCTCCACGCAGACGGGAGAGCTCGTTATCGTTGGCTTGCGTCGTAGCCAGTTCGTGTACGTCAAGCGGGTCGGTAAGTGCTTCCTGCGTTCCTGGTGAAATGCCCTTTACATCGTCCATGCAACTCAAAGTGTCTGCAGGGGAATTGGAAACACCACTGACGTGCTGGATGTCGGACGTGAACTCGGGCTCGTGAAGAACAGATGACGGGTCCATCGCAGGCACCATGGACGTCAGCAGTATGGAACCCCGTTCCGCTTGCCCGCTGCCGCCCTACCCGGCCTTCGAGAGACGATACCCACGATCCTGGTTCCTCAAAATGGAAGCGCGCTTCTTCATCCGCCGCATCGACTCAGAAACCGAGCGCTACCGCATCACCACCGCCCTGCTACCGGCCGACCTTCGCTGTGAGCCGCTAATAAACGGTGAGCGGCCCTACGACACGCTACTGGCCTACGTGATGGGGCGCCTCGGCTCGACTCTTTCCCGACACAAGGACGCTGCATCGCCCCCTTCCACGGTTACCTCGCGCGACGTACCGCAAGATGGAATGGGAACCGTGCTGACCGACGTGCAGCCTCCCTCTCGCCCTGAAGACGACTGTCGGACACAAGAGCGAAGAGACGTTCTACCACCACCCCGCTTCACTGAACGTCATTCTACGGGCCACTCCAAGGCGGCTGCGCCCAGCCACTCCACTCAAAGTGCCTCCGCCAGGGCACTCAGTGCGGCGACATTGCCACCCCGCCCACCGTCCTACCCAAAGAACCCCGAAATGTGGCTTATGCAGATGGAATACTTTTTGGACCTGTGCCACGTCACCGCCTAGGGAACCGTTACTCCCTAATGTACGAGCTCCTACCATCCAGCTTGGGCTCTACCTTGCCGGAGCCTAAAGCCCAACCGTACGACGAGCTCAGGGCAGTCCTCCTCACGCGCTATGGTCGGTACCTAAAACCACCCGCGCCAGCCACCGAGCCTTATGAGTTATAGAAGGTTAAATATACTGAAATATAGCTCTTTTTTCTGACCAATACAGCTGCAGTTGATAAGTAATGAATGCAGGGTACACAAAATAATCAAGTCCAACAGCAATTTCCTCCTCCCTTCGCCGGATTAAGGCAGGCTTATGTACTAAGGGTATGATACTGCAGCTGCAACACAGGTAACTAACAACCATGAAGCATCCCTTTTAAATGCACCGGTCATCATGAAGCTGGATTTTAATAAGGTGTTATGGGCCGCAACCAATGCGGCCATACATAATATTCTTCCGACCTGATGGCTGGGGCGAAGTCATGTACCCACATTACGGACTGCCTTTCGGAACGTACCGCTCAACTAAACATCCACTATCTCAAAAAAGACTATATAAAACTTGGCAGCTGGGCGACACCACAAGATGGCGTGCTTTCCCCATTCCTTTTTTATGTGGACATGCTTGGGCTGCCACCCCTGCACTACCCTTACGTTTAAGCCGTGCACAGGTCACTCAGCCACAATGGCTGAAGTGACCTTAGGGAAATGTTGGCACTTCAAACAAACCAATTATTTTATTGACCCTCCCCTCCTTTCGATGTATAATACCTAAAAAAACGTTCTTGTAGTTTAAGTACAGCTGAAAGTATCTGAATATAATTGTAATATTTGAGTTAAATATGGCAAAATATACTGAAATATTGCTCTTTTTCTGACCAAAACAGCTGCAGTTGATTAGTAACGAATGCAGGATACTCAAAATGATCAAGTCCCACAGCAATTTCCTCCCCCTTAGCCGGATTAAGGTAGTCTTTTTGTACTAAGGGTGTGATACTGCAGCTGCCACACAGGTAACTAAAAATAAACAATTCCCACAGCGATTTCCTCCCCCTTAGCCGGATTAAGGCAGGCTTTTTGTACTAAGGGTGGGATACTACAGCTGTAACACAGGTAACTAACAACGCTGAAGCATCCCTTCTCGATGCACCTGTCATCACGGAGCTGGATCTTAATAAGGTGTTATGGGCTGCATGAAATGCGGCCATACATAATATTCTTCCGACCTAAAGGCTGGGGCCAAGACATGTACCCACTTTACAGACCACCTTTCGGAACGTACCACTCAATAAAAATTCACGATCTCAAATAACACTATAAAACTGGCAAGCTGGCTTTCCCCATTCTTTTTTGATCTGGCCGTGCTTGAGCTGCCACCTCTGCACTACCCTTACGTTTGAGCCGTGCACTGGTCACTCAGCCACAATGGCTGAAGTGACCTTAGGGGAGTGTTGGCACTTCGATCAAAGCCAATTGTTTTACCGACCCTCCGCTCTTCTTTCGATGTATATTACCTATATACAACTTTCATATAGTTATAGGTACAGCTGAATATATCTGAATATTACCGCAATTTATGAGTTAAGTATGGTTAAATATACTGAAATATTGCTCTTTTTCTGACCAAAACAGCTGCAGTTGATAAGTAATGAATGCAGGCTACACAAAATAAACAAGTTCCACAGCAATTTCCCCTCCCCTTAGCCGGATTAAGGCAGGCGTATGTACTAAGGATGGGATACTGCAGCTTCAACACAGGTAACTAACAACCCTGAAGCATCCCTTCTCGATGCACCTATCATCACGGAGCTGGATATTAATAAGGTTGTATGGGCTGCAAGCAATGCGGCCATACATAATATTCTTCCCACCTAAAGGCTGGGGCCAACACATGTAACCACTTTACGGACCGCCTTTCGGCTTTGATCGAAGGGATGCTTTGATCCTGAAGCATCACTTCTCAATGCACCTATCATCACGGAGCTGGATATTAAAGGAGCCATGAAGAGAAAACACAAGTTTGGTTCATTCGAAAGATTGCCTCGTTAGAACCATAACGACACCACTTATAACGCAAACTTCGCTCAAATAAGCTACATAATTAGGAAAAACGGGAATGGTCATGCGACCCACCAGCTCATTTCCCGCAACAGAACCTATGCCGTCACATGGGCTAAGCTCTGCGATTGGCGGAGGCCGGCAAAAGCAAACGCATGTTAGGCAGGGCTTACAGTTTGCATAACGAGCTAAATGCCCGTGAAACATACTGCACATTCTTTTTATGACAAAGAACGGTGGAGTAAACGGTTGAAGTTCCGAACGAACACGCAAGCGTGTGCGCCAATGCGTACGAAACAACCGCCTGGCCGAGCTCGACATCTCGCCGTCGCGCAGACGAATTTTCGGGTTCGAGGCGCTCTGACCTTGGAGGAAAAATGCCGTAAACACCGCGCATTGACGCTCGTATCTTTCTGGTCGAAGCAGAGAGCTCGCGCGAACGGCTTTCCATACACGACACCGGCCAACTGGCATAAGCGATACTGCTACTGAAGTTGAACTATTATTAACCGTAATAAAATACGGCACATACGTACCAGTCTGTATTCGTCCGTGGCGACGGCGCTGACGAGGCAGCGGTGCCGACGGCAGGGCGTTCGTCTGTTGTGGCTATCGCGGAATGGTCGCTTTCCCGTCCACCGCGTATCCCACAACTCTTGCCGCTCGTGCACTTAGAAGCGTTGAGCGTTCAAGTGGTGTGAGGTTGTTAAATGCAAGCCCGAGCTCCTCGGCGAGAGTTTTGTTCTCCGGATCAGGCGATTCCATGACTAGGGCTGCGGGTGCACTAGGTTTTACTAGCATTTTTAAAATGGCCGCCGTCTCGGTCGACTCCCGCGTGTGGGTGCTATATGGAGTCGACATACTAAGTATCTGTTTCATGGACCGGCCCGTGTGACACCATTGCTCACGTCACCAAATGTGCAATTTTAGCGGGAGATTTAAAATTTTGGCTTAAATTGCCTTATTTCTCAGTGAATAAAGCATCATTTGCTTCCGGGAAAGCGCTTGGGGTACTATGAAACACCTAATCTTTCGAATAAAACAAACTTTTGTTTTCTCTTCATGGCTCCTTTAATAAGGTTGTATAGGCTGCAAGCAATGCGGACATACATAATATTCTGCCCACCTAAAGCTGGGGCCAAGACATGTATCCACTTTACGGACCGCCTTTCGGAACGTACCATTCAACTAAAAATCCACGATCTCAAATAACACTCTATAAAACTGGCAAGCTGGCTTTCCCCATTCCTTTTTGATCTGGCCGTGCTTGAGCTGCCACCTCTGTACTACCCTTACGTTTTAGCCGTGCACTGGTCACTCAGCCACAACGGCTGAAGTGACCTTAGGGGAATGTTGGCACTTCGATCAAAGCCAATAATTTTACTGACCCTCCGCTCCTGTTTTGATGTATATTACCTATACAAAACTTTCATATAGTTATAAGAACAGCTGCATATAGCTGAATAAAACTACAATATATGAGTTATTACCGTTAAATATACTCAAATATAGCATGTAGGGCGCTATGTCGGGCGAGAGAAAGGATACTCGGACAGGACGACCGTTCGTCGGCAAGAACAAGGAGATTGTATTTTGTGAGCACACCGCAAGACCCCGCGTCCTCATGCGCTCGCGCGGCCGCACCGGTCCCGCCATGTCGCTTGGGCTGCCGCGCGAGGTGCGGTGCTCGATCTAGCTATGTCGCTGGAGCTGCTGCTACAGCGCTCCCCCCAAGAGAGGAGCGGGAGTGACGAGCGAAAAAAGTCATTCGTGTTTCCAGCGGACACGCCGAGGTGGTCTTGTTAAAGGGGGCAGAGCAGGTTCCAACGAAGTGACTTCGGGCGGTTCGAAGTACGCGGGTTTCAGGCGTTCAATTGCGACGGTGTCTTGAGAGCCGTTGATGTCCAGTACGAATGTCGACGCGCGGCGGTGTAGGACAGGGTACGGACCAAGGTAATAAGGCCGCAGTGGTCCTCGGACGGGTCCGTAACAAACGAAAACGTGCGTGGCAGTTTTTAGGTCCGGGTGCGTGTAAGCCGTCTGGTACTTTGCAAGGCGAGTTGGTTGAGGCCGAAGGTGCCGAAAAACCTCTCGTAGTTGATCGACGTAGTCGCTTGCAGGAACGGGGTGTGAAGACTCCTCCAATAAGTCCGCTGGCAAACGCAGAGAGGTACCATAGACGAGCTCAGCAGACGTGCACGAGAGGTCCACTTTGTACGCGCACCGGATGCCAAGGAGCATCAGGGGTAGTTGTTGGACCCACTCGGTGGGGCAGCCGTGTGCAGTGAGTGAAGCCTTGAGGTGTCGATGAAAACGCTCCACAAGGCCGTTCGACTGCGGGTGGTACGCAGCTGTTCGCAGACGAGTCGTTCCGAGAAGACGCAGTAGTTCGGTGAACAGGGACGACTCGAACTGCTGGCCGCGATCGGTGACAACAGTGAAAGGGCATCCGTAGCGCGACACCCAGGTAGAAACAAAGGCTGACGCTACTGTGGAGGCCAAGATGTCGGGAAGAGGGCAGGCTTCGTGCCAACGTGTGAAGCGGTCAACACAGGTGAGGATGTACCGGTAACCTTGGCACAGAGGCAGGGGGCCGACGAGGTCAATATGAACGACTGAAAAACGTTCATCGGGCCTGAGGAATGGCTTGGCAGGGGGACGGAATGGCGTTGGACTTTTGAACGCTGGCACGGCGTGCAGGCTCGTACCCAGTCTGGAATGTCAGCGTTCATACCGGGCCAAACGTAGCGGGACGCAATGAGTTTTTGAGATGCCCGAATGCCGGGGTGGGCCATGTTGTGGATGGCGTCAAACAGGCGGCGACGATGTGAGGCAAGCAGGAAGGGTCGGGGAACACCTGTGGACGTGTCGCAGACGATGGTCACACCACGAAACGGTACGTCTTCAAGCTTGAGGGCTGTAGGTGCTCCACGCAGATGGGAGAGCTCGTTATCGTTGGCTTGCGTCGTAGCCAGTTCGTGTGCGTCAAGCGGGTCGGTAGGTGCTTCCTGCGTTCCTGGTGAAATGGCATTTACATCGTCCATGCGACTCAGAGTGTCTGCAGGGGAATTGGTTACACCACTGACATGCTGGATGTCGGACGTGAACTCCGAGAGGTATGCCAGTTGACGCACCTCTCGTGGAGTGTAGAGGGTGTCAGGGCGGTTCAAGGCGAACGTGAGCGGCTTGTGATCGGTGGAGATCGTGAACGTCCGTCCTTCGAGGTGATGTTTGAAGTGACGAACAGCGAGGTACATGGCTAGCAGTTCGCGGCCAAAAACGCTATAGCGTGTCTAAGCCGGAGTCATGCGCTTGGAGAAAAACGCTAGCGGCTGCCATGCACCTTTAACTCGCTGCTGAAGGACAGCTCCGACGGCAGAACTTGACGCATCGGTCATGAGTGCCAACGGAAAGCTCGGATTTTGATGAGCCAGCAGTGCAGCGTCGGCGAGAGCGCGTTTGATGTCTCTAAATGCACTGTCTGCGGCATCGTCCCAATCAAGTGAAGTGGGTGAGCGCTTGGTGGAAAGCAGCCTGTCGAGAGGTGCGAGCAGCGTGGCACAGTTCCTAATGAAGCGGCGTTAGAAATTTACCAACCCTAGGAATTGGCGGAGCTTTGTCACCGACACTGGCTTGGGGACGTCGATGATTGCCTGAGCCTTGGCGGGAAGTGCACATATGCCAGTGGCGTCCAAACGATGACCAAGGAAATCGAGGGCAGTGGCACCAAACTCGCCTTTGGAGACGTTGATGACGATGCCGTGAGCAGCGAGACGCTCGAAGTGAAGGCGAAGATGCTTCAGATGCTCTTCCAGGGATGTGCTGGCCACCAGAATGTCGTCAACGTAGGCGTAGACGAACGGTAGCCCTCGTGTGACGGCATCAATGAAACGCTGGAATGTTTGTGCAGCGTTGCGGAGTCCAAATGGCATGCGCAGAAATTCGAACAGGCCGAATGGTGTTGTGATTGCAGTTTTGGGGATGTCTTCTTCTGCCACGGGGATCTGGTGGTAAGCACGAACTAATTCTATCTTAGAGAATATTATGGCCCCGTGGAGAGTGGCGGTGAAGTCTTGGAGGTTTGGTAACGGATAGCGGTCAGGAACGGACTTGGTGTTCAAGGACCGGTAATTTCCGCAGGGGCGCCAGTCACCAGTTTTCTTGGGCACCATGTGCAGTGGTGATGCGTGGTTACTAGATGAGGGAGGGATGATGCCCAGTTTCATCGTGTGCTCGAACTCCGCACGGGCGACTTTGAACTTGTCAGGCGCAAGCCGCCGTGGTCGAAAGAAAACGGGAGGGCCGGTGGTGATGATGTGATGACGGACGTCGTGACGAACAGGCTGAGTCCAGTCAGGTGGCGCTGTCATGGTCGGGAAGTCCCGCAGCAAGGTGGCGAACGGTTCATCGGCAACTGTAGCGCAGGATGGTGCTAGATTAGCAGCTGCCTCCGCTGACACACCTTGCACTGAGAGAAGTGTGGTAGCATCAAGTAGATGCTGCCGTTTTAGGTCGACGAGAAGGCCATGTTTTGCGAAGAAGTCGGCCCCGAGGATGGGGGTGCGAACGTCGGCGACGAGAAAAACCCACCGGAAAACTCGGCGGAACCCCAGGTTTAGAGTAAGTGAGCGTTGATGGTAGACGGCTATGCGCGTGCCGTTCACTGCTTGTAAATGCGAGATGGCACGAGAAGCACGATCCAAGCGTGTAGCGGGCAAAACGCTAACCTGGGCACCGGTATCCACGAGAAACCTCTGTCCGGTGGTGCGGTCGGTGACGTGAAAGAGGCGACATTCCTGAGTTGGGCCGAGATCGCTTGTCGCCGTTAGCGGTCGGCCAATCCGTTTCCCGTCCAGGCGCAGGGCAGACGGCAGTGGCGGGCGTCAGCGCCGAAACGCCGATGGTAGTAGCAAATGCCAGGGTTAAGGCACATTCCCACTGGCGATTTGTCTCGTCGCGCGACGGCGCGCGTCGCGCGATGAGGCCTTGAGGTGGTGTTCGCACTTGCGATGAGCGATGATGCGACTGCGTTCAGCGCAGCTGGTTCCCGACTGGTACATACGACCTCGTTGGAGCGTCAATCATTCGAAGCCAAAGAATACGCGACAAAAGAAGGTAGAAATCAAACTAAAACACATGCTACTAACCTGGAGCAATGCCGAAAGCATTTGCGGGTTGCGGGAGGAGCAGAAAATAACAAACTGACGAAGGCTCTTTTCAACGTATTATTGCACGAAGAAATGCACACGCTTGCTTTCACGCCACAACACCTGCATCACGGCCCACAAATGTCGCTTCTTTTCACATGCGCAACGTTCTGACGCCTCCGAACTCTACGCGTGTTTACCAGTCGCCGATAGACGAAGAGGCTGCAAGTCAACCAACCGTCTCGCTGTCCACCTAGCTCTATTTACAATCCATACACGCTTCTCTACACTGATGAGTTCCACGCTATTCGTTGATTAGTGCAAGCGACCCGGCGGGTACAGCGATAGCGGGCCAAGCGCCTGGCCGAGCGAGCCAGCGGCGGTGGCGGCGGCGGCTCGTGGCTCGTCCTCGCCCGCCCGCAGCGTTTGCATACCGGATGTAAAGAACGGCTACGTCAGCCTACTCCACGGCCATGATTGGCTTACCGGTTTTGCGGGGCCGTCGCGCGACGAGGGAATTCGGACCGAGAGCG
Organism: Haemaphysalis longicornis; assembly: GCF_048455015.1. NCBI lineage: Eukaryota > Metazoa > Arthropoda > Arachnida > Ixodida > Ixodidae > Haemaphysalis > Haemaphysalis longicornis. The sequence continues at coordinate 134,389,594 of NW_027526335.1, read as the reverse complement.
ATCTGCTCCGCCGTCGCAAAACGCCAAAAAGTTATGGCCGGCTCGTCGCTTTGCGACGTCGGTTTTCGTCGCGCGACGAGGCGCATCGCCAGTGGGAATGTGCCTTTAGGCGATTCACTGCGTGGGCGATCTGGGCGCCGTCGCTGCGACGACGAGCGACGGCGTTGACGGGAACGTTGCAGTGAGACATCGCGGCGTGTTGCGGCAACGATGATCTTCTCTAGACGATCGCAAAGGCTGTCGAGTCTAGATGAAGCGGCGGACTCACTGGACGCTTAAGCGGGGTTCCTGGGGCAGAGAGGAGACGTAGGCTTAGCCGATACAACCGCGGCCACTTGAGAAAAGGGGGTGGCGACCTCCATGACTTGGTCTGCCAGCGCGGCTAGTGCCTGCAGGTCCATGGCTGCGGCAGTGGCGAGGATCATTTGGACGTTGGAAGGTAGGCGCTGAAGGAAGAGCTCACGCAGCAGTGTGTCATCCATGGCGTAAGAATGCGTGCCAAGGAGTTGCTTCATGTGCCGTAGCAGTTGGCTTGGCCTGCGGTCGCCGAGCTTTTCGGAGGAGAGAAGCTGCTGGATGCACGTGCGTTCCGAAGCAGCTGTGCGCTCCAGGAGTGCAGCCTTGAGCTGGTCGTAAGGCGCTGCGGGGCGGGTGTGGTTGAACGAAGCGAGGATGTCGGAGATCTCCTCTGCGGCTGTCGACGGGAGGGCTCCAACGACGTGGAGAAATTTGGTGTCTTGATAGGTGATCCGAGCCAGCTGGAATTTGCGCCTCCGCTTGCAGAAACCACGTCATCGGGTGGCGCTCCCACAATTGCGGAAGCCCAACGGTCAAGGCTGAGACTGCTTCGCCGGCTTCTCGTGAACGGGTTGAGTTCTGGTTGTCGAGGGACATGGCTCTACATTAACCTCGGTGGCGTGTTCGGTAGGGTCACCAATTGTAGGGCGCTATGTCGCGCGAGAGAAAGGAGCCTCGGACAGGAGGACCGTTCGTCGGCAAGAACAAGGAGATTCTATTTTGTGAGCACACTGCAAGACCCCGCGTCCTCGTGCTCTCGCGCGGCCGCGCCTGCCGCGCCATGTCTCTTGGGCTGCCGCGCGAGGTGCGGCGCTCGATCTAGCGATGTCGCTGGAGCTGCTGCTACAAGCTCTTTTTCTGACCAAAACAGCTGCAGTTGATAAGTAATGAATGCAGGCTTCACAAAATAAACAAGTCCCACAGCAATTTCCTCTCCCTTTAGCCGGATTAAGGCAGCCTTATGTACTAAGGGTTGGATACTGCAGCTTCACCACAAGTAACTAACAACCCTGAAGCATCCCTTCTCAATGCACCGATCATCACGGAGCTGGATCTTAATAAGGTGTTATGCGCTGCAAGCAATGCGGCCATACATAATATTCTTCCGTCCTAAAGGCTGGGGCCAAGACATGTACCCACTTTACGGACTGCCTTTCTGAACGTACCACTCAACAAAAAACCACGATCACAAATAACACTCTATAAATTTGGGAAGCTGGCTTTCTCCATTCCTTTTTCACCTGGCTGTGCTTAAGCTGCCACCTCTGCACTGCCCTTACGTTTTAGCCGTGCACTGGTCACTCAGTCACAATGGCTGAAGTGACCTTAGGGGAGTGTTGGCACTTCGATCAAAGCCAATTATTTTACTGACCCTCCCCTCCTCTTTCGATGTATAAAACTTTCATATAATTATAAGTACAGCCGAATATAGCTGCATATTACCGCAATATATCAGTTAATTCTGGTTAAATATACTGAAATATAGCTCTTTTTTCTGACCAAAACACCTGCAGTTGATAAGCAATGAATGCAGGCTACACAAAAAAAAACAAGTCCCAAAGCAATTTCCTCTCCCCTTAGCCGGATTAAGGCAGGCTTATGTACTATGGGTGGGATACTGCAGCTTCAACACAGGTAACTAAACCCTGAAGCGTCCCTTCTCAATACACCGATCATCAGGGAGCTGGATCTTAATAAGGTGTTATGCGCTGCAAGCAATGCGGCCATACATAATATTCTTCCCACCTAAAGGCTGGGGCCAAGACATGTACCCACTTTACAGACCACCTTTCGGAACGTACCACTAAACTAAAAATCCACGATCTCAAATACACTCTATAAAACTGGGGAGCTCGCTTTCCCAATTCCTTTTTGATCAGGCCGTGCTTGAGCTGCCACCTCTGCACTACCCTTACGTTTTAGCCGTGCACTGGTCACTCAGCTACAATGGCTAAAGTGACCTTAGGGTGAGGTTGGCACTTCGATCAAAGCCAATTATTTTACTCACCCTCCCCTCCTCTTTCGATGTAGAATACCTAAATAAAACTTTCATATAGTTATAAGTACAGCCAAATATAGCTGAATATTACCGAAATAATGAGTTATTTATGATTAAATGTACTGAAATATAGCTCTTTTTTTTACCTAAACAGCTGCAGTTGATAAGTAATGAATGCAGGCTACACAAAAAAACAAGTCCCACAGCAATTTCCTCTCCCCTTAGCCGGAATAAGGCAGGCTTATGTACTAAGGGTAAGATACTGCAGCTTCAACACAAGTAACTAACAACCCTGAAGCATCCCTTCTCACTGCACCGATCATCACGGAGCTGCATCTTAATAAGGTGTTATGCGCTGCAAACAAAGCGGCCATACATAATGTTCTTCCCACCTAAAGGCTTGGGCCAAGACATATACCCACTTTACAGACCGCCATTCGGAACGTACCACTCAACTAAAAATCCACGATCTCAAATAACACTCTATAAAAATGGGCAGCTGGCTTTTCGCATTCCTTTTTGATCTGGCCGTGCTTGAGCTGCCACTTCTGCACTACCCTTACGTTTTAGGCGTGCACTGGTCACTCAGCCACAATGGCTGAAGTGACCTTAGGGGAGTGTTGGCACTTCGATCAAAGCCACTTATTTTACTGACCCTCCCCTCCTCTTTCAATGTATAATAGCTAAATAAAACCTTCATATAGTTATAAGTACAGCCGAATATAGCTGAATATTACCGAAATAATGAGTGAATTATGGTTAAATATACTGAAATATAACTCTTTTTCTGACCAAAACAGCTGCAGTTGATTAGTAATAAATGCAGGCTACACAAAATAAACAAGTCCCACAGCAATTTTCCTCCCCTTAGCCGGAATAAGGCAGGCTTATGTACTAAGGGTAAGATACTGCAGCTTCAACACAGGTAACTAACAACCCTGAAGCATCCCTTCTCAATGCACCTATGATCACGGAGCTGCATCTTAAGATGGTATGGGTCGCAAGCAATGCGGCCATACATAATGTTCTTCCCACCTAAAGGCTGGGGCCAAGACATATAACCACTTTACAGACCGCCTTTCGGAACGTACCACTCAACTAAAAATCCACGATATCAAATAACACTCTATAAAACTGGGAGGCTCGCTTCCCCATTCCTTTTTGATCTGGCCGTGCTTGAGCTGCCACCTCTGTACTACCCTTACGTTTTAGACATGCACTGGTCAACCTCAGCCACAATGGCGTAAGTGACCTTATGGGAATGTTGGCACTTCGATCAAAGCCAATTATTTTATGGACCCTCCGCTCCTCTTTCGATGTATATTACCTATATAAAACTTTCCTATAGTTATAAGTACAGCTGAATATAGCAGAATATAACTGCAATATATGAGTAAATTATGGTTAAGTATACTGAAATATATCTCTTTTTTCTGACCAAAACAGCTGCAGTTGATAAGTATATAATGCAGGTTACACAAAATAAACAAGTCCCACAGCAATTTCCTCTACCCTTAGCCGAATTAGGGCAGGCTTGTGTACTTGGGGGGGGGTACTGCAGCTTTACACAGTTAAGTAACAACCCTGAAGCATCCCTTCTCAATGCACCTATCATCACGGAGCAGGATCTTAATAAGGTGTTATGGGCTGCAAGCAATGCGGCCATACATAATATTCTTCCCACCTAAAGGCTGGGGCCAAGACATATACCCACTTTACAGACAGCCTTTCGGAACGTACCACTCAACTAAAAATCCACGATCTAAAATAACACTCTACAAAACTGGGCAGCTGGCTTTCCCCATTCCTTTTTGATCTGGCCGTGCTTGAGCTGCCACCTCCGCACTTCCCTTACGTTTTAGCCGTGCAGCACTGGTCACTCAGCCACAATGGCTGAAGTGACCTTATAGGAATGTTGGCACTTCGATCAAAGCCAATTATTTTACTGACCCTCCGCTCCTCTTTCGATGTATATTACCTATATAAAACTTTCATATAGTTATAAGTACAGCTAAATATAGCCGAACATAACTGGAATATATGAGTTAATTATGGTTAAATGTACTGAAATATAGCTCTTTTTTCTGACCTCAACAGCTGCAGTTGATTAGTATTGAATGCAGGCTACACAAAAAAACAAGTCCCACAGCAATTTTTCTCCCCGTAGCCGGATTAAGGCAGGCATGTACTACGGGTGGGATACTGCAGCTTCAACACAAGTAACTAACAACCCTGAAGCATCCCTTCTCAATGCACCGATCATCATGGAGCTGCATCTTAATAAGGTGTTATGCGCTGCAAACAAAGCGGCCATACATAATATTCTTCCCACCTAAAGGCTGGCGCCAAGATATGTACCCACTTTACGGACCACCTTTCGGAACGTACCACTCAACTAAAAATCCACGATCTCCAATAACACTCTATAAAACTGGGAAGCTCGCTTTCCCCATTCCTTTTTGATCTGGCCGTGCTTGAGCTGCTACCTTCGCACTACCCTTACGTTTTAGCCGTGCACTGGTCACTCAGCCACAATGGCTGAAGTGACCTTAGGGGAGTGTTGGCACTTCGATCAAAGCCACTTATTTTACTGACCCTCCCCTCATCTTTCAATGTATAATAGCTAAATAAAACCTTCATATAGTTATAAGTACAGCCGAATATAGCTGAATATTACCGAAATAATGAGTTAATTATGGTTAAATATACTGAAATATAACTCTTTTTCTGACCAAAACAGCTGCAGTTGATTAGTAATGAATGCAGGCTACACAAAATAAACAAGTCCCACAGCAATTTTTCTCCCCTTAGCCGGATTAAGGCAGGCATGTACTACGGGTGGGATACTGCAGCTTCAACACAAGTAACTAACAACCCTGAAGCATCCCTTCTCAATGCACCGATCATCACGGAGCTGCATCCTAATAAGGTGTTATGCGCTGCAAACAAAGCGGCCATACATAATATTCTTACCACCTAAAGGCTGGGGCCAAGATATGTACCCACTTTACGGACCACCTTTCGGAACGTACCACTCAACTAAAAATCCACGATCTCCAATAACACTCTATAAAACTGGGAAGCTCGCTTTCCCCATTCCTTTTTGATCTGGCCGTGCTTGAGCTGCCACCTCCGCACTACCCTTACGTTTTAGCCGTGCAGCACTGGTCACTCAGCCACAATGGCTGAAGTGACCTTATAGGAATGTTGGCACTTTGATAAAAGCCAATTATTTTACTGACCCTCTGCTCCTCTTTCGATGTATATTACCTATACAAAACTTTCGTATAGTTATAAGTACAGCCGAATATAGCTGAACATAACTGGAATATATGAGTTAATTATGGTTAAATGTACTGAAATATAGCTCTTTTTTTACCTAAACAGCTGCAGTTGATAAGTAATGAATGCAGGCTACACAAAAAAAGCAAGTCCCACAGCAATTTCCTCTCCCCTTAGCCGGAATAAGGCAGGCTTATGTACTAAGGGTAAGATACTGCAGCTTCAACACAGGTAACTAACAACCCTGAAGCATCCCTTCTCAATGCACCTATGGTCACGGAGCTGGATCTTAATAAAATGGTATGGGTCGCAAGCAATGCGGCCATACATAATGTTCTTCCAGCCTAAAGGCTGGGGTCAAGACATATACCCACTTTACAGACCGCCTTTCGGAACGTACCACTGAACTAAAAATCCACGATCTCAAATAACACTCTATAAAAATGGGCAGCTGGCTTTTCGCATTCCTTTTTGATCTGGCCGTGCTTGAGCTGCCACTTCTGCACTACCCTTACGTTTAAGCCGTGCGCTGGTCACTCAGCCACAATGGCTGAAGTGACCTTAGGGGAGTGTTGGCACTTCGATCAAAGCCACTTATTTTACTGACCCTCCCTTCCTCTTTCGATGTTTCATACATAAATAAAACCTTTATATCGTTAGAAGTACAGCCGAATATAGCTGAATATAATTGCAATATATAAGTAATTTATGGTTAAGTATACTGAAATATATCTCTTTTTTCTGACCAAAACAGCTGCAGTTGATAAGTATATAATGCAGGTTACACAAAATAAACAAGTCCCACAGCAATTTCCTCTACCCTTAGCCGAATTAAGGCAGGCTTGTGTACTTAGGGTGGGATACTGCAGCTTTACACAGGTAACTAACAACCCTGAAGCATCCCTTCTCAATGCACCTATCATCACGGAGCAGGATCTTAATAAGGTGTTATGGGCTGCAAGCAATGCGGCCATACATAATATTCTTCCCACCTAAAGGCTGGAGCCAAGACATATACCCACTTTACAGACCGCCTTCCGGAACGTACCACTCAACTAAAAATCCACGATCTCAAATAACACTCCATAAAACTGGGTAGCTGGCTTTTCCCATTCTTTTGTGATCTGGCCGTGCTTGAGCTGCTACATCCGCACTACCCTTACGTTTTAGCCGTGCACTGGTCACTAAGCCACAATGGCTGAAGTGATCTTAGGGGAGTGTTGGCACTTCGATCAAACCCAATTATTTTACTGACCCTCCCCTCCGCTTTCGATGTATAATACCTAAACAAAACTTTCATATAGCTACAAATACAGCCGAATATAGCTGAATATTACCGAAATATATGAGAGACTTATGGTTAAATATACTGAAATATAGCTCTTTTTCTGGCCAAAACAGCTGCAGTTGATAAGTAATGAATGCAGGCTACACAAAATAAACAAGTCCCACAGAATTTTTCTCCCCTTAGCCGGATTAAGGCAGGCTTATGTGCTAAGGGTGGGATACTGCAGCTTCAACACAAGTAACTAACAACCCTGAAGCATCCCTTCTCAATGCACCGATCATCACTGAGCTGCATCTTAATAAGGTGTTATGCGCTTCAAGCAATGCGGACATACATAATATTCTTCCCACCTAAAGGCTAAGGCCAAGACATGTACCCACTTTACGGACCACCTTTCGGAACGTACCACTCAACTAAAAATCCACGATCTCAAATAACACTCTATAAAACAGGGAAGCTCGGTTTCCCCATTCCTTTTTGATATGGCCGTGCTTGAGCTGCCACATCCGCACTAACCTTACGTTTTAGCCGTGCACTGGTCACTCGGCCACAATGGCTGAAGTGACCTTAGGGGAATGTTGGCACTTCGATCAAAGCCAATTATTTTACCGACCCTCCGCACCTCTTTCGATGTATATTACCTATATAAAACTTTCATATAGTTATAAGTACAGCCGAATATAGCTGAATATTACCGAAATATATGAGTTAATTATGGTTAAATATACTGAACTCTAGCTCTTTTTCTGACCAAAACAGCTGCAGTTCATAAGTAATGAATGCAGGCTACACAAAATAAACAAGTCCCACATCAATTTTCTCTCCCCTTAGCCGGATTAAGACAGGCTTATGTACTAAGGGTGGGATACTTCAGCTTCAATACAGGTAACTAACAACCCTGAAGCATCCCTTCTCAATGCACCTATCATCACGGAGTTGGATCCTAATAAGATGGTATGGGTCGCAACCAATGCGGCCATACATAATATTCTTCCCACCTAAAGGCTGGGGCCAAGACATATACTCACTTTACGGACCGCCTTTCGGAACGTGCCGCTCAACTAAAAATCCACGATCCCAAATACACTCTATAAAACTGGCAAGCTGGCTTTCCCCATTTCTTTTTGATCTGGCCGTGCTTGAGCTGCCACCTCTGCACTACCCTTACGTTTTAGCCGTGCACTGGAAACTCGCCACAATGGCTGAAGTGACCTTAGGGGTATGTTGGCACTTCAATCAAAGCCAATTATTTTACTGACCCTCCCCTCCTCTTTCGATGTATAATACCTAAATAAATATTTCATATAGTTATAAGTACAGCCGAATATAGCTGAATATTACCGAAATATATGAGTTATTATGGTTAAAAATACTGAAATATACCTCTTTTTCTGACCAAAACCGCTGCAGTTGGTAAGTAATGAATGCAGGCTACACAAAATAAACAAGTCCCAAAGCAATTTTTCTCCCCTTATACGGATTAAGGCAGGCTGATGTACTAAGGTTGGGATACTGCAGTTTCAACACAAGTAACTAACAAACCTGAAGCATCCCTTCTCAATGCACTGATCATCACGGAGCTGCATCTTAATAAGGTGTTATGCGCTGCAAGCAATTCGGCCATACATAATATTCTTCCCACCTAAAGGCTGGGGCCAAGATATGTACCCACTTTACGGACCACCTTTCCGAACGTACCATTCAACTAAAAATCCACGATCTCAAATACACTCTATAAATCTGGGCAGCTGGCTTTCCCCATTCCTTTTTGATCTGGCTGTGCTTGGGCTGCCACCTCTGCACTACCCTTACGTTTTAGCCGTGCCCTTGTCACTCAGCCACAATGGCTGAAGTGACCTTAGGGGAGTGTTGGCACTTCGGTCAAAGCCAATTATTTTACTGACCCTCCCCTCCTCTTTCGATGTATAATACCTAAATAAAATTTTCATATAGTTATAAGTAGAGCCGAGTATAGCTGAATATTACCGAAATATATGAGTTAATTATGGTTAAATATACTGAAATATACCTCTTTTTCTGACCAAAACAGCTGCAGTTGGTAAGTAATGAATGCAGGCTATACAAAATAAACAAGTCCCACAGCAATTTTTCTCCCCTTAGCCGGACTAAGGCAGGCTGATGTACTAAGGTTGGGATACTGCAGCTTCAATACAAGTAACTAACAACCCTGAAGCATCCCTTCTCCATGCACTGATCATCACGGAGCTGCATCTTAATAAGGTGTTATGCGCTGCAAGCAATTCGGAAATACATAATATTCTTCCCACCTTAATGTTGGGGCCAAGATATGTACCCACTTTACGGACCACCTTTTGGAACGTACCACTCAATTAAAAATCCACGATCTCAAATAACACTCTATAAAACAGGGAAGCTCGCTTTCCCCATTCATTCCTTTTTGATCTGGCCGTGCTTGAGCTGCCACATCCGCACTACCCTTACGTTTTAGCCGTGCACTGGTCAATCAGCCACAATGGCTGAAGTGACCTTATGGGAATGTTGGAACTTTGATCAAAGCCAATTATTTTAATGACCCTCCGCTCCTCTTTCGATGTATATTACCTATATGAACTTTCATATAGTTATAAGTACAGCCGAATATAGCTGAATAATAACGAAATATATGAGTTAATTATGGTTAAATATACTAAAATATAGCCCTTTTTCTGGCCAAAACAGCTGCAGTTGATAAGTAATGAATGCAGGCTAGACAAAATAAACAAGTCCCACAGCAATGTTTCTCCCCTTAGCCGGATTAAGGCAGGCTTATGTACTAATGATGGGATACTGCAGCTTCAACACAGGTAACTAACAATCCTGAATCATCCCTTCTCAATGCACCGATCATCACAGAGCTGGATCTTTATAGGGTGTTATGGGCTGCAAGCAATGCGGCCATACATAATATTCTTCCTACCTAAAGGCTGGGGCTAAGTCATGTACCCACTTTACGGGCCGGTTTTCGGAACGTACCACTCAACAAAAAATCCACGATCTCAAATAACACTCTATAAAACTGGCAAGCTGGCTTTCCCCATTCCTTTTCGATCTGGCCGTGCTTGAGCTGCCACCTCTGCACTACCCTTACGTTTTAACCGTGCACTGGTCACTCAGCCACAATGGCTGAAGTGACCTTAGGGGAATGTTGGCACTTCAAACAAACCAATTATTTTACTGACCCACCCCTCCTCTTTCGATGTATAATACCTAAAAAATCTTTCATGTAGTTGTAAGTAGAGCTGAAAATATCTGAATATAATTGCAATATTAGAGTTAAATATGGTAAAATAACTGAAATATAGCTTTTTTCTGACCAAAACAGCTGCAGTTGATAAGTAAATAATGCAGGCTACAGAAAATAAACAAGTCCCACAGCAATTTCCTTTCCCCTTAGCCGGATTAAAGAAGCCTTATGTACTAAGAGTGGGATACTGCAGATTCAACACCGGTAACTAACAACCCTGAAGCATCCCTTCTCAATGCACCTGTCATCACGGAGCTGGATCTTAATAAGGTATTATGGACTGCAAGCGATGCGGCCATACATAATATTCTTCCGAACTAAAGGCTGGGGCCAAGACATGTACCCACTTTACAGACCGCCTTTCGGAACGTACCACTCAACTAAAAATCCACGATCTGAAATAACACTATAAAACTGGGCAGCTGGCTTTCCCCATTCCTGTTTGATCTGGCCGTGCTTGGGCTGCCACCTCTGCGCTACCCTTACGTTTGAGCCATGCACTGGTCACTCAGCCACAATGCTGAAGTGACCTTAGGGAAGTGTTGGCACTTCGATCAAAGCCAATTATTTGACTGACCCTCCCCTCCTCTTTCGATGTATAATACCTAAATCAAACTTTCATATAGTTAAAAGTACAGCTGAATATAGCTGAATATTACCGCAATATAGGAGGTAATTGTGGTTAAATATACTGAAATAAAGCTCTTTTTTTCTGACCAAAACAGCGGCAGTTGATAAGTAATGAATGCCGGCTATACAAAATAAACAAGTCCCACAGCAATTTCCTCTCCCCTTAGCCGGATTAAGGCAGGCCTATGTACTAAGGGTGTGATACTGCAGCTTCTACACAGGTAACTAACAACCCTGAAGCATCCCTTCTCAATGCACCTTTCATCACGGAGCTGGATCTTATTAAGGTGTTATGGGCTTTAAGCAACACGGCCATACATAATATTCTTCCCACCTATAGGCTGGGGCCAAGACATGTACCCACTTTACAGACCGTCTTTCGGAACGTACCACTCAACTAAAAATCCACGATCTCAAATAACACTCTATAAAATTGGGCAGCTGGCTTTCCCCATTTCTTTTTGATCTGGCCGTGCTTGGGCTGCCACCTCTGCACTACCTTTACGTTTTAGCCATGCACTGGTCACTCAGCAACAATGGCTGAGTTGACCTTAGGGAAATGTTGGCACTTCGATCAAAGCCAATTATTTTACTGACCCTCCTCTCTTCTTTCGATGCATAATACCTAATGAAACTTAAATATAGCTATAAGTACAGCTGAATATAGCTGAATATACCTGTAATATATGAGTTAAATATGGTAAAATATACTGAAATATAGCTCTTCTTTCTGACCAAAACCGCAGCAGTTGATAAGTAATAAATGCAGGCTACTCAAAATAATCAAGTCCCACAGCAATTTCCTCCCCCCTTAGCCGGATTAAGGCAGGCTTATGTACTAAGGGTGTGATACTGCAACTGCAACACAGGTCACTAACAACCCTGAAGCATCCCTTCTCAATGCACCGATCATCATGGAGCTGGATCGTAATAAGGTGTGACGGGCAGCAAGCAATGCGGCGATACATAATAATCTTCCGACATAAAGGCTGGGGCCAAGACATATACCCACTTTACGGACTGCCTTTCGGGACGTACCACTCAACTAAAAATCCACGATCTCAAATAACACTCTATAAAACTGGGAGCGTGCTTTCCCCATTCCTTTTTGATCTGGCCGTGCTTGGGCTGCCACCTCTCTACTACCCTTACGTTTTAGCCGTGCACTTGTCACTCAGCCACATTGGCTGAGTTGATCTTAGGGGAGTGTTGGCACTTCAATCAAAGCCAATTATTTTTCTGACCCTTCCCTCCTCTTTCGATGTATAATACCTAAATAAAACTTTAATATAGTTATAAGTATAGCTGAATATAACTGTAATATATGAGTTAAATACGGTAAATATACTGAAATATAGCTCTTTTTTCTGACCAAAACAGCTGCAGTTCATAAGCAATGAATGCAGGCTACACAAAATAATCAAGTCCCACAGCAAGTTCCTCCCACCTTACCTGGATTAAGGCAGACCTATGTACTAAGGGTGTGATACACATTTCCAACACAGGTAACTAACCACGAAAAAAAACAGCAATACAGGCTGATTCGTATGATACATCCGGAAGCTGACCGAGAAGACATAAGTAACGTGCCGTAGGCTGCAGACGTACACCTTACAACAACCAATCTATGGCATGGACAGTACCCAGAAAGATGCTATGACACAGGCTATCACAGGCTATGTTGACTATCAGCCCACGTATGGGTTCAGCGTGCCGTTTCACACCCCAGCCCACACAACCCGGATTTCAAATCATAAATTCTGAGCAGTGGGAGGCTGCGCTCCTCAGCTCAATTCCGGAAGTACAAATTGCATTCGTCCAGATGGCTGGAGGCGCTACCAAGGACCACGTGCTCCTTGCCATCTTCTGTCAATGCGCCAACACCGAACCTCCGTATCGTGGGGTTAAGCTCAGCAAATATGACCATGAACGTTTTCTCGCTCTTTCTCTCTCCATCTCACTGATCTCATTTTGCGCCTGGTGGGGCATGTTATGCTCGAAGCTTGAAAAACCTCGAAAGCCCCATTATTCTACATTCTCGCTCTCTCTTCCACTCTCTCTGTGAGCAATATTAATGTGCAAGTATCATCCTTTGATAAAGTTTCCGAGGTTTGCTGCGAAAAAGGAACCCTTCCAGCGCCGACCTTTCCGAGTCTCAAGACAAGCTTCGTTATAACATTGAAAGGAAGACCAACAAAGACAGCAGGAACTCTAGTTCCGTTTGTATGCTTCATTGTTTTAATTAGCGTAACATTACACACAACAGGGTCATTTTCTACACCGCGCTTGTGAGCACTTACGTTTTAGCCGTGCACTGGTCACTCAGCCACAATGGCTGAGTTGATCTTAGTGGAATGTTGGCACTTCGACTGATCAAAGCCAATAATGTGACTGAACCTCCCCTCATCTTTCGATGGATAATACCTAAATAAAACTTTCCTATAGTTATACGTATAGCTGAAGATAGCTGAATATAACTGAAATGTATGAGTTAAATATGGGTAAATATACAGAATTAGAGCTCTTTTTTACCAAAACAGCTTCAGTTGATAAGTAATGCATATAGGCTACTCAAAAAGATCAAGTCTCACAGCAATGGGAAATTCTTGCTTTCTATTCACCCTCAATTTGACCTATATGCATAACATAGAGTATTCGGCCAATAGCTGACAGCATTTCATTGGCCCATTACATAAAGATACAATAGAAAAGCAAACACTATATCGGTGAGTCGAAAGATACTGTGACACCCGAAGCAGTACACAGTACTGAACAGAACAAAAAGAATGAGAGTTCATGCGATGCTTTATAGGTAATAATTTCTTGGAGTAAATACAAGTTATTAGCAATTTTTATTTGTATATTTCTGTATTAGCAATTGTTATTTTTATGTGGGGGACTCCAACGAAAGCATACAGGAGCACCTTCAAAGCAACTGGGACAGCCTTCCCCTCCGGAAATGGGTTTATTGACTAAACAAGAATATAGGAAAGCATGCCGCCTATTTAAGCAATCAGCATTGTAATGCCGTGTGTGATCCAATGGAGGGACAAATAAGCACCCCGGGCACCGGACACCCAATCTGCACATTGCTAAATTTGGTAGAAAAACACATCGTTCAGCGCAACAATATGCCAACCTGGATGCACTACCAAAAAGGCAATCACTGCTGGAAACATTACACCGGCATATACACCAAAGTTCAGATGGACATCCAAGACCCCCTGTAGGATCGTGGAGGTTGGATGTTCCGTATCGCTGGACAGCCATATCAGTAACGCTTAGGTGTATGTTCAAGAGAGGATCTGAGCACGGACCCGATGATATCCCTAAGGAGCTCATCCCAAACTTCGATGACTCATCCTTACCCGCGCTCACCGATATCAACAAAGTACAGAATTGAGGTAAGGACCTTCCTGCATGGAAATATGTCTGTGTCATACTCGTCAAGAAGATGCTCAAAGACACAAATAGGAAAATCTAACCCCCATCTCCCTAAAGTCATGCTTTGGCAAGCTACTTGCGCATGTAGTACACAGACGACTGCACCAGCACATAGAAGAACGAAAGTTTTTCCTCCCACCATAGCGGGATTCAGCACGCTTATGTATTAAGCGTGTGATAATACAGCTGCAACACAGGTAACTGACTACCCTGAAGCACTCCTTCTCAATGAACCGATCATCATTTGGCTGTATCTTTATAGGGTGTTATGGGGCGTAATTTATCGGCCACACATATTAATCATATGACCTAAACGTTGGGGCTAAGACCTACATTGCAGATTGCCTTTCGGAGAGTACCACTCAACGAAACATCCAGGAAATCAAATAAGACTCCATAAAACTGGGCAGCTGGGCGACACCACAACAGTGCGTGCTCTCCCCATTTCTTTTCGATGTGGCCATGCTTGGGCTGCCCCCTCTGCTCTACCGCATCCTCAACATTCGCCATACTTGTTCGCTGAGGAAATATCGGTGTGTGCAATAGGTGGTAGTCGCGGTGACTTAAAGGTACACCTGCGAGCAGCCGCTCATGTTGTATGTACATACGTGCACGCTGGATGTTTGGCCTGTTTGTGAAGAAATCAGCGATCCTTTTGTAGTATCCCACAAGGCCAGGCAGCAGACCATCATCTGCTCCAGGCGTTCAGGTGCTCCTCGAAATAAACACCATACCCTAAACCAAATGCATTCGCATTGGTGATCTGCGGAATTATGAGTTTGGCACCAACGCAACAACCACTCAATCATTGGCATGATGCTCCTGTTCAGATATATTAATCCCCATGATCTCAAATAAACAACATTGCTTCAAGGAACACAACCTCCTCGACCTCGTGCAGATCTTTATCATCAGCAGAATTATGTACGTCACCCTGTATTTGAAGTTCAGAAGAGCAGAAATAGCTAAAAATAATAGAATTATTTGATTAGCCGCCAAGGCAGTAGGACGCACTCGATTCTGTGCCGCCATAGGCCCGGCTTCAAGAAATTGGCATTCATAACAACTTGGGCGAGCTCATTGAAGGCAACGTAGGTAGAATACAAACGGCGAGCAGCTAGCATACGCAGAAGAACCATCGTAGTACCCCTACAGGTTTCTAACGCCTTTTAACATGTTCCAAATTCAACTTCACATCAGGAAGTCCGGGAGAACGTCAGTGTCTCACCGAACCTCCGCAACATGCATCCATCACATCACCAGTAGCCCTGTCAAGCAACGGCCATTGCGCGATAGAGGCACTGCCGCTCTAACCAAGACGTCTTAGACACGGCAAGCTACCATGTTTGGAGCCCAGTAACGGCAATGGAGGTTGACCATCACCGTAACGCTATATAATCGTGTTCAGTTTCCCGTCCCCCCCTAGACACTGGAGAAGTGGCCATCGCAGTAGTAGCAGTAGTAAAGTCCATTATTGGGAAGGGACCGCCAGTTGTCCAGAGGGGGGAAATGCGAATAGCGGGAAGGGTGGATTAACACTTCTTTAATCTTCAAGGGCAGTTCAGACAACTTCACATAGGAATCTAGTTGTTCAGTTTGAGGAACTGAGTCTCTTGTCGTTATATTGACGGCGTTCTTTGTGTTTGTGTTGCGCTGCCGCGTCGCGCTTTATTAGTAAGTTCCCGCTCGTTTTATTAGTATTTTCTAGCATAGAGTATAGTGGCATTTTTTTTGTTCAGCATGGAAAAAAAGAAAGTTAATAATACTGTTGAAGGGAAGGGCTTGCTGATGGAGCTGGCCAGGAAATACAAGGACGTTATTGAAAACAAAAAAACGGACAGCGTGTCAGTACATCGGAAAAAGTTGACGTGGAGGCAGGTCACACAAGAGTTCAACTGTCAACACGGCGTCCGCCCCAGGACACAGGACCAACTAAAGAAGTGTTGGGAAAATCTGAAAGAAAAGTACCGGAAAGGGACTTCCTGTGACACCAGGGAAAGGTTCAAGACAGGTGAGCTTCGTGTTCCTTGCGTTTTCCTGCGCTTTGTAGTGTTTCATGGCGTGCAATGTTAGTGCGCTTCGTTCAGCTGCAGTCGCGCAGAAGAAACGCGGAATGACGTTGTTTGCCCGGTCGGCGGCCGTGGTGCCGGGCGTTATCCGTTAACGATATGGGTGTGACAGGCCGACGACATGAGCATTGAATCGTGTGCCACTAATTTGTTTCGCTGTAGATTACGATTGAATGTGCACAGCCCGTGTTGTTGTAGAAGCGGGTAAGAACAGCGGTATACGCATGACATCGTGGAACCGTGCCGTGAATGTATATTCGTGCGACTGCGCACTTTCTTGAACATCGGTGACGCAGAAACAACGTGCGGCTTCGTAAGGTCAAGGTACCGCCTCCAACTTGTGTTCGAAGTCTCTCGGCTTTCGCATGAGATATCAGGGAAGTTTTTTTTTTAAGGGGGGGCGCAAAAGTACGCGTTATTTTCCTAAACTGGGTGTAGTGGTGTCTTTTATCTGGTGGTAGACACGGAGTTTTGTAAGCTCACCAAGTCGTGTGTGAAGCAATTAAGGTAGGAGTGCATCATCCAGCTGATTTTATGCATGTGTGCTTTTCCAGGAGGAGGCAGCCCTCCACGCAAGAAGGTGACAGATGAGCTGGAGCAGGTGGGCGCAATTGCAACCCTGTTGATGGGGACAGGATGAGACACCAGAATGGCAGTGCTGCCTCCCAGGATGAAGTGCCACCCAGGGCGAGCAGCGCTGTTTGCAGCTCCCCCCTACCTTACCAGACCTACACATCGGGAGTGATGGCACTGCTGCAGCCATCACAACAGATTCCAGTCTCTGACGATGGTATGATTTTACAGCTCAGTTTTATAACCGTATATAGTTCTTCAGTTTACTTGAAAATAACTTTATTTTAGCATGGACTTATGAAAGAAAACTCGATTTCATGTGCAATAATGTAGCCTGAAATTATAAGCAGTGCAAGATCACTTTGACTACAAAAGCAGCACAAAGACAAGTGACAAACAAGAGCGCTCTAGTTTGTCTCTCCGTACGTCTTCGTCTCTGAACTGTATTTGAAGTAGTTAAATTCTGCACCTAACTAGCCCAACATCAAGTTTATCACGGAACACGCTTAGTCATTAGGGAACCGTCGAAGGTGACGACAGACAAGAGGCAGTGCATGCATGCGAATTCACCTCGAAATACTCATAGCCTGGGTTGAGGCTGGGCGCCCAGTAAGGTTCGTCTCGCATGTAAAGTTTGCCGGCTAGCTTAATTAGTATACATTTCAAGCACTACGTAATGTTTCAAGCATGTGACGAGGTGTGAGGTGGAAGCTTTTGTCCCTACCTGAAATGAAACGGGCGTAACAGACCCGGTACTAGTTATCCCCATCATCTAGAACTTTGCGAATTCGTTGCATGATGTCGGAGTGACCTCAAGCACTGCCCTAGGCACCTAGCCTTCTAGGATTTCACTGAGCTGGTGCCCATACACTCTTTACTGGTCTCGTCAGTTGTCTGATTATCCGAAGCGCCGTGACGTGTAATTGGCCACTTGCAAAGTGGCACCACGATAAGCGAATCATACAAAACAAAAGCTATCTGCGCACTGTTGAAACAAACAGGATTTTTTCAGTTCTGTATTTGGCGTGTGGTTTTCCCTGCAAAGCTGACATGGATAATTCTTATTGCAGGCGCCGGTTGCAGCTTCTGGACATCTGAGCCTCCAAGTCCTCCTGCTGTGGCTGGAGAGGAAGACATGGATGACTTCCCAGCTGCATGCACAGCCGAGGTCGAAAACACATCACCGGCTTTTCTGGCCCCTTCCCGCTCCAGCAGGCCAGCAAGAAGGAGTGTTGCCGCTGCGTCCCCACCCATCACAAGCCAGGCAAAGCAGCAGCTGAGTGTGAGCGACGAGTTGCGCGCCCGCACCAAAGAAGACAGCCGGAAGAATCGGGAACATTTGCTCCGGATGCGGCTTCTCCGTGCTGAAAGCCGTGACAAGGCCGAAAAAAGGAAGCAAGTGCACGACCTTGAGGTATAAAACCTCAAGGCGAAACGATGTTTAATTGAACTGAAGATTCAGCTAGCGAAAAAGAAACTGGAATAGAAACGCCCTGTCTTTCCTGCTTCTCACTCTTTTTCTCTAACAGGTGGAAAGAGAAACAGCGCATATTGTGAATGAGATTAATGGTGGTGGATTGTTGCAACAAAGCACATTGCAGGAGTGCGATACACGCTCTTTATGTTGAAAACGTGCGAGCAACAAAAAAAGCTGAGTAAAATAACTAGCTAGTGCCTAACAACAAAAGCAATAAAAGAACACTGAAAGAAATCTGCTCATAAATCTTTGGTACATAAAAAAAAACGTGCGCTTTCTTTATCTGTGCATTTTCAGGAAAAGTATTCTTCAATCAGCCGCGCCCTCCTTCTGTAGCCATCAAGGCGGGCATCTTGCCCATTCTGCACTGCTGGTGCTGGCTGGTCGTGGCTGCTTTCGATGTGGTTGTCGGCTTCATCTGGACACGGCTCATTCATTTGGCGGCTGAGGTTGTGAAAGGCGGCACATGCTGTCACTTCAATTGGCACAGTTTCGGTCTTGATTTGCAGCGTCATCCTCAGGCACGGAAACCTTCTCTTCCAGACCCCGAATGCCCTCTCAATGGAGTTTCTGGTTTTGATCTGTGCCTTGTTGTACCTGTAACACATAATGGAAATGTATACACTTAGGAATCTCGTTAAACCACATGACGGGGTCGCAAGAACACTATGTACAAAATGGTGGTAGGGCTCGTCTATTTACCACGAAAATATGACTTGGGTTTTTGCACTACTTTCCAAACTAGAAATAGAAATAGCGTAAGAAGCCACACACTAACACGGTGGTTTTGCTGTATTAGGCTCTTACTGCCACATTCTGCGGTGTCACTTGAGAATACGAGCTTACTTGTACTGCGGGCTGCCTGGCCGTCCGGGGTCCATGAGCGGGGTCAGCATGTACGCCCGGCAAGCGTACCCTTGGTCACCTAAGAGTACACCGGGAACACTTCCGTCCTCGTATTGAGCACAGGCATTGCTGCTGTCGAAGATTCGGCTGTCATGGGCTGAGCCAGGCCAGCTTGCCACGAGATCAAAAAACTGCAGTTGTGGCCCAGTTATTGCTTAGAAATAAAAAGTGGGAAGTATGAAACGCAAGCACAGTGTGCTTAGCGTTGATTAAAAAAAGCCAGAAATCTGGAGCTACTTTGCAGTCAATATGCAGGTGCAGGCATTTTCCCTGAGTTAGCTATGGAGGGGGTAGGGGTCATTGTGGAATGGTGCTTTTGATGCAGGGTTAGGTGGGCACCATGAGCAAAACATTGGGCAAGCAATGATATAGACCCTGAGTTGAAATTCTTTTTGGGTGTGGTATGTAAGCACACGTGACTGACGTAAGTTGTCAGCTGGAACATTTATCTAATGTTGAAAGGGAATTTGTCCCATTCTGCAAATAACCGGGTACCTACCCCCCCCCCCCGTCCATCTCTACCCACAGCGAGTGAATGCCTGCACTGACAAGTGAATGGCACGCCGCCAAGTTGCCGTTCAGGTGGCTATATGCTTGCGACTCTTTTCACGCGGGAACTGCACTGGGCGGTTTTGGACTCACCTGAACATTTACAGAAAAGTATCCTTTTCTGTTACGGAATACTTCAGCGTCGTCTCCCCCTGGGCTCCGGATTGGCACATGAGTGCAGTCGATGCAGCCTGTCACTCCGGGGAACCCGGCGATCGCGTAGAACTGCCGCATCACTCCAGGGACTTCTGTCGCAGTAGGCAGTTTACACAGGGCCGGGTACAAAGTAGCGGCGACCATCATCGACAACCGGGCGACGACTCTCGACACTGTGGGCTGCGAAACGTTCACCAAGTCCCCAGTCACAACTTGAAAGGTTCCCGCTCCGTAAAACCGAAGCGCCACGAGCAGCTGAAGCAGCGGTGGCAGCGGGCAGCCGCGTGCGTCCGTATTCTCGCGAAGCGGCAACTTGGCGAGCAGCTGCTGCACGGCTCGCTTCGAAAAACGATAGCGACGGAGAAACTCGACGTCGTTGTACTCCTCCATGGGGTTGCCTCGATCCCTTACCACTCGCTGTGGTGTATGCGCCAACGCGTAAGCGTTTATCTCGTTCGCACGGTCCAAAAACTCAATGAAATCGACTACATCGGCTAAGCTGTCGTCGTAGTCGGCCATCTTGCTTATCTCGACAAGGCACACTTAAGTGAGCTCGGGAGCTACCTCAAGTATACCTTACTTTTCGGGCCGATAAGTACGCGAAAAGGCGGCCTTTCAGCATAAGTTCAGTTCTTGAAACACGTTAAGTCGCCGAAAAGTGCGGGATTGAAAAGTGATACTTAAGATAGGTTTGTGAATACGGCGGTGAGACCTATAACTACTATTTCGCGTTGGCGTGTGGTTTTTCGGTCTTGGTGCTTGAGACGCTCCACTATGCAATCCGCCTGAACGATTTCCAACGGCTTCGTTGGAAAGCGTTCTGCCTCGTACTTGTTGCGCCACCTCTTGTTCGAGCCTCCCTGTATTGCAGGGCCCACGACGATGGGGAATTACGTTTCTTTAATCGCTCTATTGGTCTACAGTGTACTGTCCTGGACAACTACGTATCGTTACTGCCGAGTTTGGACTCGCGTTGTGTAACGCCTCGAGGCTTGCGCCTTAAAACTGGTTATTGCTAAACCGTCTCGGGGGAGGCCGTTTTTTATTGGTACGGTAAAGCCATGATAAATACTATCGTCCAAACTGAACGCGTGCCAGTGCAGATTTATTCCGGAAGAGAACACAGGACACCGGCTTTCTCGCTGAAGCCCTCGCCGTAGAACACCACTGCGTATGTAGAGCGCCTTGTGCAATGGAACGGGTCGTGAAGGAGCCGTTTTTTGGTTATAAATGCCCGACGCCCCTTTTTCGGCTCGATGAGCCACTCGAGGCTTGCGCCTTTAGTACTGTTTATTGCTAAACCGTCTTGTGGGAGGCCGTTTTTCGTTAGTACGGTAAAGCCCTCATAAATGCTATCGTCCGACCTAAACGGATACCCGTGTAGATTGTTTAGCACTGGATGCCTTTACACACGCGCATTGGAACACGCACACACACGCACACACGCACACACACACACACACACACACACGTCAGTGTGTCGTACCGAACACAATACCGGTTTGCGCACTGGTTCGGTGAGTTAAATTATTCCCGAAGTTGTGAAAAATTGTGGGCAGTTTGCATCGACCGTGGGAACTAAAGACAATTTTGGTGCAATTTAAATACTGGTTTTCTCGAATAAAAGCTTGCAATTTTAAAAATATTTATGTTTAAGAAACTAGGCCAGATATTAGGTAAAGCAGATGAAGTAGTGACAATATACCGAATACTTTCCCACCTAACCCTTATGTTGTCCTAGGGACTACTTAAAGCAACCAAATCAATCATCAAGGGCCAAGGTGTCTGTGGAATATAGTTTCTGCCGCTTCCTTTTTATGTTGTAGTTGAAATCGCAATCTTCTCAATGGAATCGCTCACTGGCCTGAACGTTATACCCTTGAGCTGGGCCTCCGTACCATCCCGTAAGCTCCGTACATAGAAGGGGGCATGCTTAATACCAGCGGTGTACGTTCATCACTTGAAACATAGAAAACGTACTCCTACAACGACCAAGGAAAGGTTACGTGTGAGTTGATTGTTTAGCCAGCTGGGATAATTTGTTAGCAGTCACCTCCTGTTGGGTTTTAGGGAAACGTTCGTTACAAGCGAGCATTATTTAACCCTCAGTCTCTTTGTATTGCTCTGATATCCGGAATGCACTTCGAGATCCGTGTAACGGATGTGTACGTCACCATGAATGCGTTTCCGTTTCGCTTGACCACCACCCTCGATCAGTCAGCGGTGTTTCGGAATCTTATAGCAGGTTATACGATAGCAAAACGCACGATATAAAACACATTTGGGAAAACGCTCTTATTTTGCCGACAACTGTACTATGCCCCCGCCCCATTATTTCTTCGGAAGGAGTATCAGGAGCAGTAGGTCAGTATGCTAGACTACTCAGTGAAAGTGTATCTTCCAAAACAGAGCACCCTGAAAGAGATAAAACAGCAGAACTAGCTAAATGGCTGCGCGCTTGGCAAATAGGACAGTACAGGGCGGGCCTTCTGTTCCGTGTGTGTCATCTAAAGTAGTGCTGTTTCTTTTGTGTTCCAAGACAAAATGCGTGGTGCCTGCCAGATTGAGGGATACAGTTTCTTGCAAAATGAAAAAGTGATTCCATTACGCTAACAGTTTTCTCTGCTATATCGATTATCCTTATTTTGATACGTTAGAGAACGTGAACTTTGTCCGCCCTGCGGGTACGAAAACACTGACGCTTATACCAGGCACCACAGCGCTTGCTGCCGTCGCAGTGATGACATGTTTTTCATTGTGACAGGTCGCACAAAGAAAGCGATATCTTAATCTTAATGTACCTTTTAGTATTTTGCTTATTAGATGGCAGGAGGCATCAAAACAGATCAGAAACTATTCATGCCTTGAAGTCGCCGCGGAATCCCATGAAGCCACCTGATGGCCCATGACGTTTTTGGGAAGACGGTCCCGAGTAAAGTCACGCACACCGATATCACTCAGGGAAAAAACAACACGGGTTAATATTGACTAAACTAGCTTTCTAACGCCATAAAACAACCTGTAAATACCGAGGCCTAATGTTAAACCAGAGTGCTACGTGTTTCAAAGTAACCTATAGCAGGGTTTATAAAAATTTCGTATTTTTTTGTGGGTGGAAGAACTGCATACGCTTAAGTTACCGCCACCACCACAAGGATGTTCGTAATATGCTCGGAGCTGCAGGTTCCTTTTATTCGTCAGCTAAACAACATAGGCGAAGGTTAATTTTTAAAAAGGATACACTCGGGAGAATCTGCATCGGAAATTCGGAAGTCACTGTCACGCCAACTTTTAACCTTTTTCCATGTACAAACTCATACACATTCACATAAACAGTCGGGAAGCTTTCCTGGAATGTCGCCATCAACTATCATACAGACTACGAGTTAAGAAGATCCAAGAACTCAAGAGCATCCTTCATCATCAGAACATCGACGTCACCATGGCGTGGGTGTCCGGCCATGCCGGAATCCCCGGAAATGAGGCGGCCCATTTGCGGCACGTGCATCATTCACAACCTTGCCCCAAGCCAGCTGGACGCCTTCGGACTGCGATTATGACCCTGACAAGCACTGGACTGCCATTAAACATCAACGGAAAGACTTTCTCGCCTCCCTGGTCAACCACACTCCCATTCCCAAGTCCTATTCTCCCTCTCAACAAGTCCGCCTCAGACAGCTAATGACACTTACCAATCTTTCTCCTGGAAAACGACCACAGTTTTTCATTCGTCACCTAATCAAGGCATGTGTATCCCCTGTGAAATTCAGGACACCACTGAACACATTATTTGGACACACCCTCAATTTCAAACTGAAAGACAGGTTCTCCTAGACACCCTTCCCGCTACCTTACGACCAAATTCCTTAAATGATCTCCTGCGCCTCTTCTACCCACCTAATTTAGCGAAGGCCGTGTGGGACACTCTCCTGCATTTCATATCCCGACTCACTATTTTCCCTTGCTCTTTCCCACCCATACCCGTCGTGAACCTTAAATTATCGCTACCCCTAAGGCGGTCTGATGCACTAGCAAAAGAACCCCGGGTGTTTTTTATACATATCAATAAACGTTGAAAAAAAACCTGGCTGGAGTGAGCGGCAAAAGTCTGTTTATAACTAAGTTTACAGGCAGTAGTAAAGTTTGTGGCTTTGGAGCAATGTATTTTAGGTACGGAACAGGTTTGGTGCTCCTGACTAAACTTCCTTTTCACTTTTATAAAAGCGAAGCTCAGCGAATAATTAGAAGGATAAGAATAGGGTGGAGTGGATTCGGCAGGTATCCTTAGATCAAGAATGGCAGCCTACCCTTGTCTCTGAAGAAGAAAGTGTATGACAGCTGCATCTTGCTGGTACTCGCCTACGGGGCAGAAACTTGGAGGCTTACTAAAAGGGTTCAACTTAACTTAAGGACTACTCAGCGAATAATGGAACGGAAGGTGATAGGTGTAACATTAAAGGACAAGAAGAGAGTGGAGTTGGGCAGGCAACAAACGCGTGTAAGTACATATTAGTAGAAATTAAGAAGAAGAAAGGGGTGTGGGCCGGGCATGTATTGGGAAGGCAGTATAACGATGGTCATTAAGGGTAAGAGAGTGGGTCCCTAGAGAAGGCAGGCATGGCAGGCGGCGACAGAACGTTAGTTTGGCAGATGAATTCAAGAAGCATGGGGGAATAAATTGGTCCAGTTAGCACAGGACTGGGATAATTAGAGATCCATGGGAGAAGCCTTTGCTCCGCAGTGGGCTTTGACAGGCTGATGATGATGATGATGAAAGTGACGCTTTCTCTGCCTCCTTCATGGCGTCGATGTCCACGGAGAACACACTGCAGGAAACTCAACTTTGCACAACCGGTTTTCCAAACCAATGATGACGGTAAACGCTGGAACATCAAGCGCCTCATGAAAAAACGAGTCCTGTGGTCACAATCTAACCTTGATCCCTCGCGTTATAAAGCCTACGTCTATTTCATTGCGCTATTCTGACATGGTCGAAGCAGTGTGGATTATTAACTTTGACTCAGGTTGTACGATAGAGAGCTTTTTATTATGACCATCTGTCTCTTGAGACAGGAGGCTTAATTGTTTTACTTTCAAGAAAGAATGTGGAAGCCATTTTAGACGCGATATCATTTATCGTTCATAAGAGTGAAGTCAACAAAACATCGAAGAGGTCGTAACGTAGGACTTCTTCCGTGTTTCTTTATGCTGCTTTTCTGAGGTACACGACAGAGCAGGTCATGCGGGTGAACGTGGTGAAGGCCGTGTTTGCACGCCCAGAGTGGCAAAAGTGCAACATTAGTTGTGCGTACCCGCTGTATGAGATTGTATATGTGCGGATCCGCTTACAGTTGCTGATGCCAAAGTGTGTCAAGGAGATTGCGTCTTCGTGCCGCAGGGCCTGTTGTGAGAGGCGAACAGTTTTGGTAGACATAAACTAGAAATACAGTGATTCAGTTCGTCTAGATTCCGCATTTGTTCTAGGCCATACATCAACAGCTTCGCAGTGCATTCAATTGCTAATGTATGCATAGTGTGGCTGTACCTCCTGCGCAGAAATAATTGCTGAATATAATGTTTTTTTATATTTTAAAGAAGATTTAGAGATCGAAAAGAGTATACTTTTAATTTATTTCAGTTTTGTGTCAGTTCTTCAGCAAAAAGTAAACGGATGCAAATAAATGCACCCACATACCAGAACCGCATTGCAGGGTGGCAGAAAGAGCGGAGTAAGCTACATTCATAACCTCAGACTCCACAAGTGCCATCAGCTCGCATGTCTCAGAGGAGGTGTTTCCGCTTCGGTCAGAACTCATTCACTTCAGACCGAGTGGCGACGTCAAGCTGTAGAGGTGCGTTTGGTTCTTATTGGCCGCTTTCCGAAAGTGGTGTGCCATATGTTTTTTCCAGGTTTGCTTATGCGGACATGTATGATTCACAAACCAATACATGCGGAGTCAGTCGTTCACGTCCGACGTTTATGTTTACAAATTTGAGGTGAAATATATGCTTCACGGGTGCAGTTACTGCATGCAGAAAGGAGAATCCCGAATGTAGTTGACTGTTTTTGCTGTTGTAAAATATTTGCTTAATCTAAGAAAACCGCGGAAAAGTAACACTTTGATATCCGCCTTGTTTTATTCTTCTCCCGTGATGTGTACGCGCAACGTGGTAAACACATGCTCATGCGACTACAAGATATACTAGCAATACACAAACTGAGCCGACTGTACTTTTGCGTGGTGCTTTTCTGTGTTCATTCTGGCTCAAAATAGCATGTCATAGCCTTCAAAACATCATTGCACTGCGAATTTTGTAATAATAATGCGGTTTAATAGAAACTGCAAAAACACGTTTTTACACACGCGCGGTGCAAACCGTGATTGCATAGTTATAGCATGAATATATTAGAGGTTTATCATCCCTAGAGACGAAATTTTAGGGAAATGCGAAATATGTTCCTCGCACTCCAATCGCCCCACTTTGATATGTGAGCATGAATTACGGTTAAACAGGGCTTTTATGCTTTTTACATTGCTTGCATATACCTGGCGGAGAATGTGTGCCTAAATGCCTATATTTGCCTATTTTAAAATCGGAGCCTATGTGAACACTATGTTGCCTCAAGTTTCTCTTTTAAGTGCAGCTTGAGAGCGTGTTCTTGTTACTGGGCCGCCCTGGTTCCTCAACTATCTACAAGGTTTAGTCATCTAGTTCAACCAACTCTTTGAAAACAACCGCTAGTAGCTGTGGAATGGGGCTCTTATTATCAACAGCAAGGGGCACAATTTTGAATTTAAAAACGTGGATATTGTGGCAATTCGATAGTGTCCAAAATATTTACAGTGCTTCTTATAATACATTCCGCGTGCTCTCCAAACAGATTTCTTGAAACATAAGCAGTGGCATCCTTGTTTCTAGAAGCATACTCAAATCCTACTCTATTTGCAACGCCAGTGTTGATCAACGAACACGCCTTTATTAGCAGATCATTGCTATACTGAAGAGCAAACGGCGACACATTCCTGTGTGTCGAATTTTCTTACGTTAGCCTTAAAAGTCAAACTGCTGACCAGCTGTAACACGTACTTTTCCAGCATTATTCTGTTTGGTTGCTCAAGTATTTGGCAGCGGCTGGAACCATACCGGTTAACTAAACCAAACCGGTAAACTAAAATTTATTATCAAATAATGCTACAGCTGGCTGCGAAAAAACGTCCACTCTAATGTCAAGTTTTAGCTATTTCTTGCAACATTACCGTGCGATCGTGCTCAACCACACGAACATAACTAACCCTATCATTCTGTGGCACAGGTCTGCACATATGAATGGGGCTACCTTGTAGAAATGTAAAGTTTATGCCAAAATTAATCTTTGATACTGAAGACGCATAATACTGTGAGACTGTTTTAACGAGTTGAGCGTTCACTGTTGCTGTGGAAGGCACCATGTCCAGTCGTGCACATAAATTAACTTCTAATAGCATCTCTGCTCTGCCCTCGGTCTTTATTGGGGACGACAAGGTTTCGGAGGTTAGCCCAGCTACCTGTAAAAATACAGTCGCTGGAGTTCACAATAGAAAGTTGGTTTGTTTTTTACCTAATTGGTTCTGCGCTATACGGAAGCGAATTTCCTCTTGCAACATTTACCGCTCCTACGGAGTAGTTGTCGAGGTACATTAGGCATCTTATTAGTTGATCACTGAAGATAAGCAAGGCCATCTGTAAGAATTTTTTCTTGTAAACCGAGGAGAAAGAGTATATTTCACCTTTTGAATGCTACATACTAGTGCTCCTCCATTGGAACGTAACAATGTTGACTGACGGTTACTACACTTCCTAATGCGACATTTGAGCTCAGCGCGACCTACAGAATCTGCTCAGCGACGGCGCACAGTTGCTGCTTCAGCGGCGCGCACTTATGCATTTCGGCGTCGATGGCATTGAGTTTCTGTACAGGCAGCACTCCCTTTGTCTCAGGACGTGATCGCGTCATCAGCTAACGCACGAGGGCACGTGCGACTCTGGCGTTATCTCGTAGCGCGTAACAGCCGCGGAACAGGTCTCGCAATGCACTCTCGGCCTAACTGCCCTCCCCCTCACAATCTAGCCATACATTACTCCTCTGCTTCCCTGCTCACGCTATATTTTGTATCCTCTTCTTTCTTACGGTTACACCGAGGTCGAGAGCAAGAGACGAGGCGAAACCACAGTAGGGGGTGCCTAAGAGCTGCAGTATAAAATTGCCAGTGTTTAGAAAATCTATCCCAGAAAATCCTAGTCATAAACTATAACGATAACGAGATTGTGTGGTTTGTTATCTTTATTATTTTTGCGTTAGTGTAAGTGTGCAATGAGTGTTCAGCACCCAATAAATACGAACGCAAATGCATATGCTATTTCGCGCGTCGAAAGGTGGAGCCAAGTGCTCCATTGGATTTTTGCAGGATATAGTTCGGTGTGGACATGTTACTCTGTATGATCGGTGTCTGTGTTTTGTGCAGTATGGTTGAACTTAGCAGTGTAGAGTGTCTGGATAACGGAGACCACTGAGATGTTCAAGAAATATATCTGCGAGCCAACCTGCGTTGGCTCTGCAAAAGCTGCCGTTGTAGACGACTCTTTATTTAAGTATCCTGTCGTATTCGTACATCCAAGATGAAGTCTCGCTATTCTTTGCGTATCGTACCCTATAAATAATTGAGAAAAAAATGAAGGAAGCTCACACCAACGGGTAAGACTTCAAGGTATCGAAGCTGTGCGCAACATTCACGACCGTCACGAAGGTTTACGTCCTCAGTTGCACCGAATTGTTTCGTCTTCGCTGCTGCAGTGACGTTTACTTCATCATTGTTTCTATAAGTGGAAGCTTCCGTCATTTTTCTGGAAGTGATGATTAGTGCACATCACCTTAGAGGGGCGTACACTGTGACGTGTCTTCCTCATTCCGAGCAACTGTTGCCACGATTAAGGTTAACGCTGGAGTTTTTTTTTTGTTTGCCTATCTTGACCAATCTCTCTACGTGGGTTTGCTTGGATTGACAAACGTGTGCCGGTGACGCTAAGTGGTCACCATGAGGCACGCACTTACGAGCACTCGCCATTTTAGTGGGTTGTGCAACTCGCTTGTGGGTAGTCACATGTGTTCGGCATTTTCTTGGTATTTTTTCTGAGAACACGCAAAGTAATGATATGCTAAGTAGCTTCGCTGTTAAAGGTCAAGCTTCAGTTGTCCCGGAAGGTCATATTAACAAATCGGCATAGTTTATGCCAAAGACAACCTTCCGCAAAGTCATAAATTTAGTCCCAGAACCATTGTGTTCGTTTCACGTTATCCGAGTTCCGTTAGATAAAAGCGCCTGCTATCATCTTCGTATCTAGGATTGATAACATATGAATTTCCCTCTTATGAATTATTTATCTATTATCGTGATGGAGTAGCAGATTGGGAAACGACCATTTAAGAATATGTTCGCCACGTGTGCGACAACTCGTACTTCCGAAGGTGACATACCGGGTAATATGACACGGCCTGAAATTAAAACTAAATTTTGGTCAGGGAAAGGGCCAATGGCAGTAGCCACGGAGACCGGAATCACAAGGAAAGGATAAGGGCCGTGAAAGAAAGTACTACAATCCCAAGAACAGTTTTGCCTTCCATATCGTGACTTCAGGAAACCCAAAATGCAGAGAGCACAGAATGCTCGCTTGCTTAAGTGGACGTCATCCCACTACGCTACGCGGAAAAGAGAACGTCCATAACGGCGGCATCCTTTGCGGACGCGTTAGACTAGAGCTCCCTTCAACAAGGAGATTCACGAACAAGGCTTATCGGAGGAAGAAGGAGCCGCAAATTACAACACTTGCTTGGAAGTACTCGAGCCTGTTCAAACACATGTTTGCCTATATAAGTTGTTGGGTGGTTTTAGAAGAGGCACGTTTGTGGCAGTGTTTATGCCCCGAGAACTTTCTTGTTATCGGCTTCGTCGAGGTGTTTCTAAGGCCCGGATAGCCATGGGAACAGTATAACAGAAAGTAAGACATAGGCTGCGAACATTCTTCTGTTATCAATGCACTGCAACCGAAAGCACAAAACATGAGGCGTTCCTGACCTGTATCCTAGAAATTAGATAGTATGATTGAAATCACCTTTCATTGGCGAAAGAAGTTGTGAGGGGAAATAATGGCATCATTGTTCTAGCGGTCGTCACATTTTCTAGGAAAACACCGCGAACCACCGCAAAAGTTTCAGGACAGAGCAAGTGCGAGCGAATTACAACCCATCATGTGTATAGTTTAATTACATTTCAATATTATCTCATTCATCAGAAACCTGAGCCAAGAAATGGGCGTCTAACTTAGGACCATATGAAAGCTACAACCATTATTTTCGATGTTTCATGCTCAGAAAATGCTTTGAATGTGGGCGCACGTCACTAGTACCTTAACTAATACCATGAACTGCCCCCACATAGGTCCTATTTAGCTATATGAAGAGAATACAGATGCAAATCTTACATGGATTACACACATCACTCAGTTATACAGTGTATTATCTAAATGTGCCGGTGTAGTACTTATAATTTCACACTTCGTACAGCCTTGGCTGAAGCAGCGGTACTATATATACTTTTATACTTAAAACACTGCTGTGACGCACTGGTGTAGGACACAAGAATAATAACAAACTGCTCCAAACTCACTCTTGCATAAAAACGACTGCTTCGCATATATTCCAGCTACCATGGTCGCTCCATTTTTGTGAACGGCTGAGTTTTTTTAGCGCTTCGGTATTCGTCGAGCTCATAGGGTATATAACTTGAACCTGTGCTGCACCACCCATGAAAGGTAAAATATTCCCGCGAATCATGCATTTGATTTGTTTTTTTATATTTTTCAGTTTCTACCGTGCGCTGCACCGGACTGTGTTATCTGTGGCCCGAGTGAAACCCATCTTCCATTTTGTCTTTCTTATGCTGCACGGATTATCACTTTTGATAGGGAGAATATTTCGCCCTAGCGCTTCTAGCCTAGAATAGCATTCATTTATCTAGAGTGTTCTCGATCAAATTCGATGGTTCGACAAACACCCACACCGAAAAATTACATTCCCTCAGAGTGGACGCCGAGCCATTGGATTTTGCGAGAGTCGCCTGCGCACGTCACTTTGTTTACTGCTACCTCGCCGACCGTTCATTTTTTGAGTTGCTATGGGAGAACAACTTAGGCTCTAATAAACTTCATTTTTCCTTCAAGTGGGGTGCGTCAGCTTTGGCCACTTGACAATATCACATGCAACAACTAGAAACATTTATTCAGTGTTCTCAAACACACAGCACCCGACACTCACCAAAAAAGGGAAATAATAGGGAAGACAAACTTTTTATTTCACTCGACCAAAATATTAAACAAAATTCGGGAGGGTGCAAGTTTCCCCGTTTCTGAAAAATCATTAAAAACCCAGGTAAAGAAATTGCGCTTACTAACAATGTGTGGTCTTTCGAATAGCTTAAAATCTTTCAAAGTGTTTGTTATCGTTTTTATAAAACCCTACGGGCAGATTGATAAGCATTTTCCGTGCACTTGACTCATCACCGCGTCATCATCATTATCATCGTCACCCTGTCTACGCCCACTGCAAAGCAAGGACTCTTCAATAAATATCCCATTATCCGAGTCCTGTGCCAACCACGACCAATTTAGCCCCGCAAACTTCTCGATCTCATCCACCCATCTAACTTTCTGCTGCCCTCCGCCACGCTTGCCTGCTCTAGAGATCATTTCTGTTGAACCTACTGACCAACGGTTATCTTGCCTTCGCATTACATGCCCTGCCCACCCCCATTTCTTCTCTTTTATTTGTACTAATATGTCCTCAACACACGTTTGTTCCCTGGCCCACTCCATTCTCTTCTTGTCCCTTAACGTTACACCTGTCATCTTCCGTTCCATTGCTCGCTGAGTCATCCTCAATTTAAGTTGGACCCTCTTAGTGAGCCTCCAAGTTTCTGCCCTGTAGGTGAGTAACCGTAAGATGCAGCTGTCATACACTTTCTTTTTCAAGGCTAATGGTAGGCTGCCATTCGATGTCTGAGAATGCCTGCAAAATGCACTTCACCCGATTCTTATCCTTCGAATTATATAAATATCTTATAATTATCTATCCTTCTAATTGCCGCGTATTCCTGAGTAAAACATGTGCTGCCCCTGATTCGGATTGTAAAATGTTGATGTTTGCGAAGACTGCAATTTTGCCAAATTCCATCCCTTCTCTTGCAGTTAGCGTTTTAGCGCGTCCTTTTTTTGTGGCGGACTCTATGTGTATAACTGTATGTATGTATGAGTAGCAAATATTCGTTTTTTTTCTTTTTTATCGATGACTCAGAGTTCTTTGTAAACTTTTGCGTTGTATTCCCTTGTTTCTTGTTTTCACTGCGGCGCAGTACACCTCTAACCAGCGAAGAAATGTTTCGTGTCCGCGTGAGCAGAAAACTCCCACGCTACTACTGGCTACACAAAGAATTATCCCAGGCTGTACTACTGGCTACTGGCTAGTAGCCTGGCTACAAAAACAAGCTACTGGCACTGCCAAGAATTGAACCTGGGCCCTAAGAGACAAGGAGCGAGAGCCCATCGCCTTCTCTACGCCGACTATGCTACGCCCACACATGGAGACGGGAAGACCGATGGTGGCTTTGATTCGGCGTCTGGAAAGGAAGAGCGCGCTTTTTGGAGTAGGCACATAAAACGAGACAGAAGGAGGAGCTATGAGAGAAATGACGCCATATCCGCCTGTGCCGTCCTACTCCTCACCCTTCGAAATGCGCTCCTCTTCGCTTTCTTTCTGCCGACGCACGGCCGGGCTAGAGCGGTGGTCACCGCCGCTCTAGCCCGGCTGTGGCCGACGCTATTGCATTCGAGACGCCGCCCCCACTAATCCTAGTAACGGTGTGCAAATTCGACGCTGGAAAAATTGCACAACGCAGAAGTTTCCCGCTGAGTACACCTGAATTCACACACGCGACTCTTTTTGGAGCCACATGTGCCAATCGAACTGACGCTGCGTGGGTAATCTGTGGGAAGCCGGGTGAGTAATGAGCCCCACTTCTTGGCTCCCTCCAGCTCGTTAAAAGTGCGGTAGCTACAGTGGTTTTAAGGAACGCCTTGTTCAGGTCACACCATCACCAGAAGCTTGGTGCACACCGGCACAAAGTACGCTTTCCGTAATTACAGAACTTTCCGCCTTGATCGCCGAGGCCGTGGCGGTGGTAAATTGATATTACAACATGATCACATCGATATAAGTACGCTTAAGACCTTTAATTTTTTTGTACTGAGGATGGGAAATACCTTCCAATATCTCCATCTTTTGGGATGCCTCGTTTTCTCTATGGTTAACGGGTATTTCCCCAACGGTGTTAATGTAACCAGACCTTTAGATTTCGTTCTTGCCTAGTGCCAAGGTCGAGGATCGTTTCTAGGGACTTGAATTTGCGCCATGTGTCGTGTAGTGTTTCGAGAGACACCCCTTGGAAACAGCTGTGGAAATGGGTGTGAGACACAGACCTACACTGCCTAAACGTGGGCAATGCCACCTTTTTCAACCGCAACGTTTGGTTTTTTTTATCCCACCTTTCTGACGTCAGGTCCGGTATCTTCGTGAATAATTGCAATTGCAGGGTGTGACAAATTGTTATCACGAATTGTTGTCAGTACCCTAAGTTTTGCACTTGCTTTACTCACCGTCACAGTAAAGAGTAGGAATTGTAAGAAGCTTCCAAAGGGAGACCTGTTTTGCCGCATAAGCAGTCAACCTTTCTAGTAATTAGCCAATTCATGAAGTAAAACGTACGTACAGTCATAAACAAATGCAACTTTAACCGGAACACACAAAAAGCGCAAATGTAATCCGTTCAAGTCGACTTGTGGCGTTGCTTTAGTAGTGTAACAAAGTTACAACATGTCATTTCATATATACCACCCTACCGCCGTCATTTTATCTCCACTACCCCTTTTCCTTGATTTTACATTTTATGGTTAAAAAATTCATGCTGGAATTTCTTTTGTCCATGACTATACATACCTCAAAAGCTCGAATTATACCTCCATGGCATGACTGGGGATGCTACGGAGCACTGAAAAAAAAAACACAAGCGCAGCCCACCGAGACTTGACGTCCATAAGCCCACAGATGATCTCGTTTATATGCAGCTTAACATACGAAAGTGAGCGTCGCAGGTCGTTAAGCCTAGGCATGACCTTATAAACTCCGTAAGCCAGTATCGCAAAGCATATACCGCTTTCAAAAATATCAACATGCTAAACGAATGCGAAGCCCGTAGAAAAATCGCAAACTCGAAAAAATATTTGGTTTAACGTAACACCCAACTCAATTACCCCGAAGGCCATCAGCCAAGTGCTATCTCGTAACAGCTAACAAGGTTTGGTCTTCCGTGCCTCAAAAAACTGTTCTTTCACGCAGCACCAAAATGCCTCATGAGCCAGGTTCGTCGCAGGCAGCTCTCATATGAGGGGATACTAGCGATAAGCCTACGGTAGCCTAGAGATTCGCTTGTCGTCATACCCCCATATGTAGAACAGAAGGCACCCGAGGCGCTAGAAATTGCATTTTGGCTAGAGATAAAGAAGCTCCGCTGAAGGGTACCTGATGTCGTTTGATGACACCAGAAGAAGATAGAAGCCAAGAAAAAATTTGACAATACCGAGGTCTTTATCACCCATAGCCACGAGCGCGGAAGGGCAAATAAAAGAAGGCAAGAAGAAAGAACAGCCACCACATCTTTGAAAGTAACAAAAGTGCGCGGGGCTTTAAAATGGGATGCAAAAAATAACGCACTGGGGATCCCGGTGCTGAATACTGATAGCACTTCAAAGTTGAATTTCACCTGCGGGGGTCGTCGCTACGAACGCGCTGTAACTGATAAGATCTTGCTCACTTCTAGGGGTGCGCCTCTTTATGTTTTGTATAGGGATTTTCTTACAAGAATTTAACTAAAAAAAAGCAATAAAGAACCGCAGGTCATGTCCCGTTTTTGTGATTTTTTTTCATTTATACGCAGCTCCCTCAACAAGAGAAATGTCTGAACATCGATCCGGCGTCTGGTACACCATGTCTATGGGATTTTACAAGGAAGCTGTAGATGGGAATAACGAACGAGAGAGAACTTTAAATCTTCCACAGCGTTACTGTTTTCAACAAACGTGTTTGTCATTTTATGTGCAAATAATGTTTTATAGAAGGTGTTTATACGATTATCTCCAAAGCTGGGTTAAGTACAGTCGGTCCAGATTTCATTGATGGCTAAACAACCTTTCTTTTCAACATTTCAAATAAGGCAAAAGTACTTGAGTTTCAAGCGCGCGAGAAGAGAGAAAACATTAAACGACAATCTTTGGTGAGTTTGGTATATGTGCATGAGCACAGATACAACCCTTTGTCCGACGTGACAAAAGGTTGACTAACAGTTGACTATACAGTTGACTATTTAAAAGGTTCACTAGTACTAGCTAAAAGGTTGACTATACAGTTTTTTTGACACAACAGCGACATCAGGAAAAGGGTGACGTGTCAACAAAACTGTATAAAATGAGAAGAGGCCGTCAGCAATGCCCTCGTTTGAAACCGACTATTCCAAGCATTCCGTAAGAAGACCGACTGCGCATGATCCACCTCTTTCAAGAAGGTATTAGGCAGCGCGATATTGCGAAAGCCACAGGACAACCACTATGCACCCTGAATCGCATCCTGCAAGCGGTTCGCGATGACGGCCAGATCGAGAATCTTCCCCGAGGCCGCAGACCACGGGCTACCACAAGTGAGCAAGACATGCTAATCGTGGCCGCCGTGGCAGTACAGCCGTCACTTACGTCTAAACAAGCCAAGTGTGAGCTCGACCTTTCGGCAAGCACGAAAACTGTTCGACGCCGCTTATATAATGTGCGGCTACGAAATTGTCTCCCTGCTAGAAAGCCCAAGCTAGAAAGCCCGGGGTGCGTGGTCTTCTGCTTTTCGCAGAAGACCACGCACCCCGGACGAAGGAAGACTGGAGCTGTGTTCTCTTCATGGACGAATCCACATTTTCAAGCCGTTGGGACCAGCGCCAACGCATTCGGAGGGCCGTGAACACCAGCTATGAGTGATACAAATTGTTTTTCCTTTTCTTTTGAAACCAAATATTAATAGAATACACAGCGATAGTGCGAATATAATTAAAAGATAGACCAGGCAAACCAGCCAACGACAAGCTTTCGTGTTGCTTGCATGTTCGTTTACGTGAAGGATTGTTGCCACTGACCACGCGTTTTGTAGTGCAGTTATTTTATACCTTCGTTCGGCGTAGCCCTCGCCAGCAGTCAGACCTATTGCGCTCCCAAGCTTGAGTGCCAAGTTTCTTTTGTGACTCACAATAGGAAAAACGAAGGCGGAGCATTTGCAGTCATTTAGCTGCCTACAGCAATGCCTTTCCCGTAGCGAAATTATGCGTCGGGTGCATCTGTCGACAATGGCCCTGAAATAAACAAACGTCCGAACGATTTCGGCACTAACCTACTGCGATTTCTTTCTTCCTCAGATTCGAGTCGTGCAACCTGCAGCGGATTTCAAGTAGCGGCCGGTGCGCCGTTAGCGTGTGGGGTGCGATTTCAAGCCATGGCCTTGGTTCGTTAGTTCGTATCGAGGGCCGCTTCAACGCGGCTGCCTACGAGGACATCGTTGACAGCTTGGTGATATCCTACGCCCTCGATGGTTCATTCGCAAATGTACTGTATTATTTGCAGCACGACCGAAGCCCGATACACATGGCTCGGTCACTAAGACACCTACTGGACGAGCGAAGTGTGATGGTGATCGAGTGGCCAGCGCAGGGGGCGGACATGAATATAATTGAAAACGTGTGGGGAGCAATGAAGAAGTCTCTTAGCAACCGGGTGGCTCGCGTGACGCGTTGCGGAAAGCTGTCGAAGAGGAGTGGCAGTGCCTCCGGGCTACCGACTTCGCGGCGCGTCTTTTCGAGAGCATTCCTCGGCGTGTGGCGGCTGTTGTGTCTTCCAAGGGGGACTTCACGAAGTATTGAAGTGCCTCAAAAAAGCTCCCGCCACTGCCTTTGTTGTGCAGAGGCTGCTGCCTATCCCAGTGACTGTTTGCCATGACACTTGCATTTTTACCATTTTTTTGGAATAATGCCACGGCTAATTGACAGTTTTCGGGTTGTCGCTCACCGTAATATCATTTGTTTTTGTTGTTGTTGGCACAAAGCACTTGCTTCGATCTGTATGCCTCGGCACTGTGCGGCTGCTACCTGGCCGAAATAAACCGAGTTACGACGTCGTTGCCAATGGGCTAATTTATTTTCTTTTGGTCTTTTGGCATGGATGCGACGCCTCAGGATCAACTCCTGACTGCACTAAACATGGCTTTGGGCCAGTCCCAATGGTCGTCATTTGTTCCAGTCACTGCGCCACGCACGCGCAGCTATGTGACGCTGGCAAAGGCGGGGAGCGGCCGATCGTGGGCGCCGAGCGCTGAGTAACCGCAGTTGCCTACTATCTTGCGCCGCCTCGCTAACAGCTCAGCTTTCAGCGCTCTTGCGGTGCGGTGACAAAGCAAGCATGCGAGCGAGCAGAGGGCAACATGTCGTAGTGGGGCACGCAGCCTCGCTCCCTTCATCTCACCTGCGCATGTCCGTGAGTTTTCCACGGCCGCTGCCAGGTGACGGCACCGGTATCTTCGGCCATGCGCTCCGCGGTTCGCATATGAATTGTTCATGACTGTACACCCTGAAATGTTGACGTGAGAAAGGACACAAAATGTTGTTCTCACATCGTCGTAGACACAACTGTCATGACGACAATTCTTATGAGAAACTCCAGGCAACGACCTCGCTGAAATTCGCTGCATACGTGAAGACTAGGTTGTGTGCTTTAAAGCGTCTTCTGCAGAACCTTAAGGGCGGTCTTGTTTAAAACTGCTCATTCCGTGGTAATGCTGTTTATACCGTAGCCGTCCTGTTTGTACCTTAGTCGCCGTGTTTGTACAGTGGTCGTATTTAATACTGGCATGACGCTTCTTCATGTTTTCGTGTTTGTTACTCCCCACCTAATTTACAATTGACTCATTTACGATGTATGATTTTAAAGAAGGTTTAGCAGCATAGGTAAACAATTTAGTCTTTCTGTTCTCATTTTGGCCTTCCTAGTTTTTTCTGGCTGTTTTTTTACTCAGGGGGTAGGAAAAACTATAACGTTTACAATTCCAACGAGTAGGGATAACATATGCACTCAACCACTTCTCTTTCCTTTACCGCTCTCCTGCGCTTTGTCGTTCTTTATTTTTCTGCCAAGTAACCACAAAGCCCTCCTGCATAATTTAGCCATGAAGGCTCAACCCACCAAGCTCGGAAGGCTGTGGTTCATAAGAATGAAAAAAGTAAAAAGAACTGGGAACCAAAATTTGCTTAAACGGCGGCACGACCACCTTCCTAAGTACCCTCATTATTGCGCACTTCTAATGGGTAATTACTACAGCGGTAATGGCCACAATCGTACTTCAACCTACTATTGCTCAGCGCCTCGCTCTGTGGATGCAATCACCTGCCTGCACGAGTTGGATTTTCTTTTGTGAATTTTTTTTCGCGTCCTCAAAAGGGGCCATAGCCATTTCCTATCAGCGGCAGGCGTCCCGCTTGCGCACTTGGCATCCTAATTTCACTCATTTAGAAAAACCTTGGCATAGTCGGATTGCTTTCTCTACTCATGCCTTGTTTTGGATATCAGGCCCGGCACGATCTGAATATTACCGTGTACGAGATTATTTAGTAGGGAGAAGTTCCACTTGGCCACTACTCGGCGCCTCTGGCGGGTTAAAGCCCTGAAGAATAAAACATTGAAACCTTAAATGGGCAAAGTTTGCCCATCTTCTTTTTGCTTTTATTTCCTGACATTGATTACGTACTCGTTTAGAAATTCTGCAGATCCTTATACACCTGTACGCATTGGTCTGCACAAGCGAAAAGACAATGGTCCTCCAGCACATCGTGTTCACATCATCTAGATTCATCCCTTCGTTGTAACGCCTACGAATTTGATATGATGTGACTGGAATATTGGTGAGATGCCTAGCAATTAACCAACTTTCTTTTTTACTTAGCAGCTCTTTTTTTTAGCAGCAGAGCTGTTTTGGCTGACGCAGACTAGTCCGGCGTGGACAGGAATACCCGAAGCGTAAAGATATGGTTAGGAAAGTCCCTGGAATTGAACACAGGACCTTTGCGCCGCGAAGCTGGTAAAAAAAACCACTGAGCCATCCCGAAAGCCCGAGGGGTACGGGTTAACAGCGGTGGGGAACAACGACATGGGCAGCAGGTTGGAAAAAAAATCGCACAGCTTGCACTAGTTGTGCAAGGGTGGAGTAACAGCAGATCTTGCGCCCACTCTGCCTTTGTCGGAGACCTTGCTGTTGTATCATCAGCAGCAGCAGCAGCCCACTAGGTGCACTGCAGGGCGAAGTCCTCTCCCAGCGACCTCCAAGCACTTTTGTCGCTCGCCACTTTGATTTCATTGTTTGCCTCCTATTTTTCTTTTTTCTTCCCTCACCGAGTAACCGGCATTCCTCTTTTTTAGGCCCATCTTTGGGTGCCGAATTTGTCACCCTCATAGTCCACCTATTGTCATTTCGCCTAATTACGTGGGCAGCCCAAGTCCATTCCTTTTCTGTATTTCAGCTATAATATCTACTACTCTAATTTATTCTCTGTTCCAGGAAATTCGTTTCATTCCTGCTTTCAAGTGGTTTAGTAAAGCACCAAGTTTCCGCTCCATATGTCATATTCTCACATTTATTTTTGAATTTTTCGGTGAAATTTCTCCACGACTCGAAGACCCGGATCATTTCTTACGTAGGCTTTCCAATTTCTCCCAAAGTGGACCGGGTAATTACGCGTTAGAACACGCGGCCTAGTCCAAAGTTAACGCCCGTGCCACGAACACGAAGGAAATGCTGTGCGCCCAGAATGCGAAGGTATTTCAATCGGATAGACGTCGGTCTCATAACGCGAGAAACCTAGGTTCGATTCCGACTACGGAACGTTCTACGGGTATTTTTATTTGGCTGCACATGCTATTGTTCCTCCCCGCTACCGCATTCCTCACCAATAAAGAGTCTGGTCAAGCCCTGTACTACGCCGGTAAGTCGATAGAGCTTTTTTCGCTCTAGATGCTCGTTTTGAGTTAAACCAAGAACCTAACACGTCCCTTACCGTTAGTACTCCAGAATGCTGCTGGCCCAATGACACTAAAAGGGATGTACTAGCTCTTTTGTACCGCGTACATTCACACAATACGTGGTTCAAGTAATCGCACCGGTCACAAAGAGTGCACAGGGTGGAAGCGGCATGTTCCAGTGTGCAACTTTTGATAATGCTTATTGAATCCTTGTGGATTTCGCTGAAGTACTCGTACCTTAGCAGGTTGGCTCAAGGTCGAAATATTGTGGGCGCCATTATTTACAATTTAGGCGCATTTATTCCCATCCAATTCCTGCTGTTGTAGTCAATGTAACTTCATCGTTCGACGGGCACAAGTTCTGTGTCTAGTTTTGGGTGTCTAGTGAGCATTTGGCCCTACTTAACCGATGGTATTTGCAGCTCTTGTGCAAGTGGCACCGCTAGAGCTAGAGTATTATTCGACAATTGGTTAACCGAGCCAGCACACCTGCTTAGATTCACCAAGGACGTTCTTAGTCAGCGCGTCTAATTATCATGTACATGAATCCGCTTGGTGGCAATTGTTTTATATTAACATCATTAGAGGTACAACTTCTAGCATGCGTTGATGGCGTAGCTGCCTATAGCACGCTCAAGAAAACGTTGGAGTCTTTTCTTGCCATTACACAACAATTTTCCCAAAGTTTATGTGCAACCATCAAATTTTACAAGAGGTAGATATGATTGTGGGTTTTGAGAAGGGGCACCACCGGTATCTCTTTCTCGGGAATCTATTTGCATAGTGCCAAGAAGTATTCAGACGTTCCCCTCACAAAGTTTTGTAATGCTCACTTTCTTCAGCCTGCGCCGGCTGTGCAGCCAGATAGACAAACTATTATTGGCTGTGCTCGCAAAAATGTACCTTGCCGTGAACCCGTGCGTGCAAGACCTTTCTCGTCACCAGTATTCTCTATGGCGTATATGTGTTACATTGTTCGTGTCGCGGAACGCATGCCTATGTTCGAGTATTGTCCTTATATGAAGTTACACCCGTTTTACTCCTGCTGTGGAAAAGGGTATTTATATGGTGCTCATGTATTTATATGGTGTTCACCGACGGCGATGGTCGAGTGGTAAAACACTCGTCTCGTAAGCGGGAGTTACCAGGTTCGAATCCTGGGCCGCCGGATACCCACCAATTTCCTAATGGGCACAAGCCCCCACTGCACTGCCTCGGCGGGGGATGAAGGGCTTGGTACGCTCTACCACCACTGCGGCAGACGTAGGAAGCTCCTGATCCCCGACTCCTGCTCCGGCTGCTGCTCCTGCTACCCGACTTGAGGCCGCTGCTCCACGCGGCCTCCGGCTTCCGATCCTGGTCCCTGGCTTGAGGCCGCTCACACGCCAGAACTGAGCTTCTCGAGCCTGGGCCCTCTCGAGCCTGACGCCCTTCCACGGCTGAGCACCTAGGCGTTATCTGGCATTGGAGCTCCCCTTCTGCCCACCTCCGGACCAACTTCACCCCTGTGTCACCCAGAGGGAAAAAACCGGCAGACACAGGGCATAGCGTGCGCTGTGTGTGTGCGTGTTTGTGATTTGTGCGTGTGTTTGGGTCCCAGGTTGGGTACGCAAGCCTGACTAGGTACGGGCCATTCTGCCCTCTGCGGCTCTGTAGGCCTGGTTCCACCCACCATGAGAACAAATAAAGTATTCTTATCATGTAGTAAGCCTATGTTCGGGTATTGTCATTATAAGATTTTACACCCGTTTTACTCCTGTTGTGAAAAAGGGTGTTGATATTGCGCTCATGTAGTCAGGCTATTCTTGTATATTGAGCTTCTGCCCGTTTTACTCCGGCTGTGGTCTCTCTTTTAAGATGAAAGTTCAAAATGGGCAACTTCAAATGGAGTCAAAATATGACAGTGTTCCGCTGCCCCTGCCGCGCAAAGGCCTCTCATCTGTCCCCCGCTTACCTCTCACTTTGTTTCCCTCCTCTCTCCATTCTTCCAAGATAAGCGCAATGAAATTTTGCAAAATCTCATCTTCCCGCGTTCGCTCTGCTGGAACCTCATCTGTTGGGACTTTTTGCTCCTTTTGGGCTTGCTGCTTGAGCCACGACCACAAGGCTTGGGCGCGAGTGTTTCTTGTATTTTCGGCTAAAATATACTAATGCATTTTTAACGCATCAAGAACACTGCCAGTATTACTCATGAATTTATTTTTTATCTCAAATACGTCTAATGTTTTCGTTTTGCCGAGTACCTACGAAACGTATTAGGAA
Source organism: Haemaphysalis longicornis (assembly GCF_048455015.1). NCBI lineage: Eukaryota > Metazoa > Arthropoda > Arachnida > Ixodida > Ixodidae > Haemaphysalis > Haemaphysalis longicornis. Next base: position 134,347,159 of record NW_027526335.1, on the reverse strand, counting down.
TTCTACCATATTTAGTAGTTTGGAAATGTTATCCTTCCTAAAACCGTCTCGTTCAACCATTCTTATGTATTAGACCGGGCGACTGAATTTAAATACAGACAGACAGCCAGCCAGACATAAAGACAGACAGACAGACAGACAAAACTTTTTTTCTATAGGTGGTCGTGAAAATACTGGCGAAACTTGCACAATGTCACGTAAGGCTTGAACCATGGAGAAGCTGCAGGAATGTTTTCGACGTGAGTACGGAACGACCCATTACGTCGTAGTTGTGCAAGTTTGCTATTGTTTATTTACACGTTCCGTTGTCGCCGGCACTATGCTAGTAGTAGTCATCGTAATAGGCATCGATATCGTCGTGTTCCTTATGCGAAGCATTACGTGCGCGGTAGCCCTTGACGACAGCTGGAGCGCAGAGGCGTCGCGTACGTGCAGGACGCATGTGAGGCGTTCTAGCAGTCGCGTCAAGGTTTCTTGGAGCAGGTGTTGGATCAGCTGTGGCGTTATTCGTTGCAAGGCAGCGAAGCGCTCCTCTAGGTTTTCTCCAGTTTTGTCACGTGAGCTACACTGGCCGAGGTTAAGCAGTTTTGCGTGGCTTATGGAGAGCCGTGCTGCACATGCGCGAGGAGCCGTGACGTTACACGGCGCCCAGTTGCTCGCTGCCCGGCGTCTCTCACACACCCCATGCGCCCAGTCTCATCCAGCCTCCGTTCCGCACGCGGCGGCCCGTTCCACTTGATGATCACGCGAGGGGTGGCCAGGTGTGGAACCATGGCTCGTGCGTCGCAGCAACACCTGTGGAACCAGGTTAGCTCCGGGGCGATTGGTGACACTAAACCGGAGCCGCTTGATAAATATAGATATGTCACATAATGCGTATACCGTGTGTGTGTCATTGTAGCAGCAGTAAGCACAATAATCAAGCTAATCCTAAACAAGCAGGAAAGCTAAGAATAACCAGCTGAACCTTACCTCACACTACGTATATACTGGCATAGCCGAGCTAATCCACTGCTATTTTTTCTCTTTTTTGGTAACCCCACTGCGCGACCTGGGGACTTTCGGCTTGTCCCTCAAGGCACGCGCTCACTACCACTCGGCATTTTCTTTCTTTACAGTGTTTTCGCCAGTTTCTTTTTTTGTTTTTTTTTTGCTGAAGCCACTAAGCGTGCTGGGCAAGCTCGGCCGTCTTGGTGATGCACGCGCTAACGAGCTCCCGGCATTTCCTTGGTATTTTTGGCGCGTTACGTATGATGCATTACAGCATTATAAAATTTTCGCGGCTTGCCGTAGTGGGGCAAGGCTGGAGAAACAGCAGAGCTGATGGCATCTCTCCCTTCGTCGAGGACCCGGTTGTTTCCCTTAACCTTAATTGGCGATCTCACCGCTGAAAGTTCTCCATGACCGGCGGACCTGGATTGGTTTGTCAATAGCCTTTTAATTCATCCCAAGGTGGACCGCGTTAACACGCGCCCGAGCACGCGGCAACCGCCTGCGCGAACTCGGCGTCTGTGCTGTCCACTTCACGCGTAAACACACGGGAACCGACGAGAAGAACCGCACTCGAGAGGTTACTTCACCAATAGTGGGTAGAAGGTCCTCAAAAGCCACGAAAGCCAACGCCGGACACTCATAACAAAGTGCACACTCACGTAGGCTCGGTATTAATTGATAGCGCTGTGGCAGTCGCCGGTGAGTGGTGGATGTCACCGGCTAAAAGCGCCACCTGAATTGCATGGACCCAATAACGTTTAATCTCCCTCTCTCTTTAAAGACGATAGTCTTTCTTGGGCTACTTAAACCCATAAATTTTGGTCTGGCTGTGTGTCTGTTTGTCTGTGTGTCTGTCTGTCTGTGACCCGATTCAGCCTCCCGGCCGAAGCAGAGTAAATATTACGCAATAGTCTTATATACTCACAGCCAAAGGTAAACATCTAATCCCGGTTTATATGTTCATACTTGTCAAATTCGTTGAACAAGAACAAGACATTGCGCAAATATAGGTCAGGAAATAAGTACACAAGGGATATTTACAGTGTTCCTTTATGTTAAAAATTCATGGATGCTTGGTTTTCTGATAGCAAATGATATTCTACATCTACTGCAGAATATGAAAAATCACGCGACAACAGCAACGAAAGATGATGATGATGATGATGTATTGAAAGATCTTGGCAGGCACCCACAATGGGGGATTGGCCAAGGCTAAATCGGTTGTTCTACTAGCTAGGTTCCACGTTCTGCTTCGAACGCACGTGGAGCACGGCCACGCGGTTCTGTAAAACTTGAAGTCGGCCGCCTCGATTCACGCGCCCACCGCCGTACTGCAGCTTTGGCATCGAGGAACTAGGCCTGTAGCGGTGGAACGCGGTAAATTCAAATCGCCTTGAGCAAACCCTTGGCGTGTTTACCTTGCGATGAGCGCGTCGGTGCAGGAACAGCATAAGAGTTGAGCGGGAAAGCAAAGGGGGGCATTTCCTTAGCAAAGGTCTACAAAGACTATCGTCTTTTGACGACATTTGCAACAAAAGGAGCAGATACGCGGCCAAATTTTTCTTGGTATTTTGTTGCGATCTCTTCACGAGGCGCATGCCCGCGCGCAAGGCTGGACAACGCCTGGCGCTCTGCATGAGGAGAACGCTCACGTGCACTCGGCTGGGCTGAGTTTCTTTGAAACGCTCGAAGCCGGAACTCAAAGCCTAAGTAGTTCTCAGCACTGTTAAAATAGAAAAAAAACGATCATTTGAAGGAGTTCCATAACCCGAAGCATTTAACAGCGCGAGCCTCAACTCGGCAGCGAGATGTGGTCCCCTCCTCAGTCCACCACAGTTGAACGGAGTGGAAAAACCAGCAGCAAAATTCATCATCGTCGTCAACAGTCCCTTTACACAGCGGCAAAAAAGAGCGGCCCCGCAACGCGTGGGGGCGGATCAGAGCCACTCGGGGAGCGTTAAGGAGGATAGCTAAGCAAAGGTTTTCAAGCGGCGACATCACATATCCTTCAACTATGCCATGCGGGAGTAAGTCATCTCAGGCGTTCAACTGAACGTCCATGCTTTCGTCTTACATTATCAAGGCAGTACGTAGGTTTTCGCAGATTTTTGAGTAGACGTTGTTTCTTAATATTTTTTTTCTGACATCTTTCCTTGAGAACTGCACTGCCAACACATCTCGCCAATTTTCTCATTGACATTTTTGTGTGATCTAAACCTGTTGGCGCCGAAGGTGTTCGAGGTTTTCTCAAGAAAGGGGTTGAAACTTGCGGCTTAATACGAACTTGTTTCCGTCTTCGGTATGTCTTCAATGCTTCGCGCGAAATTTACCAATGCCCTTGTTTGTGCGCTTCACCCAATTTCCCCATAGCCTGCGCCCTAGTAAATTCTTCATAAACCAAACTGAATTATAAACTTCGTACGCTTTCAAAAGCCAATAAGAGTGCGGATTTATATTTTAGGATAGTACCCGCAGTGACCTAGTTTTTTCCCACTGCTACTCGGCGTGATAGCATGGGGATGAAATTGTGACAAATGTGTTTACGTGTCGGATGATTGTCAGAGAAGTGAATTTGGATGTGATCAAGCGAAAATTATTCCCCTTGTGGGTTAAAGCTATGCACATAAAGTGTGGCCCACCGCCGTCTACTGGTTCTCTTAGAAAACTCCTATTCTTTTGTGCAGCTGGTAAAAGGACTCCGCTATTCGGCCTGAGTAGTCTATTGGAGTAGAATCCTACGTTCTGTACCGAACGTCCGATGTCATTGTTTCAATGACCCCTGATTTCTTACTGTAAAATGTTCTGTTAGTTGAAGTATACACATTCTTCTCGCACGCCAGAGTGATTTAATAACTTTTAGGTAATTTCAGAGGGGGAGAGCAGCATCTCAATACCTGTAATTAACGTTCTATGGGCACCAGAAGTGCTTGTCTTGTACTTATCTTGGAATGGATTTCGCTCTGGTCTGCGGTGTCATCACCCATCCAGTGTACCGACAGTTAGCTGGGGCGCATTTTCTAAATGCGGGCTGTATACATTCAATCCAGACGAAGGCGACGGGCGGGAGAATTCTGAGGCGAACCTATTGGCAACTTTATTCGACTGTGCACAGGAAAGATACAATGTGGCATTTCCAACGAGCTGTTCTCACATATTTGTTAGCATTGATAATTACGGTTGTGCTTGACATCAAACTAGGAACACGAAATTACGGCGGCGACTTCGACGTGCGGGCAGTAGCAGCCATGTATTTTGTGGAGTTGTTTCAAAATGTGCATGTGTGACAGGGCATCCACTGAAAACGAACCTACTGGCAGTTCAAAAATCAATTCGTCTGTTGTATAGGAGTTGTTTTCATAAAAGTAGGACAGAAGAGGAGTTTCGAGACACTTTTTAAAGACATAGTGTCAGTATTGTCGTCATTGTCATCACCCGTGTAATGACCACCATTATCATCGCTGTTGTCGTCCTGATGATCATTCTATTCATATCCACTTCAATGCGAAGGCTATCTCTACATACCTCCAACAGCTCATATCTTGTCTTATTTGAATGCAGTTTCCCTACAAACGTTCTGGTCGCGTACCGTCATCGAGCTTCCTGCCTTCCCTTACATTAGGTCTTAACATGATAGGAGTGATGCATCGAAATACGAAATGATTTTCGTAGATTGGGCAACTCAGGTAGAGGACAACCGAGCGAAAATGCGGAGGAAAATATCGAGGCCCTATCGTTTTAGCGGAAATTTGACATGCCTCCATTATTAAATTTTTTTTCACCGCACCTGTTTTTTTCACTGAACACCACCATGCGGTGCTGTTCAGATCAGTGTGGCTTAAACGAGCCGAACCTAGTTGTTAGCTGATTTTGTGGTGTCTAGTGGCTCTTCGAACAGCGGAAGGCACTATCTTTTTCTTCGTCGTTATTTTTGTTCCGCTTAAGCCTCGCCTGCCCTTGACGCTGCTTTCATCCTAGACGTCGTCTTTTTATTTGTTTTGCTTTTTGCTGTGTTTCGTGCCGCTCGAAACAGCGTGGAGAACAGCCCTATTCCTTATTTTTTTTACTTCTGGTTGTATTTCGTGCTCTTCGACGCAGGTTATAATTCAAGATTTTTATGGATTTAGAGAACGCTGCAGTATAAGTTTATGTACTTTTGTATGAACCGCTCCACCAGTGGTCCAGTAGTATTAATTTAGAAAGCCTATACATATTTCGTCTTCAGGCTCACTTTTATGGGAATCACATCAGTGCGGCCAGTGGTTTTATCTATCATAAAAGGCGATGAAGAAAAATGCGCCCATGAAAATGTGGTGCGAGTCACCCGATACCAGATCTTCCGATGCAAAGACTATTACAAAATAAAATAACAGTACTACTGGCATGTAAGCCGTGAAAAAGTGTATTGCCCCGCTTCTTCTATCTATCTTATAAAAAAATACCTAACTGCTTCTAGAATGACAAGCACTTGAGCAGTTGTAGAAGAGGTAAGTTGAGAGAGTGGGATAATCATGTTTTATACGCATTAACTGAACCCGCGATCACACGGGCCATTCGAAGAGTTTTCTATAAAGCCGGTTTTTACAAATTTTCTGTATCCAGAACGTTTTGTGAATACGTATAACATCCATAAAAGGTTACATTGCTCGCGCTGTCACCACATTGTATAAAAGTTCATCTGCGTGGTTTTTGTCCGAATACTTAAAAGCAACATGCAGCAATTATGTTGATTGTTTCCGGGAAGTAAAACCAGTAATATCCCGTACGTTTACGTTCAGTGCACGTTTACCGCAGCGAAACTGTGGTACGCCAAACTCCTGCTGATCTCAGCACACTATTTCAAAAAGGTTTCTTCGGTAGAGAAAGCCGTATGAAACAGACACCATGCGAAGCATTCTAGGGAGCCAAAATAGCGTAGAGCAGGAACCTCGTGGGCATAAACATTTCAGCGCAGGATAAACGCGTAAGCTCCCTTATTATTCATCAGACAAAATATAAAATAGCATTACTCTCAAGTTTCAGCAAGCCTTGGATCATAAAAGAAAAATGAACAAAATACAAAAGTAAGTAATGTCAACCATGATTTGAGATCATGGTACTTGGTCACAGCGGCGCGACTGCCTAAACGGAGCACTTCTATATGGCTTACTATACAGACAACTACGGACGTCTTTATTTCCAGTCCCCTCGGCCTGTGTGTTCACAGTTGGCTCGCAAAAAGCTTGTAAAGTACTTAAGAAAGGAAATAAAACGAAAAACAACAAGTTAAAACTTTTGCTGTCTGCTAAAATACCAGTGTATTAGGCTGCATGGTATGGGTACTTCCTTGTATGAAGACTTTTTTTCTGTTTCGGCAAACGTAAATTCTTTAAGAAAGAAGATCAACAAGAGCAAACACAGAACGATCGTTTTGCTTGTCCAAGCTGTAGTTTCTGAGGCGGCAATTCCGCAGAAGCAAAAGTGAACTCATCAAACATTTATATAGGTTGATATAAAAGCGATATCAAGCAATGACTGTTTTATTTGGAACTTTTACTTTTGTATCGGCAAAATGTTTTTTTTTTGTGACGTTCAGTGAACCACCGTGTACTTCTTCCCTGGCTTCATTGCTTGCTGGTTGCATCATTGCTTACCGTTAAATTTCTCAAATATCGAAGCCGTTCTGAAACAGCAAGGACTTCTTTAAGTTGGGTGGTAAACGAAGTGCACGAGGGTCAGTTTTGTTATGAATGCTGGACTGGGTAGATGAAATGGCTAAATACATTGCCTTAAGCGTCTTCACATAAACTTCAGCAGGTCTAAATGCGCTTTTTAAGCGAACCTTAAAGTATTTGATGACCACTCACAGGGGGGTACCGCCACCATGTGCCAGTTCCATACCTGCATTATCAGGCCAGTAAACTACTTTCTTGTTAGTAGAAACAAATTTAGATTTCAAATTTTCTCACAAACGTTTTGCCTCCATGATCCTATATACATGGAGAGTTTTGTCGTTCGCCCTTCATTGATTGATTGATTAACCGATCTATTGTAGGATTTAACGCACCGACGCAACACAGGTGATGAGGCGCGCCGTAGTGCAGGGCTCCAAATTCGTTTTGACCACCTGGCCATCTTTAACGTGCGCCTAAAAATCGTAGAAACGATCATTTTTGCTTTTAGCTTTCATCAGAAAAGTGACGTCACGGCCGGAAATTGAACCCAGGACCTCGTGCTCAGAAGCAAAACGCCTTAGTCACTAAGCCACCTCGTAAACCCCTCTTACGGCCTGGGGGCTTATTGTGTAATATTTTATGTTTGCACCATGTGCACTTAGCTTTCTTTATATTTTGGCTACCCCCAACTATTAGCACTTTCCAGAGAATATAGGTGGCGCGATGGGGTATCCAAAATGGAGGACGGGACGATGATCGGGACGTCGCGGATGCGTGCGCGTCAGTAGGAAAAATCTGATCCGGGCCCAGTAGTGTCTCTTCAGACCATCTTTGCCCTTCCCGATGAGACACGAAGGTGCTTTGTCGAAGGCGAAGCAGTTTATAACGCCAGTCACACAGTGTTTTGCGGCTTCAGAGAGGCCACCGATGACATGGTGAGGGTAGCGTCCTGGGCACGTTGGTACTCTTGCGCTAAAAGGGGGACACGGACGAAGTGAGGACAGACACACACGGCAGACACACACTTTGCGCCGTGTGTGTCTGTCCTCACTTCATCCGTGTCCCCCTTTTAACGCAAGTAATTTATTTAGACATGCTGAGCATTGAGAGATTGTGCCTGCAACCGAATGGCGTCACCAGACAACCGCACTGCGTGAACGTTTATGTTGGCACTGCGGGTTCCATAAAAGGTGCTACACTTCCACCCATGCTCGTAAAATTGTTCAAGCACATTTTACGAATATTTATTAGTTGCCAAGCAGAGCTCGCTAAACGCAACCGAGCACAGCGTTTTGTTATTTCCACTTGCGCGATTGTGTCGGGCAAAGTGCGAAGGACGCGAGTAAATTATATATTGTTTTTACAAGGAAAGATGCAACGGCGTTTATGCAGGTTACAGGTAACAAAAATACCGAAACTAAATGCCAAACGCTGACGCCTTTACGGCAGGGCCTGTTACATAGCTGTGCTGTGCTTTCAGCAAGCTGTCGGAAACAACGATGCTGCAGTAACAAGTTTATTTAATTTATAACAAATACCTACATCGCCAATTCCTCTGGGGGGTTTGAGAAAGAAAAAAAAGCAGCAAGTTCAAAACAGTAATCACACATTATGCTAAAATAAAACAAATCACAAACAATCCAACAAAGCACAAAATGCAGCTGGAATGCGGCATTTATTAAAAGAAACCAGCTCGTTAATAAAAGAACAATGACGCTCTCGTGTTGGTTCTTGGCTTCACTTTCTCGTGCGTACGCAAGAATGTTAAGTGGTGCCACGGCGCCTTTCTTAAACTGTGATTTCAGTGGTTGGAGACCATCTATTAATAAACGACACACTAACTTTGCACGAAAAGCACAGCATCAATAATGAGAGAGCGAACTGAACTTGCGGATATTGCTCCAGAAGAAGTCAGCTTTCGTGAAGTGACTACTGCAAACCACCATTGCGTTGCTGACACCTTTTCCAATGCGGAGCATAGTTATTCAAACCGTTCGGGCTTTTTAGGGGCGAAGCTCCTTAAGTCATGGGTCTGTCCATCCCTTGTGTCTCGTGGTACGTGACCGCCGCATGCTTTTGGAGATGTCGCAAAGTGGGCCGCGTTCCACGCGTGAGAACCGGCTGCAACCGGCAGCGCAAACTCGGCACCGGGAGCGCGAGCTTCTCTGTGTTCGCCGACGGAGGCGCGAGCACACGTGCACTGCGAGGGGGAGATCACGCAAGAGATCACGCCACGAACGCAGGCAGTCGTTCTCGGAGATCGAACGAGACGCAATGACCTTTGCTCGTTTCCTCTCGTCTTGTTCGGGCACACGTGTTCGCCCTAAATAAAAGTTCTTTCTTTACCGTTGTGTCCCATCCTACGTGACAAATTGTGGTGGAGGTGCGGGGTAGTCCTCGATGGCGCGGAGCGGGGTCTTTCACCGGGTCTGAGCCTGGGAGCATTGACTCCGAAAATAAAAGTTGATTTGTACAATGTACGCACACAGTCTTACGTCTTTCTTAATGATGTAATGGGCGAACTTTCACGGGAGAGTTATGGTTACCGATGATCTCCCCCTCTCGAGCTTCGCCCCACTTATCATCATTCATTCCGTGGATAAGGCGTGATTTTTTTATACCTCTAGGCAAGGTATGAACGCTGTTTTTTTTATTTTTCCGCCACTGAGCGATTTCTATACTGCGGTACACAGCACATTCGATTGATTTTTAGTTTTGCGTTCTCAATCCCCACGTTTCCGAACGCTCCGACTGCCTTCGCCCGGGAGACCGATCATCTACAAACAGCTTCGGAAAAAAGGCGCGCGGCGGCGCCACCATTGCTGGAAAGTGCGAATACTTGATACAAATGCGCTGCCATCCTGCCCCCCAAAATATTTAGAGCTTCTTTTTGAAGATTATTAACCCTGCTCGATAAGAGTTCATATTAAATTTTGTTTTTGTCAGCTGCAGCGGGTCCGGAAGATCTTTGTAGTGTTCTAAAATAGAGGTTCCCATGTCAATACCGCTTATAATCGGCCTATCTACGACCACTGCAGGGCAAAAGCCTCTCCCATAGATTTCCAATTATCCGGCTCCTGTGCTTACCGCGACCAATTAATCCCCGCAAACGTCTTGATCTCACCTGCCCATCTAACTTTCTGTCTCCCCCTCCAACGCTTGCCTTCTCTAAGGATCCACTCTGTTACCCTTATTGGCCAACGGTTCTCTTGCCTTCGGATTACATGCCCTGCACACGTCCATTTCTTCTCCCTAATTTCTGCTAATATGTCCTTACCACGTGTTTGTTCCCTGACTGATTCCGCTCTTTTTTTTACCCTTAATGTTACACCTATCACCTTCCGTTCTATTGCTCGCTGAGTCGTCCTCAATTTAAGTTGAACCTTCTTAGTGAGCCTCCAACTTTCTGCCCCGTAGGTGAGTAACGGTAAGATGTAGCTGTCATGCACTTTCTTCTTCAAGGACAATGGTAGGCTGCCCTTCATTATCTGCGAATGTCTTCTGTATGCACTCCCACCCATTCTTATTCTTCTAATTATCTCTGCCTGGTTGGGATCCGGGGTCACGACTTGGCCTGAGTAGATATACTCGCTTACCACTTCCACTACCTCGCCACCTATCTCAAACCACTCTGCTGTCCCGAGGTTATTGATCATTACTTTAGTTTTATGCAACCTATTTTCGGGCACACAGTTCTACTCGCTTTGACCAGCGCGAAAAGCATGTTTTGCAATTCGTCCCCCTAGCTACTTAGCAAGGCAACGTCATCAGCAAATCTGAGGTTACTGAGGCATTCTCCATTAACCATTACTCCCACCTGTTCCCAATCTAATGTTCTGAATACTTCTTGTAAACATGCCGTGAATAGCATTGGATAGGCTGCGTCTTCTTGTCTGAGGCCCTTTCTTATAGGTATTGTACTGCTTTTCTTTTGGACGATGATGATAGCTGTGGACTTATTGTAGATATCCTCTAGTATTCTACATAATACTCATCTACAGCCTTGTTCCGTAATGCCTGAGTGACTGCTGAGGGTTCGACTAGGTCAAATGCTTTTTCATAATCTATGCAGGCTATTTATAGGGGTTCCGTAAACTCAGAGCACTTCTCTATCACCTGATTGAACGTGTGAACATGGTTCATGGTTGAATAACTTTTACGGAACCCTGATTGTTCTTTAGGTTGACTGAAATCTACGGTTGCAAAAATTCTGTTAGCGATTATCCTGGTAAGTAACTTGTAGACGACTGACAGTAAGCTGATCGGCCTGTAATTTTTCAAGCCCTTCATATCACCTTTCTTATGAATTAGGGTGATGTTCGCGTTCTTCCAAGATTCCGGTACACTCGCGGTCATTAGGCTTTGCGTATACAGGTTTGCCAGTTTTTCAAGTACAATTTCCCCTCCATCCTTCAAGGTGTCTGCTGTTATCTGATCCCCACCAGGTGCTTTGCCTTCTTTCATTTCTTTCAAAGCCTTCTTTACTTCTTGTGTTGTTACTGGTGGGATGTCTATCTCCTCTGAACTACTTTCTCGTTCGGTATTATCCTTTATGTCCTGCCTACTGTACAGATCTCTATAGAACGCTTGGGCTACTATGAGTATTCGGGGCGAAGCTCCTCCTGCTTGGGCCCTGTCCCGGCCGTACATGGCATATTGATGATGATTGTGGCAGGATCCCCCTAGGGATTGGCCAACCAAAGATTGGCCGAAAAAGTCAAAACGTTCAACGCGTTCATTGCGACCCTACATGGATGAGAGGAAGAAGAAGACGTTTTCGTTCGTCGCCTGCGAGCTCGACACTCTTGCTCGGGCCCTGTCCCGTCCCTCATTCCTGCCAAATACAGCGGAATGATGATGATTGTGGCCGGATCCCCCTAAGGATTGGCCAACCAAATATTGGCCGAAGAGGTCAAAACTTTCAATGCGTTCGTTGCTACCCAACAAGGAGGAGAGGAAGAACAAGATGTTGGCGTTCGTCACCTGCGAGCTCAAGACACGTACGGGGGTTACGCGACACAAGACGCTCTGCAGAAGGCGACGGCCAAGGTGACTATAATGTCACACACCGAATTCGCGAACTTACCCATGGAGATTCTAATCGTCCTAAACAAGTCCTACATAATCACCAGAAACATCGCTGTCTTCGACGGGCTTGTCAAAGGAGCGGTGGAAAGCTTGACGTGTCGAGTCTTTATATGATGTGTGGGCAAGTGTTTCACGGTTTTACCCATAAGCATTTTAGCTTCGCCACTCTCATCATCATTCCCTTCGTGGATATGGCGGGATTTTTTATATCCCTATTGTGATGACATGGCTTTGCTTGTCTTTAAGTGCAAACATCTGATTTTTCCCTACGCCAAGACGCCTCCTCACTGCTTTCAGTCTTCCTCCATTCTTTACACGATGTGCGATCCTCTCCGTATTATACTTCCGTATGTCAGCTGGCTTACTTTTATTCATTAACTTCGAAAGCTCCGCAAGTTCTATTCTGTCGGCTGGGGTGGAGATTGTCAATGCGGGTATTTTTATTTAACTGTAGTATGCCCGTATATGTAGTTTTTTTCATACCATCAAAGCTTGCCTCCACTTTATAGTTGAGCACCGGGAGTGCACCCGTTGCATTACACACTTCGTACTTTACGCGGCGATCAAGAGTTGCCCCCTTGAGATAAGCACCTTTCTTGGGGCTATCTAAAACTTGTACTTGTTTTTCGGAGGAACATGAACCAGAAAGGCGAGAAAAAAATTTCCTATTTCCGCTATTCGTCACTTTCTGTCACGTCTTTTTCTGTGTTATCATGTGTACTGTGCTCTTTCTTCTTATTTCTTGAGCCTAACCTCCTTGACCTATTCTTCCGTGAAGTGGCTGGTACCATGCCGAGCTATGCATGGCGAGATGAAACGTGCGATATTTGAAACTAAGTTAGCCATCAGTCACCACGCCATCTCCTGAATACAACGGTATTCTAATAAACAGCTAACACGACGGGGACAGGTATTGGTCTTGAACAGCGACTAATAGTTGCGTCTATTTTCTTTCGTGGTTGCCTGCAGGATTATAGGTTTCCGTCTTTTTTCGATTTTTTTCCTTCCCTGACTAACGTGCGGGTTTGTATGACTAAACATTGAACAAACGTTTTCTGCGAACGAGTGGAGTGTTAAAGAGCAGTGACTGCTAAAGGGTAGACACCGTTCATATGTGTTCAAAAGCAAAATGTTCCCGTGCAGCAATTAATACCATTAAACCTCTGAACTCTGAAAGAAAACCTAATGACTTGGGATCGAGTGCTTCCCGCTTTGTCCTCGTCCAGCGTCGTTATATCGGCGAATTTAATAAACGAGCTAGGCTGGTTGGATGCTCCCTTTATAGCGCTTAACTTGCGATTTGAAATTGAATGACTTGCCTTTCAAATTTCCCGACATTGGCCCCCGACTTGATCTCGTGGCCCGTTTGAAGAGATCATCTTTGGGGCTTTCAAAATGTCTCGGAAAATCTGTCAGCGACGCCCAAAGCTCCGTGTAATAACCAAACTTCCATGGCCGTCATAGCATGGTTTAGTCATTTGAGCCTCTCACATTCGATATTCCGTGCCATTGCGCTTCCTTCGAGATAAGAAGTTTAGCGCGTCGTTATCAGCCCCCTGGGTAATGAGTTTTTGTGTAGGTGTTTGCCATAAGCGGCCTCTTTCTGCAGAAGTGGTGGTCAATATAGAGAGTGTATGCTTCCATTTCTAAAGCTTAAAAAGAAGAATGGTTTCCCAACCGTTTACATTTCTATGTGGAGTTCAGGAATCATTTTCTTTCCCCTTTGTAAATGGCACGGAACTTGAAGATAAACAAAACCACAATATCTGCACAACAAATGATTTATTTGACAGTACAGCATCGTTCTTCGTAAACACAAACCCTTCAAACGTTATAAACGGAGGCATTCGTTATCGTTGGGTCATGGTTTGTCCCAATAGCAAGAGTCTTAAATATAGAAACGCCAGCCAGTCAGGGTAGCTAGAATGAAGTGAACTTCAATTATTATCATTGTACAGATAACGTTCGGTTGATCGACGTTCCAATTTGACTAGTTAAGCCACACAGCCTTTCATTATATGCTGATATAACTTTGGTGTTGGAACGATGCGCAGACATTTTTCTGTAAGTTTAGACCCGTCAAGTGAGATCCTCTGAGATCCTCTGAAGGAAAAACAATGCACTAGCTGTTAAAGTTTAAAGTCGCTCGACCGTGACCCTGAAAGAACAGCAAAAATGTTCCTGTAGACGGCGGCATAAGCACATCTGTAGGTATGTTTTGATACCATCCCCAGCAGGGACTGCCTGGTTTTCGAGATAAGCTATTTCTGCGACCAGAATCGCAGGAAACAGTGCGACGTATGCTTCCCCAGGGAAGTGGTACAACCTAGCGTCACTAGATAAGGTTCCTGAGTGTCTGCAACTTTCGTCTACTCTTACGTGTCGCCGCCGTAATCATTGGTCAATTCGCATCACGTCACATTTGTTTACACTGCGACGGTTCATGGGTGGGGCCATTTTGTTGTTTACGCGTTTCCTGGTGGTCAACTGCGGTAGTCTCAGCTTGTGCTCCCTGTTCTGCGGCTGCGTGCGAGTGGCGTCGTTCCGAACGCGAACCAAAGATAACACGCTTCGCAGCATTTCCGCACAGAGTTCCTTCCAATATACACTACAGCAGAATGTGGCGTTACAGTGTATGCGGCTCGCATCAAGGCCGTCTGTGTAGTTATGGACCGCCATTACATCATGCGCTCGCCTTAGTTTCATCATTGGATTGGGTTGAAACGCTTTAGTGGGCATATATTCGAACACAGTGCCACAAAAAACGAAAGGATTGTGCGTTATTATATAGGTGTAAAATAACACAAGCTGTTTCAAAGCTAAGGAAAAAGGAAGCAAAGCGTATTTTGGCAGGAACGATTGTGCCTACTATACTGCGAGCCAAGGTGGTACTCAACAAAAAATGTCAATATTTTGGGAGAAGCTCATTAGAGACTCCTGATTTATTTTGTTACCTATATTTCACATAATAAGTTGTTTGGAAAGCTTGGAAAGCTCTTCGAGGGTGCCTATGAAAACGTCGTCTTTGAGGTGAACCGGTGCACCGACCGCCACCTACAGGCTAATAAAACTTGATGAGGAGTGACTTGGTCCATACTGGAAGAAAATGAAAAACGTGGCGTTAAACATGGACAATGAAAAGATAGTACGTATGCAACTGTTCGTATCTGTTGTACCTTGTCTTCGCCGAAGTACGTTTTGTTGCTTTTCTTCGACTGGTAAAACTTTTGCGGGACATATTACCCGCTCAGCCATACGTCCTTCGACTGCGGCATTACCAACTTCAGGTACGATCACCAGTACCTGCCTTTTCATTGAACCCGGCTACAGAAGAGGGGGATTTCGGCTTCCTCGTAGCTCGTAGACGTGTTAATGCATAGTGAAGGAAGCAAATCACAAAAACGGCTCAAGAATCCAATTGTCATGCCTAGCCCAAGCCAAAAGCGGGGGTTTTCCATGAACCCCCACGACGACACGGATAACCAGGTCTCCTCTCTTGTACACTTATTAAGAAACTCTATGCATTTCAGCAGCAGAATTGTGTCCCAAGATGCCGTGTGGCTGCATGTTCGGCTGTGTTGTTTACAAATGAACTCGTCAAAGTCAGCGCTGAGGCCGCAGAAGCAGCAATCTGGCAACACTGATAAACATAAAAATGGCCGCCGTTGCTCACCTGCGTGCCTCAGTGACGGTACGCTGTATCTTCTCCTGCGACACTAGTTAAACCAAGCAAAACAATGAAGAAAAGACGGACTGAACAAGGACTATGCGCAATGCAATTCCCAGACTACTTCGTTTTAAGGGTTTTTTTGGTGTAAAAACCTAAATTTACGTTTCCTCCTATTGTCGACTAGAGAGCACAATCGCGCCAAGGGTTGGTTCGTTTGGTGTGGACTTGATGTTACAAAGCTTCGCGTGTCCCATCTTTGTCGTTTTGACCGAGGGGTAGTTTATTTTCGTCACCTTTTCGATACTCGTACTTGCTTGATTTTAATTCTGTACTGAATTCACATTTGCTTCACATTTGCTTCCTGGCATCCACCACGAAAGCACACGGCGCTCGCTATGTCGTATAGTCAGCGCTTCGAGCGCTGCCACGACAATGCCATGGCGATACCAGCGTGAAAAGCCGCAACGCATGCGATTACCGCAAAGCAACCCCATTGATTGAACTGCGTCCGTTGCCTGTCTGCAAACTGCAAAAATCGTTGCGGGGTGGGAGTGGAAAGACAGCCTGTGAATATTTTCTTTGACTACCAAGGCGAAGGCCCCTTGGTCGGCAGAATCGTTCAACACAGAAACGGAAATTCCCTTGTACCCTCTAAAGTAGGTGAACCACAAATTCCAAGCTTGCAGCTGCCCCGCTCTTCATTGGTTTTGCCAAAACAAAAGGCAAGCAAACGACTATAAAAGGCCTGTCCCACGTCGGTGGTGACCATTCTTGCATGCATGACGAAGTCAACGCTTCAAAGTAGGAGGTGACTTCCGGGTCTCACCTGGTGGGTCGGCCAGTTCCCGAGGTAAAAAATTGCTTCCACTTTTCGGGGTATTGGCGAACCTGCTGCCTTTATTTCGAGTCAGTTTTTTTAATCTTGTGGTAAGGGAAAGAAGCGCCACAAAAGTGTTACGGTAAATGTAATCTTTTCCCCCCATTTTGCCTGAGCTCGCAAAGCTCGTTTCGTAGACAGTGGCACCCAGTCGATATTCAATATTCGTCGCCACTGGAACGAGCAGTGGATTTTTGTTGTTCTTTACTGCTACTCCAGTACAGTACTCAAGAGCTCCCTGTAAGATAAAAAGAGTAGAAAATTCGATCATAATTTCTTTCGTATTATAGAACCTGAGCCTCTGTAATTTGACGGCGGCAGAATACATTATCATTCAACGGCAGTGAAATTAATCCTTGGCCAAGTTTACTCTGACCGCGCAGTATGTACCAAAAAAGTAACCAATACATGACGGCTATCTCTGGAATATGCCTAGTAATCGATTACAAGCTCTTACAATGGCTTCGTCAGAGACACCCTACGTTACACAAGCCGGCGCAGCGTGCAAGCAACCACTTAGCAAAAGTGATTTGCAGGCGGCCCTGTCCGATGGCCCGCCCCGCGGCTGGAAAACAATTCAAGGTCCGCTTTCCTCGCTTCTTCGAGTGGGGTCTCGCGCGCACGCTTTGGATGGGCGCAGGCTTCCAGTCTACCTAGAAGCTGGCCCGCAACGGTAGCGTGTGGCGTGTGCCTTCACTCGGCCGTCTGGCACATTTCTTCCGGCCGGTGTTAGCCGCTATTTTCTCCATTTCGCTTTCAAAATAGCCAATTTTTCATGGTCGCTTGTTGGGCGCTAGCCAATAGTACACGCGTCATACCTTATACCATGCGATTTTTATTAAACAGGGTATACAAAATTGCGCTTTGAAACGGTTGAATTTTTTCGGTGCGCACATGGCCCGTGAAAAGCACTTCTTTCTCCTAATATGAACTGGAATGTCTTCAACCGAGTTTATTTCATAATCAACACTGTTATCATCTTAGTTCTAAAGTCAACACCAAGTGTGTTCCTTTGCGCCCTTCTTTGGGCCAGTATAATTTTACTATTAACGTGCTTAGTAAGACCCCAGGTGCAGAATACTTACTGAATGCGGCAGACACAATATTACTCCTGCGCTTAATTTCCTCATTCTCATTTGTATCCATGGTTAACAGATGTATAGTTGTATTCACCTACTTCTCATATACTTCTATATAGAAGGGGAGTGAATAGTACTGAGGAATGTTCGAGGATTCGGAGATCACGTGTTATTAGATTTGTCTGGGAATATTTGCTAAGAAATCACAACCGCTACACCCTATAGGTGTCATTGTCGCTACCATGAGATTGGAATAAATGTAGGGGAAGGCCAGCACGCAATTCAGGGGCGAATAATCACGAAACTGGGGTAGGAGGCTGGAGAGGGGAAACGATTGGACTCGGGTGGCGCGAGACAGCAGTGGCTATAGGTCTATTTCGAGGTATTTCTCCTGCAGTGGCCTTTTGCTTACTACGAAGGTGCAGACTCACAAGAGTTGCAGCGCTTTTAATGATTGCTTCCATTTTATTGCAGATTAATATTATGTTTCCATGAGGCAGAGATAATCAGAAGGATTAGAATGGCGTAGAGTCCATTCGGCAGGCATTATCATATAATGAATGGAAGCTTACCGTTGTGCCTGAAGAAGAAAGTATATGACAGCTGCATTTTACCCGTACTCACCTACGGGGCAGAAACTTGGAGGCTCACTAAGAGGGTTCAACTTAAATTCAGGACGACTAAACGGGGAATGGAACGGAATATGATATGTGTAACATTAGGGACAAGAAGAGAGCGGAGTTGGTCAGGGAACAAACGGGTGTTAAGGACGTACTAGTGGAAATTAAGAAGAAGAACTGGTCGAGGGCAGGACATGTAATGCGTAGGCAAGATAACCGTTGTTCATTGAGGATAACAGAGTGGATCCCTAGAAAAGGCCAGCGTGGCAGGAGGCGGCAGAACGTTAGATGGGAAGATAAGATCAAGAAGTTTGCGGGGGTCAATTGGTCGCAGTTGTTACTGGACCGGCATAATTAGAGAATAGTGGTAGAGGTCTTCGCCCTGCAGTGGGTGTAGATAAGCTGGTGATGACATTTTATTGATGTCCACTTTGCAACACCTACAGTTGATACGGTGTGATTAAGGTGAATGACTCAGATGTCTCATTAATCGAAAAAATGACCGTCATCGTCATCAACACGAATTGTACCTGCATTGCCAGCGCTGTCAAGAGGAAGTAAAGACATGAAAACACATTTGAGTGCTTTTTAGATTTCATCCGGAGTCGCCACAGCACAATTCGAGTGCATTTGCACTGGTTAAACTCGGCCCCCGGCGTGAGGCAGTACCAGAACTGAGCACCCTCCGATCTCCTGTATTGCATCCGAAAAGAAGCCATGTGGACTACAATTGAGATTAGCAAAATGTAATGTGGCGTGACATCAGTTGATTGGGGCATTCCTCACTCACGAGGTCCTGTATAATGTCCTTTGCAATACTGAACTGTCCTCACTTCGGCACTGTAATGACTTAGCTTCTTAATATCTAGTTGCGTCGACAAAATTACAACTTTTAGGCCCACGCGTCTTCCTTTTCAGGAACAGTTCTACATTTCACATTGTGCGTCGTACATAGAATCTGTCAATTTATTATTGTTACTTACAAGACTTTTAGTATGAGCAAAATCTTTTTGTATCTGGGATGGGTTACTGTGTTGCTGAATGCATCACACCGTAGATCGTAGATTTAGCAACAAACGCTTCATTTTGTGTTTTGTTGGGTTCGTACCCTAACAAAACACATAACAATAAAAAGCACTCTTTTAGCGCATCTGTTTCAGGGCCCTTTTTCTAAAGTGCTCCCCTTTCACAAGCTGGCGTACTGGTTGAACGACGTCGCGCCTGCCAAGCATCAATGCAGCATCGAAAAGAATCGAAAAGACCTGTCACGCCATTAAACTGTGGTTTTTAAGGCCACGCTTCTCAATGGGCTCTGAACAAAGCTTTTAATTCCGTCCTTTCCCTAAAGCTCTTCCGGAACTTTAGAAACAGGAAACGTTTATCATGTGTCAGCGAGAATGTATTATTTTAAACAAAATCCCGCTTCCGTGTGTCACAAACAACCTGAAAGGGTTCGAGAACAAAATGCTGTGTTGTATACAGACTTTACAAAACGAAACATGACGAAAATAATCAAAATACTGCGTTCGGCTACAGAATTTGTTGACCTGACACAGTTGGAGTTAAAGGGTTCTTTGAATATATTTCCTCATCAAGCATTAAAACTCAGTGTTACGTTTGTACAAAGAAATCGCTTTCTCTTTGTTTTGCTTTTTTTTGCCTAACAACAAAAAATACTTCTCATTGCTACTACCAGCTCCGCTTACTTCATGTTTGAATTACCTGTGAGAATTGAGACGATCGACAATTTTAAAGCCGCCTTCAACAGATTTCTTTTGTACAAGAGAAGCTACTCAGAAACACGACATGAAATAGTTGCATTGATAAAGAAAAATAGATAAGCTTCAAGTGCTGGTGGAGAAAACTATAGAGAAACAAGGCTGGACAAACAGCAGAAATGCCCGTCCCTCTCACCTCATCGGAAACCCGGCTGTCGAAACCTCACATGGATATCGGAACTTGCCGCTGAACGTTCTCAATGACTGTCAGGCCCGGATCATTTTTTTTTCCGCGGGACTTCACATCTGTCTTAAAGTGGACCCCTTTAGCACACGTTAGAACCCGTCAAAACTGGCTTCACGAACTCGGCGTCTGTGCTCCCCAATTGAGGCGCCAAATCACGTCAACTGGCGAGGAGATGAGCACCCGGGAAATGACTCCACCAACACTGGTACAGTGTTCTCGAAACCCACGCTTAAGCCTGGACGACCCACGGCGCTGCTCGCGAGGCGTAAGTTCACCTGCGCTGGGCTGGACGGAGTTTTCTAATAATGCGGCCTTCAACGCTTAAACAGCTCTGCCGTTAAAATGAAACACATATTTCTATTTATTGGTGTAAACGCATTATGCGGCTTGTTGAGGGCGAAAGTCGGGGCTAGGTGTCGACAGCATCGCAATCGCTCCATAGGCGGGCGAAGCGCGAGGGATTACCTAAAATGCAAGAATGGCAGTCAAAGAAATTAATCAAAAATTTGCTTCTGAATGCAAATTCAATCCAGGCTTCGGGAATGCCACTCAAGCATTCATGCCAAAGATTCGGCTAACGCTTACTTCACAAAATGCAGTACGCTTCACTAGGCAAGCGTTTACATAGCTGCCTTTGTCTGGAAAAAAAATGTCGCCGGGATTAAAACTACGGTTCTTAGACAGTTAATTGAATACCTTCGTATCGAAAGGATGCCCGCTTCATCGAATGCTGTGATGAACGCGGTTTTGTCGAATGCGGTTTTGTCGAGCACCGTCTAGGTCAGTTCTATCGAATTTGAGTCTTTGTTGGTTCCATACTCATTTTTAAACTTTAGGTTATATAGGTCGCTATTGCGTAAATATAATCTGCAGATGCACCGTTTAATCACATTTCTACAAGAAAATATACACAACTTCACAATCTGTGTTGCTTGTCTGTACGTACGAATTTGTTTCTTGCTACTCTTTGCTGCAAGAATGTTTAAACTTTCTATGGTATTATCAAATTTGCCGCCATAATAGCAACCCGTACGCAGCACAGTTTTCCCCACCTCCAGTTGCGTGAAGTCGTGGATACTTTGGAATACTTTTGAGAGATTTTATCTGACTCGGGAACCGGAAATTGCCAATTTATGGCTTACGCCACCACTCAGGATGCTGTCACGATTCAGGGTATTTGGCGGTGGTTGTGTGTTCAGGTACATCGAGATTTTTTGATACCGAATTATCCCCTGCCGTAAACTACCAGAGCACTTTCTGCGTGACCGAAGCTAGCCGTTTGGTGAAGCTTTTCATTGAGGAAACGCTTTCGTCCGGAACAACTGCAACCATCTTGGTTTCACCCACCAGCTTGAAACATTTGTGGCGAAGATGGTCAGTTGAAACTTGGGAATTACTAGAAATGAAAAGCAAGATAAAAAACATGAGAAGGATGCGAGAAAGAAAGAAGGCAGTCGATGCCGTCCACCTGGAAGATTACCGTTGAACAATCGTCTGGATGTACAGTTATCAATCAATCAATCAATCAATCAATCAATCAATCAATCAATCAATCAATCAATCAATCAATCAATCAATCAATCAATCAATCAATCAATCAATCAATGACGGCTGCAATTTATACAGCTGTCAGGGGGCAGACCAAAAGCCTGCGAAAAGCGGCTTGACAATCGTCTGCGCCCCCTATTGGCAACACATTGCTGCATCTTGTAAAGAAGAGATTGACAAAAGGGTGCTATGAAAGAGAGGGAGATAGAAAAAAACACAGAGAAGTCAAAGAATAGGATGCCATACCATCGAATAGGTTTATCGTTCAAAAGGGCGCGCTCTCAGCCACAAAAATTGAAAATGTGAAGGCTGCAATCACTTGACTCGCTGTCCCTTCAGGGGCCGCCACGTTCAACATTCGTCTTGCGAATACCGTCCCTAACACCGGCTGTGTCTTTCTGCCGGAGCACGTCAGTGTGTTGCCCAAGTTATTGCGCTTGTTAAGCCGCTTGCTTTATGCTCTTCGAACAAACACCATGGCCTAGTCGGACCATTCTATCGGTAACACCATTCTTCTCTTTGTTGAAAAAATAAAAAGATGAAAACACTCCATGACTCCACCTGACATCACTCCGCCATTTACTTCACCAATTCACGCTCCATTCAATCTCAGTTTCACAGAGTAAACACGGCTTCGTCATCTTTTTTCTCAAGCTGCGCCGGTGTATACGGGGCCTTATCGGCAACTGGCAGTCGCTCCCAGATGTCCCAGGGCCTGTTCATTATTTCCGCTTCCCGTGTACGCGTGAGGTCGCATTCCTCCCGTCCCTATCTCTGCGTCCGTCCCTGTCGTCTTGGGTCCCCGAACGTCTTTTTATTTCTTCATTGTCTGCCCCGTCCGTCTTCATTGCCACGTTCTTGGTGTCGTCTGGAACGGACCGAGGTGTCTCCTTTTTTTTTGCTCCAGGAAAAGCCGAACTCTGCATGGTCAGGGCTTCCCAACGACCCCTTTATTGCCGTCCTCATGGTTTTATTCTCCAGATCCATTGATTGCAGGTCATCTTTCACGCTGGTTTTTGGTTGCTTATTCTATTCTTCGAGTGTGGCCTTCCCTTCCACGTGAGGAGAGAGTCGGGACAGAGGGTATGAGACGAATAGCCGTTTATCGACAGGGAAGCTGGATGGAACGTCAAAGTTTCTCGTCTGTTATCCGCCGGCAGATGTGCAAGGCTGGCATAAAATTGGATGCCTTCGGAAGGACCGCTTAAGATTTCGAGCTTTCTTCTTTGTGCTTTAAGTCTTCTTTTTGTGTAACCTGACAGTTTATTGTGTTAAATTCAATGTGGCGCCGGCAGTTAGTGTCTATGAGCACGAATCCTTCACTCGGGCGCTTAGATGGAGGTTCTTTTGGCTGGTCTAAATTTTAGGCGTAAGAACCGAAAAATATAAGCCGTGTTATCCCACCGCCCTGAAAATAATTTCGTGGATTACCCGCACTAAAGAGAACACAACAGGAGCGTAAAGCAGCGCGAACACAGGGCACCGGAGCAAAAGTGGTCCGGGCACTTAAGCCTGCTGATGTGTTTCGAAGGCGATAGCCTGTCGATGTGTTTTGAAGTCTGGTGACACTTATAGACGCCTTGTTCACACCTACATCATATCTGCGTCTCTTGCATGAATTTCTACTTCTGTTGGCGCGAATCACTTCGACAAGTTTCTCTTCTTTACTTCCTGTTTATGTATTTTTCTTGACTTTCGGTTCTTCGTCTTTGGGAGTGAAATGCTTCAACACAGAGAACTTCAACGGACAGACGCCACAGTTTGACTATAATCAGAGTTGTGCGCGGATTTTGTGCTCTTATTCTGCACACGTGCAGTCACTTTGAACTGCCACGCGGTCCGCACTTGGCCAACCTATATTTCAAAACGTTCAAATGTGCGAAGGTAGCGCCGACGTAATGCCCTGGGTTCTAGGGTACAATTTCTATACGAACTCAAACGTGTTTGAAGTGCACAGCATTTTAGGCGCTCGTCTTGTCGTTGTAGCTCGCTCGCTGGACCCAAATAGAGCAACAGGGCATTCCGTTATAGCACTGTTGTCGTGGCTTACACCAGAGGCTTCGAAAGCCAAGCGGTTTATATAGGCATAAGCGTTTAAAACTCGTGAACCACTGGCGCTTGTCCTACATCTCCCCGTTGCTTAGCGCATAGAAAACTATAGGTACATTTGAGGCAAAATATTGGTAATTAACCGGCAGCGCACGCGTTCATTTAGTTAGGAACGCTCGTTGGGTTGGTTTTTAAGCTAAAAAAGCGGCCTCGCAAGCCAAACAGCGCGTTCGACATGACGCCGAAAGGCTCTACGTACAAGAAGAGAAAGGCGCGTTCGAAATGCCACAGGAAGGATCCAGCAGCGGAAGAAAAAATGGCGCGTTCACAATGACGCAGAAAGGTTCCAGCAACGCAAGAAAAAAATTACGCGTTTGAAACGACGGAAAACAGCTTTAGCATACGAGGTTAAACTAAGCACCCAAAGAATAGAACTCCCGCTGGAGCAGTTTCAGGCCGGAAGGCGCACGAGGACTGCGAAGGGGGGAAATCTGAATTGCATAGGGTGGTAGCAGTCAGCGGATAGCGGCGGTACAGCCCATTACGTCGAATGACTGCTTTACATATCTGACAGCTTTCGCATTCAGCGGAATGGGTTTAATTTTTATTTACTCTTGGCAGCTGGGGTCATTTCTTATGCGGGGCAACAGCTACAAACACAACGACGATGGCTAATTAAGGCTGTCGGGTAAACATATATTCCAAAGAATTATCAGAAAAACCCCGAAAGAAATTCACCAATAAATTCTAACATTAAACCAAAAATACTTGTAAACATCGTATAGTTGCGTCAGGCTTCGTTTATGCCGTAGTTAAGTTTCGATGTGAGCATATGTGTTGAGAAAGTAATTTCCATTTTAAGATCCAACTACTCACCTGTTTGTGCTGACGCCAGTTGTGAGTATCGGATTTGGGCCATCCTTCCTCGCTGTACATATCTACATACAAGCCTAAAGCGCACATGCCTAACCAATGCCTATATCATCAATAACCTTCCGAAACCCGCAGGCAGTGCGTCTCCACGACCAGGGGCTTTTCGGAGCAAGCGTTCACAGAGATTCGAGGACCATAATTTTGCTACATGATCTCGGCCACGGTAGCTGCTTGTCAAATGGAGACTTAGATGGTCAGGTGGTCAGATCGGATCGAAAAAACGCTTATTGTGCCTACAGTTGAAGTCCATGTTAAGACTTCAGACTTGGCCAGTGTCGCCCTCGCCGTCGCCACCAGGGTTACAGGCCCCCCAACCGTTACCGGGCTGCGAAGACTTTTGCCTGGCCAACGCCACGATGACCCGCTGGACGGCCTCGACTTGGAGGTCTTGGTTGTCAGATCGGTTCGCCTCTTCAAAGGCGGGCGGAAGTCTTGCTGGTGCAGAATCTCTGAATTTGAGACGGTCTCAGACGACGTGCTCAAGAGTCGCGGGGGCGTCGCGACACCCCCTACACGTACCGTCGGGTTGTGCCTCCGGGAAAATCTTGTGCATGAAAGCCGGGCTCATGACCGTTCTTGTGTGGAGCTGCCTATATATGACTGCCTGCTCTCTGGTTAGCCCTTCACATGGCGGCGGGAGCACGCACAATCATTCCGGAGCACTCCACTACTGCTCGCCTCATCACCTGCATAGCGTCGGAGCGTGAAACGTCATAATCAAGCAAGCCTTCCACGATAAGCGACAAAGTTCGTCTGTTCTTCCCTGGAGAGTTATATAGAGCACAATGTAAATAAACTTGTGCACTGGTATAGGATGGCTTCGTGTATATTCAGTGCCGACTGTTGCTGATATGCAACACTGCGTAACTTTTGTTCCTCTACAAAGTTTTGCCTCTTCAGCATCTAGTATTACTCCTGGCCCTGGGTGCAGCACCCCAAAAGATCTTTTGCGTTTCAAACGCGTTTTTGGCCACCGGAAAATGATGGGTTAAAACCGCTACTACTGCTTTCGTCTCTCTCAGTATAAAATAGTGTGTACACAGGCAAGCATGTTTTTTATCTGGCAAAAGCAGACCTATATTTGACCTCTCTGGGGGCTCATTCTGGGCCGCTGAGCTAAACCATTGTTAAATAAATTCAGAGGCGATCAACCGGAACAATGCGGTTGGGTGTGCGGCAGCAGTGCGTCTACGCTGGGTTACAGATTTGTCGACTAATCGATTTAACTTTGAATTGATTTCGCCCGTTATGTCGGTTTTTCCTACGACCTCCAAAGTCATTCCAGTGGAGTCGCCTCTCTAAAAATCTGTCCTCTACCACCGATGCCTCAAACAGGCAACACCAGTAGGTTTTTGTTGAATAAGACTACTCATAGCTCACTACAGTGTCTCCCATTTCGACGGCTCGCCACTGAGAAGTGCAAAGAAGCTTTCAAACTGCATTAGCCGTCTGTCTTGTTTGTTTCCATCCAAAATATACTTCCTGAGAGACGATTTGCCATAATGCTATCAAAGGCGAAATCTCCCCCTCGTTTAAAGCCGCGACCAAGCAGCGTGTTTATTGTTTTCGTTGTCTTCCTTACTGGCCCAAAGAAGCGTCTTAAGGTAATATATATATATACGCTTTTTTCTTGCTCCTTTTGGTGAACTTTCTCACTCTTCTCATACTTAGTGTAAACGAAGACAGTCTAGAAATTGTAGCGGGACGAGAAGCTGTGGTTCATAATTCCCTTCTTTCGGGGCAGTCATTCGGTATGCGGTCAATGTAAATCAAACGTATGCTGCTGCATTTGAGGGGACTTTCAGATTCTGGTATTACGTCTTTCAACTACCATTAAGAATGGCGAAAGCTTGGCCCATCCGAGAAGGTCACGAGAGCCACGCTGGGGTCTGTCGATAAATCATATTCGCACTCTTTCTCTTTTCTTTCATCCATGGGATTTCACCGCCACACCAACTATAAAGGCATTTTAAAAAATAAATTTTGATTCTGTTGTTAGTTCTTCTGTTTGAGACTTAAAAGCACAAAGACGGAAAACAAGTGTTTCCTTTTTACATTACACTTCAGTTTTTCCTCTATACTGTGCTCTTTCCACAAGGCGAGGCTTACGTGCTATTGACATTCCAAACGAAATTGACAGACGGTTTGGTTGTGCCCAGCGCCGAATGTTGTGAAAAAGCAGCCTTCTTATTTGTGAAAAACTGTTGTCAATATCAGGGCTGCGGGTATGAGCACCCTCTGTGACCGTAACCCTTTGCTATACAGTTAAGCCTGGATGTAATCAACAGCTATGTAACGAATTCCTGAATTTTACCACGTGTTTCGATTCCCCATTGTCACTCCCGTTGAAACTCACGTGTTTTCGTTCTCTATGTAATGTAGGCGTTGTGGTGGTTGACCTTGGTGTAGCCAAGTCGCTAAGCTTATCAGTCAGTGTTTTTTGCATTTTACTGAAAACTTGGTCGGAGAAATGCACTAATTCAGCGAATACCAGCCCTACAGTAAGGAGCCAGCAGCAACAAAAATGTCGAGACTCCCCTAAAAACAAAATTTGTCATGATGATGATGATGATAAACAGAGCCGCTAGCGCTATCATGTGGCTAAAGTAGGCACTTCTGCTTTTTCTTGTGTTGAGGGACGCCACACAATGTAGCAACAGTAACTACAGTTCACTTTTTTTCGCCAGCGCCGCAAACTAGCGTGCATTTCGACCAGTAGGTGCGGTGTCGGTTCGAGACTTCAGTTTTCAGGTGCTAGGAATGCCCGTTAGGGCGTAGCTGCCCGTCTCTGATGATATCTGTGGCATTAGTTCATCGGTAATGTGTTCTGCTGCCAGAAAACAAAAGGTTTTGTCTTTTCAAGACAAGCTAACAATTTTATACGCCGTCTCCGCCGGCGAGAACGAAGAATGTCGCCGCCACGTACCACCCTCTCCCCCTCTCAACACCCAGCACCCCATCAACAATTTGGAGTAAAGAAAAAAGCATCGAGAGAAGCCGCCCTTTCAGCACACGCTTTGTTTTTCCAACGCATTAAGGCCCCGCAAAGTGTCAAAAGGCACAAGTGATACTCACGTTAGGTTTGTGAATACGGGTGAAAGTGACTTTGCTTTTTTATAGCGCCGTGTAGTGCTTAAGCTCGTGCTTTTGTACGAGCTTGGGCACTACACTGCCTCTGATACACTGCACTGCACTACATGACTGCAATTCACGCAGTGTATAACTGAGAAATAAATCACTAAAGAGGAAGTTCCCCTTCACAGGTGTCGAGCAATTTGGGCTCGTTTCTGATTAATTACCCTGACCCTCTACTCTAAACCGGCTTGTAACGGAAACCTGCATGTGACGAAAAACTGCGAACTTTTGTCAATTTCGTTATATCCGGGTTTAGCTGCACCAGCGGAAGCACTTATCAGGTATACAATAAAATTTAGGCCTACAGTGTCGCGTTGAAGACTTTCGTTGTTGAACACACCACTGAGAGTTATTGTAATCCTGCCTGTAGGTAATAATTTACTAGTATTGCAGCACTAATTGTCGCCGAAACGCAGGATCCTAGACCTAACCGCACGCATTTGCATCTTAGAACGTCAACTAGTTCACGCAGCTTGAAGTACTGTCAGTCAATAGCAGAAACCTTCAGATTTTCACTGACACTTAGGCCTAATGTTTCTCTTTAAGGTCTTTCGTTGTGGCATACACACCTCAGGTGTCTGCCGCCCTGTTGGTTCATAACTCGTTCCTTTTTTTACAGAAACAACTGTCCGTTATAGACCTGAGCTTTGCTTTAACATTAAAGGGACACTGACGAAAAAACTGAACTTCGTCTAAATAAATAGGTTTACATCAATAAAAAATGAATATGCCACTCTCTGGTTCAGACTCTTGAAAATAATCGCGTAAATTATAAAAAAATAGAGCCATCAGCCGCCCAGCAGAGATGACGTCAACTGAGACTGAGTGGATGGGCCAAGATTCACGTGTCAGACAACAGATAGGGAACAGATAGGGAACAGATAGACAACAGATAGGGAACCGCGCACACAAGCTCCCAAAGAAACACGTAAAATGTGTCTTTGCGCGTTCACTTTCATAAGACATAAACAATTATAAATGCACACGTGTAACTCAAGCTGTGCCGACATCCGCAAGCTGCCAAGCCGTGTTGCCGATGGCGGTTGCGATGGTTATTGCAGGTTCGGTGGAGTCAGATGTCTCTTAACTACTTGTTTACATCAAGGCGACAAGTATCGAGTCGGTCTTCCACGGTTCCGCTCTTCGTTGACCGATATTTGCGTCTGATTGAACACGCGCTTTGGTCCCTCACGTAGCGCTCTCTGCTAGAACGAAGTTTGCATCAGGCCGGCGGCAGACGGACGTGTGTGTGGTTGTCGCGTTCGCTTCGCGATGAACTTTGATGGCATGCTTTTGCTGTTGGAATTGTGCGCACTGTGTTGGAATTATTATTAGCGACGATTCAACCCCACATAAGCCACGTGTACATAAATGCGACAGAATAAAACAGTAGCGCATCACAAGTAATGCGATGCGCTTGCGTATGCAGCGCACCACTTCTGGTGCGATGGTGGCGCGACTGTGTCACGCATTGGAGGTAAAGCAGCGTTTCTGGCGCCTTCAGTGCTTCCGGCGCGGCTGGTTTGCGTTTTCTTTTCCCTCGGTTCGCATGGTTTGGCGTCTCACACCCGATTAAGATGTTTTGAAATGCAAAGGTGCGTTTGCATGCCGTACTGCTGTTGCCGACAGAATTCCTAATGCGATCCGTTCGCGTTTACATGCACTTGGAAAAGTGACTTACGCGGCTAAATCCACCCCTGTCTGGCGAAATAATGTGACGCGCTCTCCTACCGCATTAGCCCGTTTACATGAATGCGATGCGGTTAGAAGTTGTTGCGACGCGGTGCGATGCGGCACTAGTCGCATTCATGTAAACGCGGGTACAGCGTACGTAAAGTGCGCTCGCGCTCTTTTAACGCGATAGCGTTGTTAGGCTCATTTTTCGAATACCCCGTGGCTCCTAGACGTCCTCTATGAGCCGTGCTCATCGGGCGCGGAAATACATCACCGCTGCCTCCCGGAAGCTACGACTGAAGCAGCAATAGTCGAGGGCTCTACTAAGCCTGTAATGTAGCGCTACGGCAACCGAACTTTGGAAAGGATGACAATGATGCAACGTCGGATAGGAAAGAAAGTACACGCGCTTTCATCAGGTTCCTGGTCTGTGCGATAAAGTTTGCGATATGCCCAGTCGGTGGTACGATGCTCGGCAGACACGGTCTCCAGCCGTGCCCGCAACTTACGCCATCACACCAAAGCGTGTTTCCACCAGAGGATAAATAAATTTTCGGTAATTCATACCCCGAAGCTATTCGTGGGCTACAACGCATGTCATAGTGTAGGTGGCCGGAAGAATTTTCACCACTTTACGATCTTTAACGCGCGCCGAAAACCGGAGTAATAATTGGCGTTTTTGTTTTCTGCTTCCATCAGAAAAATGGCCGCCGCGGCCGAGAATTGAACCAGCGTCGTTGGGCTCAGCACCGCAACGCCTTATCTACTGAGCCACCGCGCTGTGGTTTCCAACGGGACTTATTCCGGTACCGACAGTGGGTGACCTAAATAAAACAGGGGGACAAAGGATTAACGCTGGTCTCTAAGAAATCAAGGTTACAATTCAAAAATAGCTAAAATAAGGCTCACTATCTAGCGTCTAATCACTTTTGCTTTCAAAATACTTTTGAATATTCCCACGGGTATGTCTGCGCTGCAAGTTCGGTTTGATAAGCGACAGATGGCACCACGAGACCAAGCTAAAAATCACCCTAAAAATAGGCAGCAATATTATCCCAGAAAACAGGCACGTATGAATGCTCGGTGGGGTTGTTCCCAGCGGGTAGTTCCCAACTCACAATCGCCCAAGCAAAAAAATCCTTAACCAATTATTGCTCACAAGCAAAACGTCCAGAGAAGACACGAGCAAGAAACGCAGAAATGAAACGATAACACTCATTCAACCACTGATCACGACGAGTATATTGCAGAGCCTGCCGTACTAAAAATTTACCCTCTCTAAAGAAACTGAAAGAAATACCATTATTACGGCAGCATATAAAGCAGTTTCGAACCCCGTAATTTTGACCGTGGGACGAACTAACAAAGGGTGGACCACCAGGGTAGCAGAATAAACAAGCATAAACGGCTCTAGAAGAAGGGGAGGGCGCTTTACTCGATGGAGGGATAAAATAATAATATTCGGAGCAAGTAATGGACTCTGTAAGCGCCGTACAACAGCGTGTGATGGTCAATTTGAGAGGCCTTATGTCGTCCTAAATTTGATGCTTGTGATAATAACGATGAATAGGCCCGCAAGTTGTGTCTTTGTAACGCATTTTAAGATATCGGAGGAACCACTATTCTAGAAACGAGAAAGCGGATCTGAAAACGAAATCGGGAGGCGCCATCATACCCCTTTTAATAAGAAACAGGCACCCACAAACATAAATAAAAAGACAGGCATCCCCCCCCCCCTTGAAAGGAAACCACTGCACGCCATAATACACGGCACCGATACAGCGACCTCGCATAAAAACTCTCCTATACCAGTAATGTGGATTCAATCCTACACAAGAATAGGTGGTATGGCAGACTTAAGTTCATTCCGGGAAAGTTTCCATATTATGAGACCACAGTATACACCGACTCCGGGATGTACGAAAGCATGAAGACCGAATTGTCGTAGTTGACTGCTCTGGCAACCTTTGTGACTGCATGACCCTCTAAAATCCAAGACAAAGAATTGGAAGTTCGAGCCATCCTCTCGGCAATCCGAATAGCGGAAGTATAAAATATAAGCGTTACGTCATTACACACTCACAATGAACATTACACAGTTTTCTGGAGGCAGAAGACCAAGCGCTGGGGTAAGATATTCCTATCCGTAATGCAGACATTTAACGTCACCTAGACAGCCGGATACAATGGTCCGTAAGCGAACGACGCCGCACATTGCAAAACGCACACGAACTCAAATACCGTGCTCCTTCTCACCACGACTACCACATTTCCCTCTTTAAAAAACGTTAAGAACGAATCATCATCCTAAGTCCGGTAACAGAAACTTTCCCATCGATAAAACGATATACCGAAGAATCATAAACTCTGTGGACGAAACACCAACACGGTTATCTGGAAATCTCCGTGCGTTCATTTGTTCGGTAGGAACACCAGACAATAACTTAAAACTCTGCTAAAACAGGTGAAAGATCGAGGGTAGCCAGGGGAGAACAATGCAAACCTATCGTATTCCACTTCTTCGAAGCAAGGGTGGAAA
Source organism: Haemaphysalis longicornis (assembly GCF_048455015.1). Classification (NCBI taxonomy): domain Eukaryota; kingdom Metazoa; phylum Arthropoda; class Arachnida; order Ixodida; family Ixodidae; genus Haemaphysalis; species Haemaphysalis longicornis. Next base: position 134,315,338 of record NW_027526335.1, on the reverse strand, counting down.
ATTTGAACTCGCGGTACCTCAAGATCAGCGCGAGCTGATTGAGAAGGCGAGGGAAGAAGCTACTGCATCTGGTGCCATAGACTCAGGTTTCACAATCGAGCTTAGTGCAATCTTTTACCCCGTTCTTCTAAACAAAACTATTTCTTCCTGAAGAAAGATATTCACTCCCTCATTCTTTTAAAAAAGTCCGAATTGTTCAGCCTGGCCTATATATTCTAGAATAAACGTTTTGATACACTTACACTGACTCCTCCTCGCTCAAACTGACCAGCACCTCACATTTGCAACCTTTCACGCTCACGTTTTATGCCACAGAAGCTCACAGAGCCTTTGTCTCTGTTGGGACACGTTGATTAAAAACCCTCGTTGCTAATCTTTCTCTTTCGATGACCTTTACTCGTCGTGAAGCATTGATCGCAAATGCCACTGCTGCGTACCAACACGTCCGTGAGAGTCAAAGTATCGCTATCACGCCTTACAACTTAGGATACAAACGTAGATGTCTCTGCAATTTTTTTAAATACCTTTTCGGTTGCTCCGGTGTGTAATGACGTGTTCTCTCCTGTAAATTGCTAGAAGCGAGTGCTACTCTTACGACGAACAAGAGCAAATAGATCGCCTGTTAATTTTGCGCTTCGGCCTCGAACCGCATGGAGTGATGACGTCTTTGTCCAAAAACATTTCTCGATTGTCGTGAAGTTGAATAAAAAGTGTGTGTCAAACCGGGTCTTTTGATATAAGGTGTCGTGTGTTGCTACGCTTCCACTTCTTTGCGTACGTAGGTGAAATGGTATTTGTATCATTTATGCGCGTTTTCTTATTCCCTGCTGGCATCAAGATGTTTTTTAGTAGGGGTTTGGTTGCTCGCAAAAGCTCCTTGAACACTAACGGCAGATGACTGGGAACCTGTGCTTATTATTGAGTTGCCTAAAGTCAGACAACCGAGATGATAGCCCGCAGGCATTCCACTGAAGCAGTGTTGCCTGATTCCGAAGAGCTTGCATCGTCGCCATTTCAGAATCCAGACTGCGTCGGGATGTCCACCTTTCGGGATACTCTCTGAATCGGTCTTTGACGAGCTCAGAAAACAGCAGAGTGCTCCTTGCAATTCTTAACGACTTAACTTTTCTAGTGCATAATGTTGAGCCAGATGAATCGAATGAGTATGTCGCGGCAACGGTGAAGCACAATCAGGTGGCTTTCACTGTAATCGCAGGATGCATTGCACCTAAGGCAAAGTTCAGCGTTAAGCGCCTGCAAGCCCTCTTGGACACTACACCGCCACCGCACTTGCTTACGGGGGACTTCAACGCGCACCATCCAGCTTGGGGCAGTGTTAAGACGACACCAAGGGGAAACCATCTGCTCGATGTGGCCAGCCAAGCAGGACTATCAGTGCTCAACAGTGGTTGTCCCACGTTTTTTCCAGGCAGGGCTTCAAGCGTGTCGGATGTGACTATGGTGTCCACTTCTCTGCTGACTGTCGCATCCTGGTACCCAGACATTGAAAGCTTCGGCAGTGACCATATCCCAACGTACACCATTATTGATGGAGTTCGCGGCGGTACCATCAAGCGGCCACTGTCGACTGTAAACTGGTCGACTCTCCGAGACATGCTGGAGGATAATGCTGCTGCATTGTCTACGAGCGAAGAGCTGGTGGAATCTATTGCCAGGGCCCAGTCACAGTCAACACGGCGGAGCTTGGCGCCAAAGGCGTGGGCACCATTGGACGGAGAGTATGAACGCCTTCGCGCGATTCGCAGGAAAGCAGAGCGCCGTGCGAGAAAAGCGCTGTCACCAGATGACATTCGAGCTTCAAGACATGCCCACAAGCGCATTCAGAAGCACCTGAATAAGCTTGCAAGACAACGTTGGAGAGAATTTTGTTCCAAGCTTGATCCCCGCAAACCGCTGACTCGCATTTGGCAAGTTTTCCGCAGCCTGAGAGCAACCCCGAGTCAAGCTCATCCGAGGGGGGGCGCTGCGGTCGCCGGAGCAAGCGGACGTGCCTCGCATCGGCTCCGTGAAATATGCCAAATTTCGGCGGTCCATCTCACCCCACGTGGCCCACTTCGACACGTCAGTGTTCCGTTTGATCTCTGGAACGCGTGGACACCAAGTTTGGGCCAATTCGCCCATTTTTGTCGAATTAGCGAGTGTTTTCGTGTGTAAGGCGAGGCCGGCCCGACTAAGCCTAACGTCGACTCCGGCCACGGCGGCCACGTGTACTGTCGCCGCCGCTACCGGGGAGGCCTCGCGCCTCGCCCCGGCGGGCTCCGCGGATTTTCGCGGAGCCATGGAGAACGAAGACAACGAGTTCCAAGAAATGGACACTACGCCCGCTGCCACGACGACGACGGATCCGACTCGCAAGTGTCGCCGCGACCCGACCGGCCGCGACGACGCCAGCAACGCGGCGAGGAAGACGGTCGCCATTACTGCTCCTACCTCTCGCCGGACCGCTACCGGGGGTGCCGCCAGCGTCGACGACGACGACTCCGTTGCCGCCGCCGCCGTGACACTCGCCGACGACGCGGGAGGTGGGAAGGACTCTGTGGTGTTGTGTGCCGGGTGGACTCAAGTGGTTTCCCGCCGCGCAAAGAAGAATCTGAAGGCATCGGGAGCCCCGTCGCAGCAGGGCTCCTCGCAACCAGATAAGCCCAGCACCTCGGGCTCAGCTTCGAATTCTAATAGCAACGCGCGCGCGGTCGGAAGACAGCAGACCACGCGGGCTCACTTCGCCACTAAGGTGAATGCCGAGATGGCGAGGGCGGCTCACATGCCGAGCTTCGCGTCTAGCGACGAGATCCGCGTGGTCGTCCGGCCGCGCGGCGGGTTGGTTATCGCTAAAACACCGATGACTGCGATGCGGGGAGCCATCTTCGCCGCGGAGGGAGTCGGTGAAGAGGAGGTGGACGAGGATTCTGTGTCCCCGAATTCCGCCCAAAATATTATCGTTATCAGTACGCCCAGTGAGAAGCGGGCTAAAAAGTATGGATCGACCCGAGCGATCACAGTTGGGGAAGTGATGTACGAAACGTACGCGTACTGGGCCACCCCCGAGAACACGTCCCGCGGCGTTATACGCGGCGTAGGCCACGAGGAATCTCAGGAAGACATCCGGCGCCGCGTGGTCAATGCTCACAACCCCACGGCCATGGCCGCGCACCGCCTGGGTGGGTCCACCTCGGTGGTGATTCTGTTTGAAGGCCAAAAGGTGCCGCATTACATCAAGTACGGCGGCTTTATTACCAAATGCACCCTGTACCGCCAACACCGAGAAGTCTGTAAGACCTGCGGACATGTGGGGCACAGAAAGGACGTGTGTCCTACGCCCAACGCCCGGGTGTGTTTCGCCTGCGGCAGGAAAAATCCGGGCGCGGACCACGCCGAACATTGCCGACCAAGATGCAGACTGTGCGGCGGCTCGCACGTTACGGGCGCCGGCAGCTGCAAGAACAAATTGAAGGCGCCGCTGCCGATCAAGAAACGGCAGTGGGCCCGACAGCCGGCCGAAGAGCGAACGACCACCAAGATGGCGCCGGCGCCCTTGCAACCAGCCCTCAAGGTCAGACTTTCCAGAAGGGACGAGTTCCGGAAACTGGAGAGACGCCACAGGGACGGGAGCAGGGCGGAGAGCCGCGATTGGAGCAAACTCACATCAGGAGAAGGCGGCCCCACGTGGGCCGACGTCACTACCGGAGGCGCGGCGACGGCGGCGACGACTGCGACCGCAGCGCCGCGACGGCAGCGCTCCGCATCGCGGCGGCGGCAGCAGCAGGGAGCGGGGAAGGAGAGCTCCGGCGACGCGGCTGCAGCTGCGACGAGAGCAGAACAATGGGAAAGAGAAAGGTCCGCGTCGAGGGGAAGAGGCGCCAGCAGTTCCGGCTCGACGTCGCGCCGCGCTGGCAATAAAGGCGGCGGTGGCAGCAGCAGCGACGAAGACCACAGAGCAGCCATGGAGGAGATGCGGGAAGCCATGAAAGAAATGCGCGCAGCCATGCAGCGCCAACAAGCGAAAATAAACACGATGCAGCTGACGATCACTCAGCAGCGCAACACCATCACGCAACTCAAGGCGGGCAAGAGCCCGGGCCCTGCCGTCGCAAAGACTGCGGCGTTACAACAGCAGAAGAAGCCGGCGATGGCGGTTGTAACGAGGTATTCTACCTCGGGTGCACCGTCACCGCAACCGACCACGTCAAGGGCCTTCCAATTCGCCGCAACCGTATCGTCTTCCAAGAAGAAGGAGACGGAGTGGGAGGACGGGAGGAAGGTAGAAGAACAAGAAGAAGACGACGAGGAGGTGTTCAGCGCAAGCGACGACGACGGTGAGGACGGCGACGGCGGGGACGCCGCTGCCAGGACGTCGACGTCGTCGGCAGCGGTGGCGAAGACTGCGGTCGATGCCGCGGCCGCGAAACAGCCCCTGTGCTACGCGGGCCTGAACAACCGCATCCGTCAACTGACCAACATCACAAACTATAAACTACTGGGGGAAGAATCTCGAGAACCTCGAGCACCGTCTCCTCAACAAGATCACCCAAGTCATGCAGCAACAGCAACAACAGCTGCAACAGCAGATGCAACAGCAGTTCCAGCAATTCCAACAGCCGATCCAACAGCAAATTAGCCCCGAGAGGTTGCAGGCGCTCGTCGGCACCGCCGTGCAACGTTCCTACAACGCATCCGAGTCTCCACTGCCATCGCCATAATGGGGGGTCGCCGCGGAGAAGAAGGAGTGCTACGCGTCTGGCACTGGAACGCCAACGGCTTTCGGTGTCGGAAGGCAGTACTGCAGCAGCACCTGCGCTCGCTGGATCCGTCGGAGCTTCCCGACGTGATAGCGGTGCACGAAACGCACGCCGAAGACCCGAAGGTGATGACTTTGCGCGGCTACCGTGCGCACGCCAGCCCGCCGAGCGCCCGCGCATGCGGGAAGGGGGCGGCGCAGGGCCTGTGCACGTTCCTCCGCAAGGGCATCGCCTGTATCAAGCACGAGAAGTTCCTGGGAGACAAGGACACCGCCATCGAGCTCTGCGTCACCGAGCTGGTGCTAGCCGGCAGGAAGAGCAGAGGTCGAGACAAGAATGCTAAAGGGAGGAAGACGACGACGACCACGGTCTTCGTCGCGAACGTCTACAGCAACCCGCAGCACGGCAAGCAGAAGTTCAAGACGCTGCTGCACAAGATCAGAGACGCGGTCCACCAGTCCGGGAGAGACGGAGTGGGAGGAGGAGACGCCACGGCGATCGTCTGCGGTGACTTCAACGCGCAGCACTTGGAGTTGGGCTACACGCGCACGATGGCCAATGGCAAATGCCTGCTGGACGACGCGAGCGAGGCCGACTTTACGCTACTGACGAACCCGGCGCACCCGACGCGCATAGGGACGTCGACTGCTCGGGACATCAACCCGGACCTCGCCTTCGCGCTCCTGCTTGACGGCGGCGTGGCGCGGTGGCGGAACACGGGCCACAACCTGGGCAGCGACCACTACATCGTGGAGGTGACGGTGCCGCTGAGCCATCCCCGCGACGACAGTGGCTACGGCGGCGGCGCCGGCACGAACATCAAGCATCGACTGACCGACTGGCACAAGTTCCGGGACGCGGAGCTGAGCGAAGTCGAAGACATGGACAAGTGGACGGCTGACTTGGTGGCTGCGACTGAGGGCGTGACGACCGAGATCGAGACGTCGAACGACACGGAGAGCATGGACCCTCGCCTCGCGCACCTGCTGGAGGCCAGGCGTTCGCTGCAGCGCCGCTGGAAGCTCCAGCGCCCCAACCGCACGCTGCGCAAGCGGGTGGCGGCTCTCGGTCGCGAGATCGAGCGTTACAGCCGTCAACTGAGCGCGCAGCAGTGGTTCGCGCTGTGCAGCGAGGCCGACGGACAGCTCCACCGCGGAGGCACGTGGAAGCTGTTGCGCCACTTAATGGACGAGAGCAAGGGCAAGGAATATCAGCGCAACCGCATGGCGCAGATCTTACAAACGGCGACCAAGCAGCTGGGCGAAGAAGAGATGCACAAGCGCCTGAACGAGCGCTACCTCCCTTCGACCCCGCACGAAGACCACCCGGAATACGCGGGCCCGCCGTACCCCGCCCTCGACCGGGACATCGAGGAGTGGGAAGTGAGGCAGGCGACGCAGTCCCTGAACTGTCGATCGGCCGCCGGCCCCGACAGGGCGACCAACAAGGCGCTGCGGAACCTGAGTGATGCGGCCATCTCGTCGCTGACCCGGTACTTCAACGAGTGCTGGCGCAGCGGCCGTCTCCCGCGCCAGTGGAAGACGGCCACGACCATCCTGCTACCGAAGCCGAACAAGCCGCCGGGCATCGAGAACCTGCGCCCCATCTCGCTCATGTCGTGCGTGCGCAAGGTGTTGTAGCACGTCCTGAACACCCGGTGGCAGAGGTACCTGGAGCAAGAGGAGTTGTACCAGGACGCGATGGTGGGCTTCCGCGCGAAGCTTGGCACCCAGGACGCCATGTTACTGCTACAGCGGGAGGTCCTGGAGCCCCCCGGGGGACTCCGGAAGAAGGACAATCGTGCGATTCTGGGCCTGGACCTGCCGAGCGCCTTCGACAAGGTGCGGCACTCTGCGATCCTGGCTCAGGCGTCGCGCCTCGGTTTGGGGCGCCGTTCCTACGAGTACATCCGTTCGTTCCTGTCCCGGCGCACGGCGCAGCTGGAGGTCGGCGGAGCGAAGCTGGAGGAGCGCGAGCTGGGCAGAGTGGGGACCCCGCAAGGCTCGGTGATCTCGCCGCTCCTCTTCAATCTCGTCATGATCGAGGTGGCGCGGCGACTGGAGGAGCTCGGGCCGGCCATCAAGTACTGCATCTACGCGGACGACGTGACTATCTGGGCAACGGGCGGCAGCGACGGCGACGTCGAGGACGGGCTGCAGTCGGCAGTGGACGCCGTGGAGGCCACGCTCTCGGGCATGGGCCTTCGGTGTTCGCCGCAGAAGTCGCAGCTCCTGATCCTGCCCGCGCCCGGTCGGTGGAGGAAGCGGGCCGCCGAGGAGGCGGAACGCACCATCGTGGCTCGTGCCGGCGACGGGGCGCCAATCCCGCACGTCTCGGGCCTTCGGGTCCCGGGCATGTTCGTGGACGCGCACCGGACCAAAGCACGGCGGTCAAGCACATCGTGACGAAGATGGGCATCGCGACGCGCCTGGTGAAGCGGGTGTCTTCCCGCTCGCGAGGCATGCGGGAGGCGAGCCTCCTGCGGCTGCTGCAGGCCTTCGTGGTCAGCCACGCGGCGTGCGCGGGGGCCTTTCACCGCTGGACCGAGGGGGAGCGGTAGCGCATCGACGCGGCCATCCGCAAGGCCTACACGGGGGCTTGGGGCTCCTGAACGGCACGAAGACGTCGGCCTTGCTGTCTCTGGGGGTGCACAACACCCTGTCGGAGATTAGCGAGGCGCAACGAGCATCGCAACTGGCGCGCCTGGGCAGCACTGCAGTGGGACGCCGTATCCTGGCACGAGCGGGCCTGTAGCCTCCTGACACGGGTGGCTGCGGAGGGCCCATGGCATCATCGGCTGCCGGCGGCGTTTCGGAGGCGGACGAGCTGGTCCCCCTTCGGGACGAGATCGCCAGAAGTTTGATCGTGTACCCGCTCCCGAGGAACGCGGACCAGGAGAAGAGACGCCGGCAGACGGGCCGCGCGCGCGCGCGCGCTGGTTCACCAGTACAGCGAGGACGACGGTGCGATGTTTGTGGACGAAGCCAAATGCCGTGGGCGACCGTGAACGTTCGTGGCGGTGGCCGTGCGGGCCTCCACCGGTGAACTACTGACGGCGGGCAGCGTGTGCGCCCGGTCGGCGAGCCAGGCAGAGGAGGCGGCGATCGCCTTGGCCCTGGGCCTGCCGGGTGTGCGCATGGTGCTCAGTGACTCAAAGACGGCCATCCGCAACTTTGCTCGCGGCGTGGTGTGTGGTGGCACTGCGCGGCTCCTGGAGTCCTGGCGGATGACAGGGGCGGCAGCGCAGGGGGTCACGAAGACTACGATCATCAAATGGTTCCCGGCCCACGCGGGCCGGGAGCTGGCACCCGGACTATGCAACCGCAACGAGGAGACTGACGCTGCGGCCCGTGGTCTCGCCACGTGCCGGGTCGCGACAGCCCGTCCGCTGTCGTCATCCCTCGAGGACTGCGGTGAAACAACTGACATCGACGACGACGAAGAAACGGAGCCCCTCACCGACTACGGCGGGGTGCTTCGTTGGCATCGGGACCAGAGGCGTGCTTTTCCGCTCCTGCACCGGGACCTGTCTCGGGCGGAGGCGGTGAAGCTCAGGCAATTACAGACAGAGACTGTTCTGACGCCGGCGCTCGCGCGGCACGTGTGTCCGGACCTCTACGAGAGTGCTCGGTGCAGTGTGTGTGAACGCGAAACTGCGACCCTGACCCATATCATGTGGGGTTGTGACTGTGCAGTGCGCGACGGTGGGGGGGATGGCCAGGACCCACAAGACCCGTACCCACCGGACGTGCGCGAATGCGTGGGCTCTGCGGAGCCCCAACAACAGAGGAGGGCCATCCAGCGGCTCGAGGCGGCTCTGGCTCTGCAAAGGCGAAAGGGGGACCCGCGCCCGCCCGTCCCTCCCGGCACTCCGTCCTCCCATGCGGGAGGTGGGGGTCGGGGGCCGAGGGTGGCGGCCTGGAGCGCTCCGACTAGCTCGAGCGGACGCCGAGACCAACCGCCTCGTGGTCTAAGCCCAACGCCCTAGGACTTTTGCGACTTAGGGTGATTAGATAGAGGGGACGCGACCGAGCCCTGCGTGGCCGGGAATCGTGTCCTTTGCACGCCGGATGCTTGAATAAAGTGCTATCTCTCTCTCTCTCAAGCTCATCCGTTCTCATCGATAGCTCTCTGGACGTAACTGGACGTAGCGGACGAATTTTGCGCCAAGGTTACAGCTCCCCGGAGCTCTGCAATGATTTCAGAAGTACTGACCGATTGGCTCTCCAGTACGAATGCTACGCTTACGGATGAATTATTCACTATGCACGAGCTTATCTCAGCGTTAGCGTCCGTTAACCTGCTTTCTTCGCCAGGCGCCGATGGCGTTACATACTCAGCTTTGCGACATCTCGGCGGTAACGCCCTCCGGCAACTGCTTACCTTCTACAACAAGTCGTGGGAGACAGGCCGCGTGGAAGCAAGCTGGAAACTTGGTCGCCTAGTTCCGGTCGTTAAACCACGAAAACCGCCAACCGGCATCAACTCTTACCGGCCTATTGCCTTTCTAAGCTGCATAGGGAAGGTAATAGAGAAAATGGTGCTGCAGCGACTCGTCTGGGATCTTGAAGACAGAGAAGTGTATCCCCCAGAGATGTCAGGGTTCAGAGAAGGAAGAAGCAGCGTTGACAACGTCATTGCTTTGGTGAGGGACATTCACCGGCAAAAGGCTGCCAAAAAGATCACAGTAGCTGTGTTCCTAGACATCAAGGCGGCTTTTGATAGCGTTTCTCATGAAGCTGTTCGAAGGGAAATGGCGTTTGTAGGGCTATGATGACAGATGCACACTTGATGATGATGGTTGGATGTTTATGGCGCAAGGCCAACTGGGGCAAAGAGCGCCAAAACAATAGTCATATATGAGGGGTGAAACCTTAAACACTAAGTAAAGACGGATGCACACTTGGCTCTGTGATTACTTGCAGAATCGGTACGTCTATATGACCACCAAGGAAGGCGACACAAGGCGGCATGAGATTACACAAGGCGTCCCTCAAGGCGGAGTCCTAAGCCCTGTGCTGTTTAGCATCTGTCTCATCCGGATCACGAAAGTGCTACCCCAAGGTGTTAGCATATCTCTCTATGCTGATGACATCTGTAACTGGGCTTCTGGAAAAAACCGGAGAAGTGTACGATCAAAACTGCAGAAAGCTGTTCTTGCAATTCAAAAGTACCTTAGCACCTGGGGCTTGCTAATTTCACCCGAAAAGTGTGCCGCGGTCTCCTTTACGAGGCACGATTTATCCGGCTATCTTCTAATCATAAATAAAACAGAAATACCTTACGTCCACAACCATAGATTTCTCGGAGTTACATTAGATCGCTCACTATCTTGGGCCCCCCATATCCGTATCCTTAGAGAACGCCTGCACTCATTTGTGCCCATTTTCCGGATGCTGACACGAAAAAACATGGGGCTGTCAGTGCCTTCGCTACTACGACTTTATAAGGCACTATTCCTTGGACTTCTGCGGTACAGCCTCCCAGCGCTGATTGGTTTGTCTAAGACAAACTTCAGAGTGATAGAGTGCGCACAGGCTCAAGTTCTGCGCATCTGCCTGGGCCTTCCAAGGTGCACATCCACGAATGGAACTCTCTGCGAAGCAAGGTGTATGTCCGCCTAGACACTCCAAGCCCAAGAGTTCTTTCGCACCAGCCTCCGTCACGTAACCCGGTGTGCTGACCATCCTATAGCACAGGTGTCTTCCCCGCATGTACGGAGCCTCCTACCGGCCAACTTCGAACGCCCAAGCAAGCCTGCCTTTCCGCCATGGAAAGCTGCACCATGGGATATAGGCCCCACCATACCAGGTATAGGCAAGAAATCATCTCTGCCTGAGCCAGCCTTGCGATACTACACGCTGGAGCATATCAGTTCACGTTACCTTGGCCACGTTCACGTATATACAGACGGATCCGTGCAGTCTGACTCGTCAGCCATTGGAGTTTAGATTCCGTCGGTGGGACTAACTGTGAAAGAGAAACTCAGTCACAAGACGTCGTCCACTTTCACTAAGTTAACTGCTATTAGGGCGGCAATCCTTCACATCACCAATAGTCCCACTCGACAATGGGTAATTTTTACCGACTCGCGACCTGCCTTGCAAGCACTGATGAAGCCATCCCACCGCTGCAGCGAACTTGTGCGTAAGCTAAACGCATTGCACACACTAGGGCTACGAGACGGGCACCGCATCTCGCTTCAATGGCTAACAGGTCATTCCGGCATCCAGGGGAACGTCATCTCTGACGCAGCAGCGAAAGAGGCGCACAATCTGCTTGTGTCTACTGGAATCCCGTATTCCAGACAAGGCGGAAGTACGGCCGTGAATGCGCTTGGATGGAAACTGCAGTTATCAGCTTGGCAGGACCCTCTTAAGATACCCGTGCCTCTGCACGCGATTGACCCTCAGTGCAATTTCCAGTTTCCGCGAGGTCTGCAAAAGAAAACTGAGGGTGTCCTTCACCGACTATGCCTGAACGTTGCCTTCACTGGTAGTTTTCTTTTTAAGATAGGCTGGGCGGACTCGCCATTGTGCTCTGTGTGCTCTGTGAGAGACGACATACAGCATGTCTTGTGTTACTGCCCGCAGCATACAACTCAACGCAAAACAGCTAAAAGAACTCTTGTGCGACTGCTACGAGGACACTCTTTAGAGCTGCGTCACTTTCTTGGTCCGTGGCAAAATCACGCTAACGCGGCGCGAAGGACAAAGGCTCTCTTAACTTTTCTGTCTGACACGGGACTAACCGATGTTCTTTAAACTTGGGATCCTCAGATTTTTTCTCCTAGTGCTGTAAAGTTTTTCTCCGTTCCGAACTGATTTTATTTTCTTCTCCCTTTTATTCATTGTTGGTGCGCACTTCTTCCCCTCTTCTTTTTTTTTACCACTTCATTATGTTCACCCCCATCTGACGTAGCAAGCCCCGCCATTTGTGGGGCTAACCTCTTCAGTATTCATTAAAGGTTTCTCTCTATCTCTCTCTCTCTCTCTCTAACGGCAGATTGGCTAATAGGCAACTCGCTTCGCCAAACATTCAACACATGCCGGAATAAGCCTGACCATATCGCGACGGAAGACAAATTTAGCGTTGCACGCTGTTATAAGTTAAAGTAACAGATGGCGCTGTTGTCAAGCCGAGGGCATCGAAGCGACTAAAACAAAATTATCCTAAACAGAATGCAAACTAGCGCCCCTTTCGTCCTTTTTGCAACGGTTGCGGTGTCCGCTAAAAGTTTTGTAGGGCAAGTAAAAACTCGCGCGGCACACTGACATTGTTTAACCACCATCCCACATCCCGCGCGCCACCAAGATCCGCATACACAGTGGAAGGTAACCGAAGTTAGGCTTGCAAGTTGAGTTGTTATATACGCCGAATGCCCAGAAGTTCCTGTGGCTCCAATGGTTTCCTCGGTAGGTTTTAGTTTTCCTGCTAGACGACACCACTGTCTCACTCGCTCCCGGCAACCGTTGATGTCACTCGAAACGTCATAAAATAGCGCGAGCGATAAAATGTGTTTTTAATTGGTAATTTCTCGGCAATCAAAGCATCTTTCGCCGCCGAATAAACGCTGAGATGGCTTCGGGGCAGTTGAACTTTTGTCTGAGCCCAACTTACTATTTTCTTCAGTGTCCCTTTAACCTTGGAGGTCTTACGGCTTCAATGAATATTCGCATTCGGAAAGCATATTGAGAAATCTTTGCAATGGGTACTGCCTGATATTAGGCCTAACATTCGATTTAACATCAAGTAACCTTAAGGTAAAGTGTAAGGACAGGCTATGCGACTTCGTACTCTTTGTATTTGAGCATTGGGTATAGGGGGACTACAAAAGACATCTGAGCATGAATTCACGCCTGGCGCGTACCAATCTTCGCGCCAGCGACTTTTAACACAGAAAATACAGGTGCCTTCACCAAAAAAATGCCTTAGTCGTTTGGCTTCCACATGCGCATTGTGCTGCTGACCCAAAAAACGCACGTTCGATATCCGGCCGCAAATGCAGCTTTTCTGATAGATGCTATAAGCGAAAAACACCCGTGGTTGCGAGATTTCTGCGCATGTTAAATATCCCCGGTGGTCAAAATAATCCGGAGCCCTCCACTACGCCACGCGTCATCGTCTGCGCAGCGGCGTCGCATTAAACTCCATACTTAATCATATCAAATTCTACATCCACGAAATCCTCCAAGGTAGGCTGATTGTGGAACTGCCAACTAGACCTTTGCTTCTGATAATCAAACACCAATTCGTATTTGTTAGGCGGGGGGGGGAGGCAAAAGAGGGACGAATAAGGTCACTGCACTTTCCTTACTACCAATTACTAGGAGGTTGATATTTCATTGTAGGAAGCCATGCATCAATATAACGAAGCTTCAACTACAGCCTTTGGTTCGGAGCACCCTTAAAAATTGCTCGAAAATGTGCCTACTAACCTGTAAATATTCTTCCACCACTTCCATTGATTGTCACTTTCTTACAGCTATGCCTGCCTTTGAGTAGCCAATGAAGGCTACAATTCGTCGTTTGAGTTCGCTTCGGGTTGCATTGGGCTAAATTTGGGTATTTAGCGTTTCATTAGTCTATGCAGTAAACCCTTTTGTAAAGAAAAAACTTCAGTCCGAATTTCCAACAATTGAAGTGTTTCATAATCCCCACTTCAATACCCGAACAGCAAATCGTCCGTGCTTTTGATAAGGTATGCTTATACTGAAACCACACCCGTCGTGGTGGCTCACTGGCTAAGTCGTTGAGCTGCTGAGCACGAGGACGCGGGTTCGATTCTTTGCCATGCCGGCCGCTTTTCTGATTGAGGCGAAAAGCAAAAACGCCTTTGTGTACGATATTTCGGTGCACGTTTAAGATCCCCATATGGTCAAAATTAATCCACAGCCCTCCACTACGACGCGCCTCATCGCCCTACAATCAATCAATCAATACAAAAACGACATTAGTTTTCAGAGAACTTCATAATAGCGAAGGGTTACTGTGCATTGCTTTTATTTACCTTTATACTAATATTCAACACCTAAACTATCATAAAGATAAATGTTTAACTACGGTCATTATGCCTATATGTGCAGATAGAAGGCGCGACGTGTGGTTCCTTTATCAAGCATTTCTTTCGCGCTTCCGCTGGCTTTTAGAACTTTATTTTATACCGCCTTTACCGTGTAAGAGTGAAGTAGAAGATAGACAATACATTTGTTTTGTTGGTGTATTTTCTATATATTTATTTTTTTCAAAATCTCTACGTTTGTTCTTCATTTTTAGCACCAATATTCTTTATTTAAACTTCACGACCAGTAAATATGCGACACTTATATTATGCATATTGTGCTCATTCGCGAACTGTTCGATAGTTTGTGTTTGTCATACTTTTTTATTGATGTTCCAATTTCTTTTTCATGGATCTTTAATTTTGTGTTCACCGTTTGAAAACGGTGTATAACGTACCTATTTTTAGTTACGTTGGGTCGTTTTTATTATTTGTAGTTTTCACTACTTTTGGTTTTTAAAGTCCTCTTTGACCAATTATGTCTTTTTACACTACCATAATATTGAACGTTCTACCTTCTAAAACCATGCGTTTTTGTGTAGACGCAGAGTTACACACGATTAGGGCTCATTGGTGTGCAAAGAATGCTTGTGCATTTTAAAAAAAGCCTCCACTATTTATTACAGAGACCCTGCAACATTTTCGATAAACGCTTTTACTCTTTCTTTCGCGTCCGAAAGCACTGCAAAAGCTACAGTTATCGCCAGCATCGAGAGGTACTGCTTTATTTGCTCGTCGCACCAGAAACGCCCTCAGTTTCTGTTTTCTTTCTGTGGCTTTATTTTTAAAGTTGCTATTGAAAAGAGTTCATTGCTGCAACTCAAAGAAAAAGGGGAAACAGCCGCTACACGGCCTCAGTGACGTAATTCGGGCCGTCAAAGAATGTCACGACCGGTATACAGAGAAAAAAATTTCAGCGAGTCACCAAGTTATCTGATGGGCATAGAACAGTGTTTTTAGCTGAGGTACTTCCTATATAACTCGCATGACACTTATTTCCTGCCCTGATGGCTTCCTTATCTACTGTGTCACGCTGCAGAGCTTATCAATGAAGCCTAGTGGGCTTTGATTCAGTGAAACTCCAACAAATGGCAATTCATGGTATTAATTTAGGAGCGTGCGTTCAACAAACATCCGGCAGCGCCGTAATAGTCTCACGTCTTCCCAGTGTAAACACTGAGATCTGCACTTCCTATATTGTTCCCAGAAAAATCGCAATCTCGCCAGTTGCTGGGGGCTTCCTTGGTTCCCGTAGCGGCCAATTAAACTCGGCGCCGTGTGGGTGGAAGGTCAAATAAATTTAAGTCCACTTTACGCTTTTACTTGAGGTTTTCAGCCACGGCCGTTTATGTGTTAGTCCATTCGAGCGCGATCGTTCGGTTGTTGGTTTTGGCCAGTATGTCCGCACTGCTTTTCTTAAGTATCGTTTTTCTTGTTTTTGTACGTGTGTAAACTGGTTTGTCTTTCGTTGTATGAGAAAATGACTACGACATCAGAAAAAGCCTATTTCAACGTCAAGCTGGGGAAGCCAGTTTAAATAAAGCTTCAGGTGTCCCGTCTGCTGAAGAACAATAGCCGAGAGAGCAGTCACCGGTGGCCGTGGAAATTTGTCTTGCTTCACGCCGGCGCAGGTAATTGAGCCGGTGTTGTTCATTCTCGCCGGTATTTCTCTGCTGCGCGTTCCCTGCTTCATGTGTAATTTTATACGTTTCAGAACTGCGAATGAAACTGGATTGTTTTTTTTTTGTTTTACCTAGCAACCGCACCTCTCCCTCCTTCTCGAAGAGACAGAGAAAGACGGTTTGTTGGTAGAATGTTTGTGGGAGCTAGTTGGGCTCAAGGTTGCAGGCTGTAGCCAGGGGCTCAACCTCTAGGTGTGAACAGGGCGTGAAATCGCTGCAAGGCTGGGTTGAAAGCTTGATTTGGGTGCCTAAGATACGTGTGGGTACTGAAGGAAACCGTAATGAAAACTTAGTGACATTCGAGGTCACCTCGGAGTGTTAGAAATTTGCTAAAACCATGCTGCACGGCGTATTTTACAGCGACGCTGACTATAGCCAAGGTTGCCGGCGTTTTTTGACCTCCGTGTGCCCGAGCTCATGTCCAGAATTTCAGTCAGGATCGTTAATTTTAGGCAAACGCCTATACGTCTTAGCGCACCTATGTCTACTTTAAGTAGGTTACCTATCAGTAGAGATAATTTTCAAGATCAGTGTACACTCTCAGTTAGGTAATAAAATTATCAATGATTTGCTTGCGTTTTTAATAGGTTCTTTTGCTTGCGTTTGTTAATATGTTACCTTTTTGTTTGTCTCATTAACCCTCATACCTTTCATCCTGCTTTAAGGTTGAAAGGTTGTTTAGATTAATCCGCCACGACACCTGCGATGCCAACCTCATTCTTTGCGCTGACGCCACGTTTTTTTGCGGCAGCTTCTCACACCTACGAAACGAATCTTCTATTCTGGAGCAGGCTTGTCCGCACCAAAAATGAAAAGTCGTCCCACGAGTACGAAAAGCCAGGCCAAAGCACGGTTGCATGACAACGTGCTTGAAACGCAGCCGCTTGCAGCACCAAACACAGATTGGCTTAAGGTTCCAGTAGTCTGCTGTCTTGCTCATGCAGAATTATTTTCCTTCATGACTATGGTTGAGAAGCTTCCCACTCCGACAGAACGACGTAGCTTAGCAAGTGTCCTTATCGGCTGTTCATGACGGTTGGCCATGATGGCATGAAACACCGGCTAGTAATTTTGTTATGGCAGGCGGCATTGAAAAGTTTTCGCGAGATTGGTTGATTGATTGATTGATGGACTGATTAATTAATTATTTTTTAATTAATAATTTAATTAATTAATTGAATGAATGATTCGTTCGTTGATTGATTGATTGATTGATTGATTGATTGAAGCCTGAAGCAGTCGAGCTGACTAAGAATTTCATTAGGTGTTGTCTAAGAAAGTTAGAAGCCACCCAGGGGCTTTTTAAGTGGTCTGAATGGGACAGCATTATAGTGAAATTTAATGCTTCAGACGCGTTGCTTCCGCCCCGCGTTCTAGGAGGAATCCGTACTCTTGGCGCTTGAGACGATTTGCTTCGTGATTAGCTTGCGTCTTGCTCTTTCGAATGGATTCGATCTATCTCCTGCGCACTGCACCGTTTCTCGTTTCTGTCTCCGTGTATTTGGAGAGTTGCCAACAACAGTGTTTTTCGTGACCTGTCGTTTGGGTAGCTTAGCCGCGTTCTTGCTCCCCCTCTTCCATTCATCCGCGTTGTACTGACTTGGACGACAACCTCTCGCTTCTTTGAAATTTAAGCGCTCGCAGTGGATCTGCTCCCGCTATAAAACACATTATGAATCCGCCCTCCTTCGAGGCTCCTGTAGACGGAATCCTTTTTGCACGGACCCTTTTCGCACGTAAAGGCATGGCTGTAACCCCCACTCAGCCGAGTCCGGGATACAGACATGGTGTGCAGTATAGAAACAAAATATGGCCATTTAAGTCGCACGGTCGAGTACCCGTTTTGCTGCTCCACCCGCTGACGCCAGACGCGGACTCTTCCGTTCAATGGACCATTCATTGTTTTCGTAAAAATGCCCATCGGAGAGTTGTGATACTTTGTAGGTATGTGCCTCTGTGTTCGGACAGAAACATTAGCGACTTCGTTTTGCGGCGGGAAGCCCCCTTGATGGAAAGGGTTTTCACATACACCTGCGACGCTTATCCACAATGGGGGCCATGGACGATTATTTGCCTAAATGATTTGCTTTCGCTGAAAGAGCATGAGAAAAACTGTGATTGATTCCTGTGTCTTAGGAATCAGCGAAAAATGAGCGTGAAGTGTGCAGCGAAATCTGCAGCTAAACATAATTTGCGGGTCGGCGGCTATCTTGTGGGTGTGCTTGGCGAGCGACGCCCTGCTGGCGGGTTGCTTCGGCAAAGGCGTACTGGCGTCATTTCCGTGACGAATATGACGTCACTTAAATTCCCGTGTGTCCCGGCATAAAACTCTTTTGTGATAAAATATAAACTCGAAAACGAACCTGAAGTATAACGTACTGATGATGATGATGATTGATGATGATTTCTATTGGTCTCCCCTTTGAAGCGGGGTGATGACATGTGATCTTACCAAAAAGGACTAATATAATCGTGTTTTACACTATTGGTTTAATACTAGCGCTACTTAGGGCAGGCACTAAAGCTCATTAGCCCCGGAATACTTTTTTTCCCTGTTACAGGTGGTAACTGTCCTAGCCAATATTCCCCTCTCTGCTTTTCGTCCACCAGAATTCTAATCTTCTTTTCGTCCCCTCGACAGCCTCGAAGTTAACTACCTCGGTGATACCCTTAAATCCTAGGGCTTCTGGAAGCCCAATATTCCCTTCATGTATATTTGGATGGATACCCTCATATTCTAACACTATGTGCCGCATAGTTTAGTTTCTTTTCCGCAGACCACGCATACCCCATCCTTTTGTGAATACTTCTCCACAAAACTCTTAGTGCGCAGGCAACCTGCTCTAGCCTCAAAAATCAAAGCACTGCCCTGGGAATTATCGTAGAAATTTTCCTTTCTGATGTTCACTTTCTCAGCCCTGCACATCTCTAACGATGTTTTACCTTCCACTTTTTCCCTCCATTTATACGTTTCAATCTGCCTCGCCTCTTTTTTGGTTACTTTGGCTGTTTTGGATTCTCCACTGTTATTTCCGTATTTCATCGTTAGCCTTCTAGTCTTTCTTAACCACTGCGTGTCCACGTTTTTCGAGTATAGGTACCTAAAAACCTTAGCTGCCCACCTTCGTTGATCCATTGCCCTCAACCTCATCTCAAAGCATATTTTACTCTGAGCTTCTCTAACTTCAAACGACGCCCAGCCCATATCTCCCTGAACTGCTTCGTTAGTTGTTTTTCCATGAGCGCCTAAGGCCAAACGTCCTACCGTTCTCTGGTTTACTTCAAGGCCTGATAGAACGTCTGATTTTAAGCAGAGTACAGCATTCGCAAACGTGAGACCCGGAACCATTAATCCTTTCCACATTCCTATTACTACTTCATATTTGTTATACCCCCACAGTGCTCTATGCTTCATTCTAGCTGCGTTTCGCTTTCCCTTAACCTTAAGTTGCTCCTCGTGAGTTCTTAAGTAGTTATCCCCTTCGTTTATCCACAGTCCCAAATATTTATATTCCTTCATTCTAGGTGATTCCCCTTGCTGGATAGACACTACATCAGTGGTAGCGTCATTGCAAACCATTATTCCTGATTTCTCTGCACTGAAATCTAACCCGACGTCCGTGGCTTCCTGGCCGCTAATATTTATTAGCCGCTGCATATCGGTTTGGTTATCAGCTAAAACAACAATGTCGTCTGCGAATAACATTCCCGGAATAAGCTGTTGTGCCACTTCGCCTTCCAGCATATGGGTTAGGCTAAACCCTACTTGACTTTCTTCCAGTTTCTTTTCTAACCCTGCCATGTAAAGCATGGACAGTATTGGGCCCAAAGGGCATCCCTGTTTCAGTCCCCGATGGATGTTGACCTGCTGTGCGCATTTCTGTCCTTGCCAAGTAAGGTGCACTCTATTGTCTTTATAGATTGCTATAAGGAACTGTACTAACTCGTCATCTAATCCCTGGAGTTTCAGCGTTCTCCACAGCCGTTCTGTGTTTACGTTGTCGCGACCACAACGCCTTCGTTAAGGGAAAAGAACTGTATTTAGATTACACCACAGACAGAACACGTCCGATCGCCGCCATCGTTCTTCATCGTCCTCTTCTACTACCATCTGCGATCACTTTGTCCTCGCGGAAATAAAGTTCCAACAACCTCCCCCGCGGCGAAAAAACAGTGACTCGTAGGGGATAGTCCTTGCACCTGTCTTTGCGTCTGTACTTCCAACAGCGCCGTCTTTGGCTGCGTGGTCCGTTTCCTGTCATCCAGGGCAAACGGTCGCCTCGCTGGTGATTCTTGCGCTGGTATTTCCAAGTATGTCGAACAGCAGGACAAACCTTTATTCGGTTGTTGCCCTTATTTATTGGAAAATGGAAGCTGTCATGGTCGTGATGACACCGACGTCCAACGAGCACGCCATGTGTGACGCGAGTTCTTGGTTTCATGTTCCTGTAACGGTGCAGAGGAAGCTTAAAAGTAACTCTTCCGATGGCATCAGTGTCTTTTTCATTCCTCCTCTTGTCTTTTCGTATTTGGTTCACCCTCGTTCTGTTTAGCAGGGCTTCCTTCGATGCGCCTACTTTTAGGTCAGATGGCAGCCACAACTGCGTTGGGGACACGTGGTAAGCTGCAATGTCTCCAGTTTGGGCTGGGGTGTCCCTCGTTGACGAATTCTGTTCTTTGTTCGTTTTTCGATCGAGGCAAAGCACAGCGTGAAGATATGCACCTTTCTCTGCAGGCATACCTTGAGCTCCTAGTTCAGGTTGAACGATAGCTGTCGGCGTATTTCTATGTATCTCGGTGTTGCCGGTAGAGTCCTCGATACCGGTGGAAGCATTCATGCAGTGGCTTGAGGATTGAAGAAGTGTGTTGACGCGTGATGCATCACTGGGGCAATTGAAGTAGCATGATTTGGTGCGGGCGAGAAACTGCGATGCTACTCTGCCATATCTGAGACAAGCACCCCAAAGCTCGCTCCGTGGGCACTGCATTGCTTGCTTTAAAATCGATTGCCATGTGACGATGATGTCACGAAACTCAAAAGTGTCCATAAACTCTTGCTCACCGTAGTTGCCAGTCAGAAATGGTTCGATGTCACGGTCGGTGTTCCATAGTTGTCCGGACTCGTAGTCAAGGCGTTGGCTTATGGCGCAAATTTCTTCATCCGTTGTGCCCGCTTTGAAAATGGCAGCTTTCGCTTGGGAGATCAGTCTCGTTAGAGTAGAGCGTTGAGCTCTCCGTTTTCGGTATAGCTGATCTCCAGTAGGCTTCGTTCGCGATTCGGTCATGATGAGAGCGGTTTCAGTTCTTTTCAGGCATTGGTCGCAACCGTTGAGGTACATACCATCGTTCGTTGATCCCGCGGGATTTCGGCACCACTTGTTCGCGACTACAACGCCTTCGGTAAGGGAAACGAACTATAATTCCATCACATCACAAGCAGACCACGTCCGACCACGGCCATCGTTCTTCATCGTCCTCTTCTACCATCTGCGATCACTTCTTTCTCTTCTAGGGAATAAAGTTCCAACAACAGACAGAACACGTCCGATCGCCGCCATCGTTTCTCGCCGTCCTCTTCTACTAATCTGCGATCACTTTGTCCTCGCGGAAATAAAGTTCCAACATACGTTGTCATTTGCCCCTTTAATGTCCAACAACGTAATCCATAGTGGTCTATTCTGTGCTTTCGCAATTTCAATGCATTTATTACTAAACCTTTAGTACTAAAGGTTGCTTCCCCGCAAGAAAACCCTGTGTGCAGATGTGAGCACTTTACAGGCCGCTTGCTTCGTTGCACTGGAGTCACTTCCGCAAGGGATATGACGTACGGGAAATCTTCGTGAATCCCTGAATAAAACATTTTCGTGCTAAACAAATCGTTCCGGCACTGATCTTCGTGGCGCAGCAGGCTTCATGTCCCTAAGACATGCAGGACTGAAGACGTCCCCAATGCGAATGAACGGCGCTGTCGTCTTCCGTTTTGTTCTTAGAAATGCTCATTACTCCACGCACTCCTCCGCCTACGCAGTGTCGCCCTGCTGCGCATAGTTACGCCACTAAATTTACTTTGAAAGATAAGAAATTGACATTCCTCCAGAAAACCACAGGTACCCCGAATGCATCAACCATTTACGTAACTTTGGAAGGGGGAAATGTCTTTTGGTATGAATTGATGAACAATGCCGAATGGAACAGCCTCGCAACAGGAAGATCCCCTTAAAATGCATTGTGATCGCGCTTGATAACACGTTTGTTCCTGCGAGTATGATGTGTTTGCGGCCAGAACAACGCATTTCGGTAAGGCCGCCACGTCTTGAGCATCTCTTAGACGTCCTTGTGAGGCCGCGTTTCACCACCTATAATGAACCCGGCAGTTCAACATTGCAGCTGGATTTAAATGACCGGGGCAGGTATTTGTATGCCTAAGCGCCCAGATCTTCAAGTGGTAATTTATATTTACGGCGTAAGCGTGCCTCGTGTGTTTGGGTGTATTTTACGTTCTTCTTTTTATAGTGTTTTTATGTCCCTCCTGGGAACATTTAGGTAGTTTTCTCATAACAGTATTCCCGGGCCATCCCACGTATGTGTGAGCGAAACAGAAAAAGGTGAACCAGAAAGGCAAACCTCGAAAATAAAACTCCAGATTTTAAAGCAAAAGACGAGAAACCGCTGGGAATCGTGCTCGCCAAAACCCGATGATGTGGCCTTAGGTAGAATGGTTTCTAGAAGCTGTCGGCGGTTGCGGGCTTGCGTTCGATACAGAATAATGCCGTTGCAAGTGCGCCAAAATACGCTGCATATTCGTTTCTATTAGCGAACACAAAATCCACAAAACAACCTCAGGCTCATATCTTATTGCTGTTGCTGCCTTACAGCGTTGTTTTCTGTTTTTCTTTTCGCGCAAGTGAAGCCAACATTCTTTTTAAGGTGCCGCTTGAGCAGCAATACTTTTCTTACGGAAATATACGCTCCATATAGTACAGAGTTTGGCAAGTAGAATTGCGAATAAAATTTCGGACCATTTCCTTTTCTTTTTGCTCGGTTATTTGTCGTCGCTGAAGGCGTTATTTTATTCTGGGTAGCCTTGACTACGTGGCTTTTCTTTCTGTGTTTCTTTCGTCAAAGCTTCAAGAAAAGAGGACTACTCTTTATAGACAACAAAGACTGAATGATGCTCTGTGGGTTTGCGAAGCAGAGTAAACTGTTGCGGCTAAAACCAGCTCATCCTGTAAGCTACGAAACTGAAGCTTGACTGTAGTTGGACAACGAATCTGAGGCGAAAATCTGGGGGAGAATTCCACGATAAATGTTTTGACGTTCATCTGAAAAATAACAAGGATATTTTCCACTTAAGTGTTAGCAGTTATGGCTTTGTGCGTTTGTTCGTTGGTTTGTTTGTTTGCTGGTTGTCGCGTTCAACATAACTGTTTGTCGGTGCAGGGGCATTACTTGAACCTGCGCATTGTTTAACAATGCGAGTTGCTATCAATCTCGATTTATCCTTCATTTTCCGGATTTCTCACAATTCATATGCTGAAGAAACATCTGTAATCAATCGTAGAAACAACAAAACCACTGCTTACACTTGTGTCAGAAAGGCAGTACTCAATTTTGTAATCTTCGGATTCAGCACATCCCTTTCGAAAATTTAACTTTGGTCGGTGAGCTTTTGTGGTAATTTATTTGCTCAACATTTTAGCAAATTGCTGTCTCTAGCTAAAAATACCTCAGTTATATTTGATATCGCGATTGTTATGCTTCTACGCACCTTGTTTACCCGCCGCGGTGGCTCAGTGGCTAAGGCGTTGCGCTGCTGAGCACGAGGACGCGGGTTCGATTCCCAGCCGCGGCGGCGGCTTTTCTGATGGAGCCGAAGAGCAAAAACTCCCTTGTGTACGAGATTTCGGCGTACGTTAAAGATCCCCAGGTGGTCAAATTGAATCAGGAGCCCTCCACTACAGCGCGCCTCATCGCCTGCGTTGCGTAGGCGCGTTAAGCCCTACAATAAATCATATCAGTGCACCTTGTTTAGTGGTTGTCTTCAAGCCTCTTCGGCTTAGTAATATCTTTAGCTGCATCTGGGTAAGGTTTTTTCAGTTCCGACCTTCTGTCCTATCCCCGTTCTCACATTATAAAAAACTGCCATTGGTTAGACTAAAGTAACCAGAGGGATAGGCGTGCCTGTAGCTTGCTGTAGTAGATGATAAATTGCTTCCGATGGAGTAAAGATTTTCTTTATTTTTCAATGTTTGGGAAGAGGCTGGCTACTAGGAATGCGCGTTCACTAACGCCCGAGAACCCCGCACTGCACAGATTATCGATAAAAGGCCATGATATTCAATACGGTGAACTCAGGCTATTCCGTTCTTTAAAATGTTACGTAACGCGTCCTACAGAGAAACACCCTTCCCAACAATAGTCTACCACGCTATGTTCCCTACCCAACACCCCTCCACGTGCCGGGATTGTCCACACATGGCGACTCTATGCAACATCAGTTTGGCGAGTTGCTGACCACCTTCGAGCCCTCTACCCAGCGCATGTTGATGGAGAGGGCAGCATGAGCAAGCCCCCACCGTTTCATCCTGGGCCGAGGGTATCTCGCACCGGGCCGGCACCCTAACATCGGGATTACTGCTGTGAAAAAAAATTCAATCAATCAATCAATCAATCAATCAATCAATCAATCAATCAATCAATCAATCAATCAATCAATCAATCAATCAATCAATCAATCAATCCCCGATGACAGCACCAGCGCCTTAAGCGAACCGAAATATGGAAGAAGAACGCAGAAAAAAAATTGGCGGCGTATCTAATTCTTTTGTTGCAAATGTCGAAAAAAGACCATAGTCATTGTCGACATTTTCCAAGTAAATTTCTTTCTTTGCTTTTCCGAATTCTTATCCCCACAGCACCCTCCTCCATTCCATCTACCCGACTCAGTATCCCTCCCTCACCCTGTACCACCAGGTATGGGAGTGCCAGAAAACTCCAAACCTACCCCCAATACCCTACCCAACTTTTGAGCAGTGGATGGCTCGTCTGGTCGATCCAGACCTTGGACACCAGCAAGAACTGGTCAAGAGGGCCTGGACGGCAAGTCGCAGCCTGGGTATACCGGAATAAGGATGCCCTCCACCGGGCGAGTGCCCTGCCATCAGCACTTATGCTCAATAAATGTTTATTCTCTCTCTCTCTCTCTCCGCTCACCTCTCGTGCTGTTCCTCTGAAGCCGCGCTTCTTCCTCGATAAACACACTAAAGGTTTGCTCAAGACAATTTAAATTTACCGCGTTCCACTGCTACAGTCCGGGTTCCTCGATATTAGCGGTGCAGTACGGCGGAGACGCGCCTGAATTGAGGCGCTGTACTTCAATGTTTATAGAACCAAGCTGCCCTACTGCGCGTTCGTTCCAAGCAGAACTTGGACCCTATCTAATGGAACCTTTCGTTTCTGTTGCCGTGTGGTTTCTCAAATGCCGCCAGAAGCGCGGGCAACAGCAGGCGATGGTTTTTTGCAGTGGACGTAGTATATCTTTTTCTTTCGCAAAAACCAAGCATTCACGAATTGTTTAATACAGGAACACTGCAAATTTCACTTGTGTAGTGATGTTCTGCCTTATGTTTGCGTAATGTAGTGTTCTCGTTCAACAATGTTGACAAGTATGAACACTGACGCTGGTCTTAGACGTTTAGATTTGGCTGGGAGTATATAAGACTATTGCGCCGATTTTGTTTCACTTTGGCCACGTGGCTGAATCGAGTCACAGACAGACAGACAGACAGACAGACAGACAGACAGACAGACAGACAGACAGACAGACAGACAGACAGACAGACAGACAGACAGCCACACCAAAATTTTGGGGTTGAAGTAGCCCAAGAAAGAGTATCGTCTTAAAAAAAACCAGCCAAAGACGTAGCCTTGTGAGAGAGAGGGGAAGACAGTCCTCTAATGGCACCTAAGAGGTCAGGCCTGCATAATGCTGAGTTGTCCTCTTCGGTTGATGGGTAAAACGTTAATGAAGGTTAAATGCTAAAACGAATTGGTATAACAAAAAGAAATGAAAATATCAGAGAAACAATCAGCCCAACAAACATTACTGAGCCAGGCACTTCAACGCTGGCGTCTATTCGAGGCCCTCCAATAAACTCACTAGTGCGCTACGGCAAGTAACTTCCCATTTATGCCGTTCTTAAACTATTCGCGTTCTTCGAATGTATGTTCCAATTGCGCTGTGCTTCGGTTTGTCCACAGGAGAGAAATGCCTCATGAAGCGACCACGGCTTGATGCGCCTTATCTTGTTTGCCTTTGTGCACGAGATCAACATGCACACGGCACCACGCATGATGTTGCCGACTTTTCCTAGTTGGTTGTTCATCATTACCGGAAAACATGCCAGCCGTGATTTCTGTTCCTCTCAGTGTCGTACTCGAAGCACGGCGCCGGCAGTCCACACTTAGGCTGAAGTATAGCGCGTCCAGGACTCACTCAGTTTACGCTGCAACAGTACGCGTTACACAGGAATAGGGCGCAGCTCCTTAGGCTAGGGCATCGTTTGTATTGAGCGAGCGTACCTTACCCGACTTTTGATCTTAGCGGGGCTTCGATCCATGCATCACTTATTACAGCACCCGCATTAGCAGAGACGACGTGCACCACGACCTGCGCTGCGTGGTGGTACGGGCACTGCGGCCCAAAGGGAATCAACGATCAATGCGGCGAGTAGAGTGACGAAAGTAACGATGGCATCGAAGGCTTTCTGTGCTGGAGGGCTTCACAGTACTGCATGCGTACGCAGATGATCACTGCGATTTATAAAATGCGCACGTTCCCTTTGGGCAGCCTGCACAGGCAACGGGTTGCTTGGATTTCCTTGCACGCGCTTAGTGCCTACATATTCTGTGAGCGTACGCATGAATTGGCAGGCGAGGCCGAGAATCGCTTCTGTGGGGACCAAAAGTTCACATATCAGGAGCCCTGGAGGTTAACGATAATGGGCCGAAAGCAAACTACAAAGACACTGTAGGTACTAAAGTAAAGGGTAAATACAACACCCAAGGGCGACAAGATTAGAGGAGATATAACGTGTAAGTTAGAGGAGTATGTTTTCCAAGACATATCAGAACCTTTGGATAGATAGCGCATGCTGTACCACCGATACAATTCTAGGGGACTACAAGAACAATCGATCAACGAAATAATGTGGTTTGAGTTGCGATGGAAAAGTTCGAAGACTTTTCTGTATTTCATACATCTCAGTTGCAAGGGACTTTTACTAATGCAAGAGCCCAAACAAAACGTATCTTATTTGGAGGGCATACCTTATGGAACTTCCAGATATATAAATTCTTAATACACTATCGAACTGCATAACGTGGATAATGTGGTTTAACGCTTTGAAACTACCCCTGGACTACGACGTGCGCCGTAGTGAAGGACTCCGGATTAGTTTTCAGCACCTGGCGATCCTTAACGTGTGTCAAGATCTCGGCACACCGACGTTTTCGTTTCTAGCCTCTATCGGAAAAGGAACCGTCGGGGCCAGGAACACACCCGCCTGCTTGGGACCAGCAGCTGGACGCCTTAGCCAATAAGCCACCGCGGCGGGTGGCTGTGTACCGTACATTTCTGCGACTGTCTTGATCATCGAGGGATATAAAAGTAAAATTACGGCGGCAATAAAAATGCGGAGAAAATATTGCGTAGCCAAAATCTCAGTAGACACCCAATACTCCATGCGTGTGGAAATAAAAAACAAAGCATTCGATTCTATTTCAAGTCCCCCACCCCAGATGTCTAATCACAGGTCGCAGCGTGATTTCGTCGTGCTGTGCTCCAACCAGATGTTCGTTATTTCAGCGACACATTCTGGCGCGCAAACTTCGGGTTGTAACAATTGCGGTGGAGTCGGATTATGGTTGGTGGTTTTAGCTGCAGCGAGCTCCTTCCTGTCTCATTGCGCACCATGCAGATGTTTTGGGTTCATCTTATTCTGATGCGCCCTTCCATTGGCGACCACGCTCCACAGCTGACAGAATGGCAGACGCATCAGAGCGCGTGGTACCACAAACAGCACACCTATACAGAAGCGTGTCCAGTGGTACTATTGTGTTCTCTGCTTGCTGTCGCCATATTCATTCTCCCTAGGCGTCGTTTTTTTGTTCAATACTACCCAGACTGAGAAATTGCTCTTGCCGTAGCCCTGCATATACGCTATTAGCTATACTTTATTTGCTACTCTTGCAATTGTGATGCTGGAAATAATCCTGCTGGAAAACCGCGGTGCCACTGTCCCCTGTAATTACCTTTGTCTCATTGCGCCGTTTTCTTCCCGTTTTTTACGGACCATAGTTTTTCTTGGCCTACTTAAACACAGAAATTTTGGCCTGTCTGTCTGTGACTCGATTCAGCCACCCGGCCGAAATCAAAATCTGCGCATAGTCTTATACACCCACAGCTGAATCTGAACGCCTAAGCCCGGTGTGAATATTCATACTTGTCAACATTGTTGAACAAGACCAAGACATTTACGCAAATATAAGGCAGCATTTCAATACATACGGGATGTTTGCAGTGTTCCTTTATTAAAAAAATCATGGATGTTTGGTTTCTGCGATAGCAAAAGAAATACTACAAAACTTCAGCAAACCGTCGCTTGCTGTTGCCAGAGCCACTTCCTGTCGGCATTTAGAAAATCAAACGGCATTAGCAACTAAAGGTTCCACTAGATTTGATCCACGTTCCGCTTTGAACGCGCGCGCAGTAAGGCAACGTGGTTTTGTAAACGTTGTAGTAGGGTGCCTCAATTCACGCGCGTCTCTACCATGTGGCAGCTTTGACATCGAGACCCCCGACTTTGCGCAGTGGGACGCGGTAAATTTAAATTGACGAGCAAACCTCTAGCCTGCTATCAAGCATGTTATCTTGAGCATGAAAAGTAAGGGGGAAAGAGACGGAAGGCATTTACTTGGCTGGGGCACCAGTCGCCTGTCATACGTCGTCGACATTTGCAACGTAAGGAGCAGATATGCGCCCATTATTTCTTCCTTGTCCTTCTGATATTTACATATGAGGTATTTGTGGACTACTGCTTTTCTAGTTCTGTAATGATTATGTTCAAAATACTCCTGTACGCCTCATTGCAGTTCTCTAACACACGTTTTTCAGTCGAAGCCCGCATCATATTTGTAAGGTGCCAATTATTTAGATAGTGACAAGCAGCGGCCATGATTTGGGCCAATGCGTGCCAGTCTAAATTTCTTCGGACCAGGCCTGAACCCAAGACCCCATGGTACCAACATTTTATTTCCTTTATTTTAACTTATTTCGCGCCATCATTCATTTTTGGAATCAACACTCGACCACGCCGACGGCGTGATTCCTCCTACCAGGGCATTTTATGTTTTTTTTTCCTAAAGAAAGTGCTCGAAGGAAATAGGCATAAGATTTCTTCAACATCAGTGCATTGAAATGGCGGCATAATTTTGAAGGGGTGAGATGAGAATAGAGGCAAAGTATTTAGGCTTGCATAAAAATGCCGTCCCGTGATTTCCGGCGAAAACGGGAACTATCTACAGAAGCCCAAACTGCTGTTTATCTTTCTAGGTCATCGATTACCGCGGGAAAAAACGAAAGAGCCTTGATCGACTAGTATGCAGGGAATTCCTTGGGCACACAAAGCAGACGCCCTCGCAAACTTCAGCGAGGTCACCTAAAACAACAAAAACCATGATGATATAAAGAATCCACTAGAAGCAGCCGCCTGTGTAAAGCAGCGGTGAACAGCCAGTCAGCATCAGTTTTCAAAGTCGTCATTCCCAATTTTTTTCCCATGTTATGTTTCTCAAAATGGCCCTCTGTCAATCGTTTCCGACTGCCAGTATTATTAAAAGCCGTTCACTTGGTTACTTGTCTTGAACGTACTACGAAATCAGCCTGAGGAGCTGATATAGAGATCTATAGTATAGCTCCTTTTTCTATACCCCGATCGCCTTGTGAAATACGATTATTGCGTCAATACACAAACAATGCTTCCTATTATTTAAGTAAAAGTCTTAATGAAATTTGAGCAGGTTCAATATTACCACTAATTTGAAGTATATTGGTTTGATATCAACGCACACGGCCACAATCATCTTTCTTTTTCCTTAAGTCTAGAACTTCAGTAACTGAGCACTCCTTTAAATGAGGAATGGCTACTGTGTCTACCCAAACAGGTTGTAGTAGAACGTGTTCCAGCCCTAGGAATATTTTGTTCTATAAGGGATGTTTCATATTTTAAAGGTAAATATCACTGTTGGCGAAGGGCATTGGGGTGAAACAGACTCACTGTTTTTGTCAATCCGCACCCTTGAATGCCAATGCCATTGCGTGGGTATTTCTTCTATCCCCTTGATGATGATGATAATTTTATGACTCACGCGAAAAGAAGTATGCCGGGCATAGAGCTCTATACCTCTAACGCTGTTAAATGAAATGAAATGCAATAAATGTCAGATGAACACCATACAGCGATGCCCGCCACTCGAAGGTGAGAAAAATCCTTAACCAAGCTTGAACATAGCAGCACGTAGCTTGCAGCATGCGTAAGCACTGTTCAAACAAGGTATATATACCTCACTGCTTATGCTGCTAAGGTTTTGCGGATGCCGTTGATTCCGCACATAAATCTAGAAAAACCCGCCGTGGTGGCTCAGTGGATAAGGCACTGTGCTCCTGAGCACAAGGACGCGGGTTCGATTCCCGGCCGCGGCGGCCGCTTTTCTGATAGAGGCGAAGAGCAGAAACGCCCGTGTATACGAGATTTCGGCGCGCGTTAAAGATCCCCAGGTGGTCAAAATTGATCCGGAGCCCTCCCCTACGGGGCGCCTCATCGCCTGCGGTGCGTCGGCGAGTTAAACCGTACAATAAATAAATAAATCAATCAAGAAATCCAAAACAACATAAGCTGCAAATACTATTTGTTCCAAGGCAGGATCCCAAGTTTCAAGACGTGTGACAGGAACAGGCAACAAACAGCTGAAGGTGCACAACAAATATTGAGAAGCTCACCGCTGTAGCGTGACTGCAGACCTGTGTTCTCCGACTGCGTGGCCACTGGGCATAAAATGAACGCAATGGTACTAATGAATTACCTTGTCTGACAGGAGCAAGGCCACCTATTTCTTTCGTTGTGTATGTGCGTGTGTGTGCGCGCGGGCTCTTGCGTGCTTGCAACGTGATTGCTGGTGGCTTGCCACCCAGGGGAGCTGACAATGAAATTGGAGGGAGAAAGCGAAGGAAGTCGATAAAGGCAAGGACCAGGAAAAAGGACAAAAGAAGGTGACGTGTCTTCTGGAACACAAGAAAAAGAAAAAACGCCGCCCAATTAAATTAAAACGGGGACTGGGTGCTGTCTTCCTCGCGCTCAACTGTTCATACCTTCTTTAAGGGGCGGCGAGAGGCTGAGCGTCTCCTTTCTTTGTGCTCCATGTGCATATTTTTTTCGCCATTTTGGGATGCTTACGCATGTGAAGCTTCCTCGTGCCATTCCGTGGAATATAAAGCAGATACACCTATGAAATATTCTGTGCGTGATTGGTCTATCGTTTGCGCAATTGTCGAGTACTGTTTTTTTTTAATTTAGGTGATGCTCTGTGGACCATTCTAACAAATTTTCAACGATATGTTCACAACGCCATCCTGAGAAGAGCTTTCTTCCTCCACTCCTCACCGGATGGTGTTCAAAGTGAAGATATTGGTTCTTCCCTATCATCCTCCCTGTTTTTGCATCCGCTAATTCTTTTCTTGTTTCTCTTTCAAATCAACGCGCAAAAACCATTTGTACGTTTGCCTGAAGATAATTTTGACTGTATGAACATAGGCGAAAATTTTAGTGACGAAGGAGATAAACCACATTATTAACACAAGGGTCTGTCGCCTTTAGAAAGAACTCTGGTGTGTTTCATATTAGATCCTCATTCCCCGCTTCCGTGCTCCCATGCCGCTTGACGCACACTCACAAAAGAGAGCAAATGTTGAATGCTAGACAAAAGGACTGAGTCTTGAGCCGCACCGAGACTCACGAGGCTCGAAGGAAATGCAGACAAGCTTTAAATCCCCCTTTTATGTTGCATCTCTCTCGACGCAACATTCAAAAACTCGACATCTCTGCGACACCTCGACATCATCTTGATACAACTTCTTTCTTCCTGCGAACATAATGTTGTATTTAGTGTTCCCATAGTACTACACATTAATAACACGACTGCAATCGTCTTTCTTCGAAACGTCCTCTTATTTGCCACGCTGATTTAGCTACATCCCCCATGTCCACATCACTCCCAGCAGTGCAACTTATGGACCACAAGAGGAACAAAAGTGATCGCATGAAGTCATTGCTGACACACATTCACGTCACCAATCCGGGAATATATTCATCAATAAACTATTCCCTAACACGGTCCATACAACGGGAACATTTTGCAGCTCTTCCCGGTCAACTTGTTCCCTCGCTGACACTGTTTTCATTCATTTTCAGAAGCCAAAGCCTGGCGTCTCCCTGGGTCTTGCTCTACCCCTTTTTCTTTTATTCAAATTCCCCCCCCCCCCCACTTGAACTGCCAGGTTACTCATTCTCACGTAATCCCCTCTTCTGAATTTGTACAAACTTTGTAACATAGGCTATATACGAGTACAATGAATGCTCAGCATGCACTGCATTACTCGACAGGAATTCTATGAATGAACCATGACAGAAAAGGCGTTTTCCGAGAGCCCATGAAGCAGCTAAAATTTTACCCCTGTGTGCATCAAAATCCCCTTTTCCTAACCACCCGTTCGTCGTACTTGGACAACGGATCCTCCTCCATAGGCTTAACAATACGACTAGCGCTGCTTCTACTGCTTCCATTCGGCGCATAATGGGGAATAGGTACCGGAGAAAAATCGAAAGTCGTTTATCTAAGCTTATTTTGAGTGGCAGCGTCTGAGCAGAGGAAGCACCACGTTGTTAGTTTTAGTAATATGTGATTAACTTGGTTTAGAAACCACCGGTGTTGCCGAATGAACCTTGAGCCTAAAGTTGTTTATGCTTTTTCTCATATTCCCCAGAGCGACACTGGTCACAATAATCGGTCGAAGAACAAGGGCAGTCCAGTCTCTGAAATTGTTACGAGACAATAAAGCTGGTAAAGGTAGCACGGTGCGCAAAGACGGGAATAAAAGACCGCTCTTGCCAGAACCCAGTTATATGTAGAAGCTCACCTGTTCATCATACTGTTAGCACCAGTGCATCACGTGCAGGTACCTCGTTTTTCAGTGGCACTCTGGGTGCGCCATTCACTTTAGTATGCGCCGTAGTCGTAGGGGCGCCACTGCGTAGTAAAGCAAGGGAAGTGCACAACGCCCTTCGAACGCGTCCGCCTGCAGCGCCACGCACCGACGGCCCGGACGCTGCTAGAAACTTTTTTTGCTGTTTAATCTGCTGTTTAATCTGGCGATGCTGTTTAAT
The DNA here is from genome assembly GCF_048455015.1 of Haemaphysalis longicornis. Classification (NCBI taxonomy): domain Eukaryota; kingdom Metazoa; phylum Arthropoda; class Arachnida; order Ixodida; family Ixodidae; genus Haemaphysalis; species Haemaphysalis longicornis. The sequence continues at coordinate 134,282,340 of NW_027526335.1, read as the reverse complement.
CTGGTAGCTCGGCTAGCAAACGTGCGCAGGGAATCCTCGTCGACCGATGACGTCATCGAGCCCGTCGGCACCGCTTTACCGTAGCTCTGCCTTGCCACTCTAGGGCGGGACTCGTGCCGCCACCTGTCGGAGCCACGATACAATTCGTACACGCCTGGCTTTGGGAACGAATCATAGGGGGGCGCTTTTCAACTGGTGCCAGCACGGCATGTGAAACGCGCCACTCTTTGCTAATCTGCATTCGGCTGGCGTTCAAATGACCGGCATGCCTTCTTTCGTTCTACCCCAGCAATCACAGGGCGGTGTTGATGCATATCGGCAAAAGCTTTAGATGTAACAATAAAAAAAAGTTTGCGATCGACTCGTGTGACACATTGCTAGACATGGGAGAACACTAGTCAGCAGAGGTACTCCTTGACAGCGCCAGGTTTCAGTTGAGACTGATGAACATGAAGTCTTGGTTTGCCAGGGCGAGGACGTGCTGAACAAAGATTTGCCCTGTGGAGTTAAGCCATCCGACGAAGGCTAGGAAAAATTGACTTGTACTGAAAATAAAACAACACAGTGTACACACCATAGGAATCGAGTGTTCATTGCTCTTTGGGGGGCCGGGGGCTAACAGCGACACCACGGAGAAACGTCGCCCGATTCTAGACGCATAACCACGCAGAAAACTTGGTCGAGTCTTCAAGCATAACCACGCATAAACCTAGCTGAACCAAAAATAAGCAAGGTGCGGCCGCCACCTTTGTTGTTTTCAGTCTTCGCGCAATTATTACCAAGTTGCCCAAATTTCTTTTTTGATGTTGCCATATTCTCTCGCTTTACGACCTCGACCGTCACATGCTAAATCATCAACCAGCCTTGGTAGACCCCGACAGATGCAAATGAAATTATTTAAAAAGCGTTACATTCCTTTTACTAGCAAAAAACCCACGTCGTAGTCGACCACCTGCCATGAATGGGGCCCAAGATACCACGCTACGCAACAAATAAAACCACGTCAAAAACTTCAGATTGACGTAAAACTGCTCATGCAAGTTCTGTTAACAATGTAAATTGTTTCATTAAAAAAATAATTGTGAAGTTTGGCTTCCGGGAAACCAAACCCTCGACACCGGCGGGCGCCGGGAGCACGCCACCTCAACGCTACGGTGCGTCCACTGTTCTACGTTACTTAAGTATCTGCACGTAGCACAACGGTGATTAGGGATGAGATGCACGTGACGGTACGTGAGGGAAACAGGACCATTTGGGCCGCGTTAAATGCTTATCATGGGGAATGAGTCGCGTTACTTGCTGCCAGTCTGTATGCCGAAGTCATTCGCGCCATGTTTTATGGTAGAAGGCGTTTCTACGTCGTTTTACAGCGAGTTTCGGGGCCGGCGAAGCGCTATCGCCCACCAAAATGTGGTAGTGATAATATAGCACATGAGGAAAAGAATGTAGAGACGAGTGCCAAAAGAGTAAGAAAAGATGTCAACTCAGAGAAGTGAACCCAAGCAGTAAAGAAACAAATTTTGATGACTGCCGCTACGGTAAATTCTAGTTCTTTCACATTCATAGCACATAAGCAGAATTGAGTATCGCAGAGAGGCACCTTGCGCAGAGATAGAGCATTTTAGCGAACTATTTATATAACCCACAGAAAACGAATTCTTAAAGCTTGCATCAAACCCTTTGGAAAATGAAGGCAACATGAAAAGAAAAACCACTCAACCTGGTCCCAAAATAGTTTTGACAATGTGGTTGCTGGTTGAGCAGGGTAGGCTCCTGGATGCCATTAATGTATCCTTTGGTGTACATTTTTTAAATTTAATATTTTGTCTGTAAGTACCCTCGTGTGAAATAAATGTTCCATGAGATAATATGACAGCAGGGCGGGCATTAAGACGTTGCGACGAGAAGTGTATTTTTGTGGAGTAGTAGTAACACCAATTTCAATATTCTGCGCATGGGTAAAGGGCCGTGAGTATCCTCCTGGCCAGGGGCAAACAACGTGCTGGACGCCCAGGATAAGAAATCAGGTACCCCTTCGGCAAGCAGTGACGATGGTTAAACGCGAAGCTGTCTCGTGAGGGGTGCCTTGGTTGTCGTTTCAGTTTGGACATTAACTCGCGAATGGCTTGAAATTTGCCTCGTTGGGATATGACATTGACTCACCCGCAGTTTGGACTTTTCATCGCAGCGGCTCTCACTTTGAGCCTTCCCGATTTGATATCATATGAAGAAAGCTCCGTGTTCAACTATCGTCGTCGTTTGACAAAGGGTTGCGTGATTTTCCTCTCTAGTTCTGCAGTTCCATGCACCCCTCTCCAAATCCAAATCAATGGAAAAAGTTTTTTAACGGCAATAGTTTCGTCGGGCTACTTAAATGCAAAAACTTTCGTCTGTCTGTCTGTCTGTCTGTCTGTCTGTCTGTCTGTCTGTCTGTCTGTCTGTCTGTCTGTCTGTCTGTCTGTCTGTTTGTCTGTCTGTCTGCCTGCCTGCCTGTGACTCGATTCAGCCACCCGGAGTAGGTGATAAAGAAATTACCCTATAGACTTATATACCCACAGCCAAATCGAAACGTCTAACTCCGGTGTGAATGTTCCCAATTGTCAACATTGTTGAGCAAGAACAAGACATTCTCAAATATAGGGCGCAAAATCAATAGATAAGTTTTATTTGTAGTGTTCCTTTGTTAGAAAATTAATGAATGCTTGGATTTTGCTATAGCAAATGAACTACTACATCAACTGCAGAAAACTGTCGCCTGCTGCTGCCCCCATTCCCGGCGGCATTTAAGAACTCAAACAGCAACAGCAACGAACGGTTCCGCTAGATAGGTTCCACGTTCCACTTGAAACGCTCGTGGAGTAGGGCAACGTGGTTCTATAAAAGCTGTTGTAGGGTATCTCGATTCACGCGTGTCTCCGCGTACGGCAGAGCTGGCACCGACGCATCCGACTTGTAGCAGTAGAACGCGGTAAATTTAAATTGACTAGAGCAAATCTGTAGCGTGTTATCTTGGAAGGAACGAGACTGGAGAGTAACAGCATGAGAGGTGAGCGGGAAAAAGAAGGTATGTATTTACTTGCCAGAGGCGCCAGTCGATTATCGCCTTCCGTCGGCATTTGCAACCGAAGTAGTAGATACGAGGCCAATTTTTTTTTCACTTCACTCACGCTCATCATCATAGTTAAAGTTGGATTCCGTGCAGTAAGTTTTGTCGTGACATGAGCTATGATAGACACAAAGAATGCTTCGCTTTAATAATCTCGGCAACAACACATGCAACGTTTCCCCTGGATATGTCCCTGAGGACCCAGAAACAATTCTGCCTTCAGCCTTTGAGGCGAATAATTTATAATTATACGAGGGGCCTGCCAACATACGTTTCACATGTTAACTTCCTTGTTAACTTAAAGACCCTGGATCCAGTCCCACAAGTCGAATAGGTGTATTGGGAGGATGTCGTTGCTATTGGTCTTCTACTGCTGGGCGAGGAGGCTGCTGTTGTAGTTACACCACCGTTGGGGCGGTAACATCCACGCAGTGAGTTTCAGTCAGTGTCACTGACAGTGTTACTGTCATTGTCACTAGAGCTCTTGTTTTACACTTTTTGTGTAAGCGAAAAGACGACTACCATTTTCGCCTTTTGTAGTGTTAACGGGGAAGGCTTGCGACATGGCATGTTTTCGCTCAGACAACAGCAGATCAGAGTTCATGTTCAACTGAGTTGAAAATAACTGGTTTCTTTACACTGACAAATTTCTGCACGAGCATAACAGGTGCCTTATAATCTTCTGAGCAGCATTCCTGAATACCACCGGAAATTACACCATCTTCCCGTAGGGGAATCCTGAGTAGTATGCAAAGCCGCCATGGGGTTGATTCAAGTGCCCATTAGTTTTCACATCGTCGTTTCCGTTAGGTTGAGGTACGTAGCTACCATTATATTTACAGTTTTGTTTCCATGGTAACTACCACACTTTTCACTTGCCGGAACTACGAAATGGGAAATTGCGTTGAGCCCACGGCTGTTTCGCATACTACTAAGGGTTCCCCCACTGGAAGATGGTGTAATTTTATTAGATGCGCAGGGGCTATGTCCCTCCCTTGTAGTTGTTGCGCCGTCCACACCCCCACTGCGCCTGCTGGGCTTTCTGAACGCCTGGTGGTGCCTTACCCTTTAATGGCTCCTGTAGCGACAGTGTTACCGGTGTCTTCCTGGCCCGGCCCGAGATGAACCGAGCATGCGCAGTAGGGGTGTGGACGCCGCCACAAAAAGGGAGGGACATAGCCCCGACCATGAGGTGCTGGACTGACAGTGTTGCCGGTGCCTTCCTGGGCCGGCACGAGACAAGCAGGCTTCCCCTTAAAGGGCTCCTGGAGCGGTAGGGTTGCCGGTGTCTTCCTGGGCCGGCGGATGGATGAACCACGGATGATGGACGATGGAGCCGAAAGCAAGAGATGCTTTGCATCTAAAATGCAGAGATGCCAAGACGGGTCGCGTCGTGTCGCGAAAGACTTTAGGGCAGACCTTCAACACTGAAGTTGCTGGCGATGCGGGCCGGTAGGTACGCTTAAAAATTGTTGTGTAGTGTGTGTGCATCACGTTTTCCTCTGCTGAAGTGTGCCAAGAACCCAACAGTGTACGGCCTAGAAGCCCTATTTATACCGCGGCTGGTGTTTGATGTGACGAACGGGTAGCAGTATCCGCAATGTCATTGACTGCAATACCATAGTGACGGAAAACACGCTGAAAAGAAATATTGTTATCCAAGTTTGCTGAACGGTCACACAGCACGCTTTTTTTCTCGGTCCATACCTGTCCGCAACGTTGGTGGCGCAAGAATTTCTAGAAGATCGCCCACCTACGGCATGAACCTCGCTAAACGGTACAAAGAGAACTACAAATGGCCGTACGCTTTGTGATTGTACAAAGGGTGTGGCTGGCTATTTCGAATTTCATAGATTGAATCGTTCGGAGTATAACAGCAGTGCGTGCAGAACCAGATGCTACCCAGTCATTGGTATAGGTATAGGCTTGGCCACTGTACTACTCACGAATGTACACGAAAGCATGCTGGTATAGTGCCTTGCGTGGGAACATTGCATTCCTGTTTCGCACCTGGAGTAACAAGGCGCACCCAGCGCTTCATCTTACTCCAAACCCGGAGGGAAGTTTTGTCGAAGTCGTTTACCTGGATTGCTGGCCGACGAAGTGTTCTGCTACTTTTTTCGTGAGTATAGCCCGGTGTCTCTTAGCTAGTATACCCGATTTGAGAATTTCCGGCTGTTTAGGACCACACACTGTCAAATGATAGGCCTATAACAGGTACATGCATATTGTGCATCCTCAGTGTTTTAAATGTTCTATGAATTGGTAGAGGGCAATCTTGAGTCGCATCAATTTTTTGCTGCTGTCAATGTTTACTATAGAAAGCAAGGACTTCGCAGGAAAGCCTGTGCTAGACCGCCCTGCAGTGCAGTACTACATGCGGGGCTTCAACCAGAAAAGACGTACTAACGAATTTTATACTACGTTCTATGTAGCCTCTTCGAATAACGCCTTCGGTACGTATAGAAAGGCCAGCGTTAACAACAACGCGGAGCAACTTGTCATTTATACACATGAAACCCTCTCCACATTTTTACACATATTGCGTGCGTACATATTGTTTTCTGAATCTCAAGCACCACGACTCTGCTGCAATATATTTTCGCACCTTCTGTACGCAGATATAACTTCATGTCCGTGACGTCATGTAGCCGTACGCGCACATTTTCACGACTAAGCCCATTAACCAAAGGCATATACCGTCCGCAGCCATCGATACATGAACGTCTTTCGAAGGCAGGCTCCAAGGCTGATTAGCGTGAGTTTGAACAGTATGGGGTGCAGTACATATTCTAGTGGCAAAGCATGTTGCATGAATGGCATCGCGCTTGGGCCATCTTTCATCCTTACATAAAATGGCCTCAACGAGTGGTAGGTTCAGGGGATCTATAACGTCCAGGCTTCAAAGCGTGAAGCGCTTCAACAGTGTCGTCATGCCCCACGTTGTCATAGCTAGGTTCGTATAACATCCAGGAACAAGGCAGCATGTACTTGTCTGAAACTTTTCTGCTGCTGCACAAAAGTCAATGAGGAAATCAATGTACACTCGGCCATCGCGAAAACCACCCACAACATCAAGATAGATGTTGCAGTGCTCTAGGAAGCACTCCTTACGTGCAGAGGTCATTTTTCTTTGAGCTATTCAACACAACGGCAAAGTGATATCCGCCAATATTCCATCGCGTCGGCCTTTTTTTACAGGATCTAAAGTACCGAACGAAGTGGCGAGACTTTCATTTCTGAACTACAGAAATATTCCAAGAGGCGTGCCAGGAGCTAGTTCAACGATGACTGAGAGAGTCATAGGCGGCTGTTAGGTCAGGGTCATGACGATCACTTGCACGCAGCCGCTTCTTCCTCAAGTTCCTCACAAAAATAGGACGTCCATCTATGGTTTCAGAGATGCAGGAACGTTGCTCGCCACCGCTGACCTTGAGGGCATGGCTACACTGGCGACCCCTACACCGACGTCCTCTGTTACTTCGAGCTCTCAGCCATTTTCCTCGAGAAGGAAATTCTTGAAGAGGAGCACGGCTGCAAGGGAGCGGCCCATTTGTCTGGATTCCCGTCAAATACTTGCGATAACCGAGTGAATTGCAGAAGGCCTTCCAATGTTGCCCTCGCCCTGCCACTTCTATGATCAGGTCCTACATCTCCATCTGCGCAGAGTGAACATTTTCAAAGCTTTAATGGACTCATTTGGCGTGCACTTCAGTTGGACCAGCAAAGACATCTGAGACACTGCATTTTTACGTGCAAGACGGGAAGTTTCGAGGCGGCCAAACCTGTACGCTTCCAACAACAGTACAGCCTTTCCAACTGTCGTCAACATCCCGCCTAAGATATGATGTATGAAACAAGGCCAAAAAGCGAAATGCTCTAAAAATTAATTCAATCAGCTTCTCCTAATGGAGCTTTTTGGAATGCTATCTTGTGTTAAATCACAGCTTCCTTCCTTCGTGTCTGAGTTTTCCAAATTCCTGATGCTGTGACTGTTTCAACCGGTGCGGATTATAACCTGCGTGACACCCAATTAATCCTTAGTTCATTTTTTCTGTATGTGCTACCAGAACAAGGCAAGTAGGACAGCCTTTATCCATGGAGTTAATTTCGGTTTTTAATAAATGTTAAGGAAAAGTGATTTCTTCGCATTATTTTGATCGCATGACTCTTCTGAAATGTAGTCAAATCAAAATGGCAGACGATAAAAGCATACCAAACGGTGGAAGACCACATCCATACGAATAACAAGATTAAATGCTTACAAGTTGGTAACAAAGTACAAAAAGTGAAGCGGGAGAAAACATGCCACAACGTGCGCGATTTCTGCCGGAATTCAGCTTGGATTTTAAGACCGGCTGGCTATGGTTGGCTGCTTTTTTCATTCACTAAACGGAAGCCCTCGTTCTGCTTTTTTTCCTGCCTGGTGTCTCAAACATAGGGCAGCCGAGTAGTGGGAATACGCTGTTCTCCTTGCGGACGCGATTGAATCGAGCTCTATTGGGATTCACGTTTTCTTTTCGTATTTTTTCTCGATGTGCAGGAAAGTGCAGTAAGTGGGATGAGATAGCGGAATGGGTCGGGCAACGCAAGAAAAAACAGACTTTGTATGATGCGTTCTCTCCCCTATGCCACGTCGAACTTGGCTTTCTAGTTTCAGTTCGGATGAAGTGCAAGAGACAGAGAGAGAGATAGGGAAAGATAAGAGGGACAGCAGAGAGACAGAAACACAACCCCCATCCTCTTTATCTTTGTTGCCGTTCTTATTTCTCTTGCGGCCTTTGCAAGTTCAAAGGACAACTTCCAAGATGGTGAGCAAACGAGACGACAAAACCGCGAAGCACGTCAGGGAGCTTTTCTACGCGAGCTTCCCAAGGGAAATTTTCGATTACAAGCCACAACTGAGCTCGGTAATTTCGACGCCGTTGGTGGAATAGAATAACACGCTAGACGTGACACCAACAGTTCTTGTGCGCGCAGTTTTCGTTCTCTAACGGCTATCATAAAAAGGAAGAACGTCTCGGCAAATGTCGCGGGTTTTCATACTTTGAAAGTTTACCGCAAAGCAAAACTGAGACCGCTATTTCAAATTAGAGTGTATTTCTCTTTCGTAGTTCTCTTATGATTTAAGGTTTCGTAGCCTTAGGGGATGCATGGGTGAGTGAATACACGACTGAATATTGAATGTGGTAAGCTCGGGGCGCTCTGAAGTACAGAGCCACTCGTGATGACGGTAGGAATCACATATAAAGAGGTTTTACTTATGGTGTGCCGAAGGTGGTCATCATGGGATCAGCGGATGCGTACAATTCCATGGGGAAATTACGGCGACGGTCATCCTATACCTCACTAACTTGATTCACGTTCTCTTTGGCATCGGACGCACGACACCCTCGCCTCGGGGGAACAATGCAGTGGACACCGCTACCCGCTGACGGAGGAACAAGCAACGGAGTGACGAGGCGGGACTTCCTGGTTGTAAAAGCAGTGGCGATCATCGCAATCCTCTCCAATGCGCTAACTTCTTGGCGAGGAGGATCAAAACTTTCTTATTAATACTGACAACACTGTGCCGTCACCGGTTCACTATATAGGCGAGGAGATGGAAGAATTTCCGCTTAAAGTGTGAGATTGAATGGATGACTTAATTAGTCAGTGGGTAAGTGAGCGAGTGAGTAATTGAGTGAATGTGTTAGTGAGAGTTTCAGAGAGTGAGTGAGATAGTGAGCGAATAAGTGAATGAGTGGGTGAGTGATTGAGTGAGTGAAAATGTTAATAAGCGAGATTGTGAGTGAGAGGACGAGAAGTGAGTGAGTGAGTGAGTGAGTGAGTGAGTGAGTGAGTGAGTGAGTGAGTGAGTGAGTGAGTGAGTGAGTGAGTGAGTGAGTGAGTGAGTGAGTGAGCGAGTGAGCGAGTGAGCGAGTGAGTGAGTGAGTGAGTGAGTGAGTGAGTGAGTGAGCGAGTGAGTGAGTGAGTGAGTGAGTGAGTGAGTGAGTGAGTGAGTGAGTGAGTGAGTGAGTGAGTGAGTGAGTGAGTGAGTGAGTGAGTGAGTTGGTCCGATGGGTGGGTGGGTGAGAGAGTGACTGAGTAGGGTGTGTCGGTAGGTTATCCCGGGGAGTGAGTCGGGTGGGGAGGAACTGAAATGGTGATTGAGTGAGTCTGTGAAAGAGGGAGTGAATAAAACGAATAATGCAAACGTAAGATATAATCTCCTGCTTTACTCACGTTTCAAGCACAAGGAAAACTCACCGTCAGGGATAACTTCCTGTAGTAACGTAGCGAAAGGTGGGGAGCACCCGCCCCATGTGTAAAGGTGCAGCTGTGTATAGCCCACCATAAAATACGCGTTGTATGAACCTATTTTTGTAAGGACATAACCCGCCTTTTTCAGAGTATATAAGTTCTAAAAAATTGCAATTATCACAACAAGGTTTCAGGTGTGCCCGACTCGCCCAGCTTTATTGGTAAAAAAATTATTCGGCGCTAAAACAGGGACGAAGAAGAAACATGCAACACACAACACGGCACCCTCTTGTGTGTTACATGTTTTAGGGGCGAAGCTCCTTAAGTCATGGGTCTGTCCATCCCTTGTGTATCGTGGTACGTGACCGCCGCATGCTTTCGGAGATGTCGCAAAGTGGGCCGCGTTGCACGCGCAAGAACCGGCTGCAACCGGCAGCGCAAACTCGGCACCGGGAGCGCGAGCTTGTCTGTGTTCGCCAACGGAGGCGCGAGCGCACGTGCACTGCGAGGGGGAGATCACGCAAGAGATCACGCCATGAACGCAGGCAGTCGTTCTCGGAGATCGAACGAGACGCAAGGACCTTTGCTCGTTTCCTCTCGTCTTGTTCGGGCACAAGTTCGCCCCTAAATAAAAGTTCTTTCTTTACCGTTGTGTCCCATCCCACGTGACAAATTGTGGTGGAGGTGCGGGGTAGTCCTCGATGGCGCGGGGTCTTTCACCAGGTCTGGGCCTGGGAGCATTGACTCCGAAAATAAAAGTTGATTTGTACAATGTACGCACACAGTCTTACGTCTTTCTTAATGATGTAATGGGCGAACTTTCACGGGAGAGTTACGGTTGCCGATGATCTCCCCCTCTCGAGCTTCGCCCCACTTATCATCATCCCTTCCGTGGATATGGCGTGATTTTTTTTTCTTCGTCCCTGTTTTAGCGCCGAATAATTTCTTAGCAGTGCGTACCAACTCGCCCACATCAAGCTTTTGTTACTTCAAGTTTATTGGCCCTGCAACAAAAATGTGCCAATTACAGGCGCCGCGTTGTCTTTCACGACACCACTCCATTGCCACCCCACAACAGCTACACCTTAGGTTCTACAGCTCTGATACCCTGAAGCAGACCCAAAATCCGGCACGAACGTCCGGCACGAACGTGCGGCAATAGACCCACGATTATCTGATGTTGCAACTTGCAGGGAATGGACTGAACTTGCGCAGCGGGCGAGTGAGGCATCGTCGAATCTAGTACGGGGCTCAAGGTGGCAGCCTGATGTCCCAAAGGCTCGAAAGACTTAATGTGTCAAGAGAGAACATTGGGAAGATGAGGTCCCAACGCTTTGACAACTTCGTAGTTGATATGCTGCGGGGCGAAGTTCTTTTCTAGCGCCTTGTGTGTCCCACACGCTTGTCCCTGTGTCCTAGCGCTTCAAGGTTCCGCTCCTTCAGAGATAAATTGTCGTCGTGCGGCTGCGCAAGTACCTGCCAACAATGCGAGAATAGGCAACAGAAACGATGAACGTATTGTTGCTAAGCTTAATTACAAAGTCTCGTAATGGTAATGAGAAGCCACGTGAACCGGCTAGATGCGTGGATCATAACGCGCGCTTACGCTTATGGCACTGAGTCACCGTGTCTCCACCCTGAGTCACCCTTTCAGTCACCGTGTCTACATATGTCTCTACCTATGTCTCTACCTATTGCAAAGTACGTAGCGTGTCCCTTCTAATTTATGACATGCGTTACGTCTTATAAGAAAACTTCCTATAAACTTCAAACCAGAAAACAAAAATAATTTAAATTCGTATCAGTGAGGGGAAATCAAAGTTGAGCGAAGGATGCCCGTGAGACTGTTCGCATGAGGCCTACATTGTTCATATGGATTGAGGGGAGAAGGCAATGTGGCTCTCGACCTCCATTGGAAGGTTGAAGTTCAAGCCAACTCGAGAAAACAATTTTATGTTGCAAGTGAGGTAATGTTTCGGGAGGTCCTTTGCCTGCTTCAGCAAACAACCCATATAGGTCTGCGCGTCATCTAACGTATCCGAATTTTCTAGTTTTTGTGAGCCTAATGCTGAACGAGCAGTCTAAATAAAGCAGTGTGTCGAACCGAAAAAAATACGGGTTCGGTTACGGTTCAGGTTCAGGTAAATTTATTTTGTTCCGGTTTAGTTCCGGTTCGACTAATTCGATCCGCGAACTGTTTCAACACTGAATTATTAGCAAGGTGCGAAAAATCAGTTTTGTATAGTTTAACTTCATCATAAAACTGAAGTATTTTTTTCTTCACTGAAACTAATGGTTTTTTTTAAATGAGCTGCAATACTACTGTTAAATTTGAAAATCTAGGCCAGGTGTAAGAGGAAATGTACCAGCCTCTTTTTCACCACCCCTACTGTCGTCCTAGAGACTACACAAAGCCACCGCCAAGAGACATGGGTGTCTTATTGGTTGGATCCCCTTGTTTCGTTTCATTGTACTGCTGGGATTTTAATAATGACTTAAGACATTGCCCATTTTGCTTGAATTACTTGTTACGTCACTGCTGATGCTGGGTGGCAGAAAATTTGAAAGTTTTTTCGGTGTTTCTCACCACTTCTTATGAAAACAACGTCATTAACGAGTCACCAAAGGCAGATCTTTCAATTAAGGCTAGATAGGGCTGCGTTTTTATGGTCCATTTGGGATCCTTGGCCAAGCATGTAAGAAAACGCGGGGGAAAATATCTCCGTCCACGGGCTGCGGCCCCTTCGTTATCGGGCTTACTGCGACAATCAAGGGCGAATGCTGCCTGCATCCCCATTGCAAAACAATCAACAAAGAAAACTTCCACGTAAAGCGCAAACACACGCCCGCGCACACAACATGGCGTTTTATTCGCCTGTGAAGAGCAGCTTTACCTGTACAAAAGACTGTCAAGCACGCTAGTATATATCAGCGAAACCAAACGCGCAGTTCCCAACGCTGGGCACACCTGTCAATACGAAAGAACACAATCTCTAGAATTTCGAATAGACACGTATCTTCGCTTACCTCACCCGCCACGGTGGCTCAGTGGCTAAGACGTCGTGCTGCTAAGCCAAAAAACGCGGTTTGGATTTCCAGCCGCGGCGGCCGCTTTTCTGATGGAGGCGAAACGCGAAAACGCCCGTGTGTTCGAGATTTCAGCGCTCGCTAAAGATCCCCAGGTAGACGAAATTCATCCGGAGCCCTCCACTGCGACGCGCCTCATCACCTGTGTAGCGTCAGTGCGTTAAACCTCATAATCAATCAAGCTTCTCTTATCCCCGTGTAGTACGTTTAGGAATCTTATTTCTCCGGCCCCTTCGCCCTATTTTCCCCTCTTTCTCGTTTCGTGAGGTTCTCCTCGCTTGTATAAAGCCGTAGACTCGAACCAATAACAAACATATGTGTGTCCCTTCCTTCCTGCGTCCCGTTTGTAGCGCTGTTTTAATTGTTGTGATAGTGCATGTACCTAAAAGCCAAAATTTCCACACTCACTCTTTAGCTGCTGCAAATAGGCATAGGCAAATGTAGGGCTTGAACCTTGGCGCGTACACGGTGCAACAATCTCGTAAACTGATTGCACTCGCACCGTCCCAATGAGGGAGAGTGAGAGAGCGACAAACGTTTTATTGAGCCTATAGAGGCCCCGTGTGGGGGCTAGGTGACAGGTGCACCGGCGACCGCGGGGAGGGCGAATTCTGTGCTTCAACATCGCGCACGCTACCAAGAGTTTGACATTTCTTCTTCCCAGCCTTGCACCCTGCTTGCTCGACCATCAGCAACATACCATTGCAATTAGGGGCCTTAATTGCTATACTGGTGTGCAGTAGTTTCACCATGTTGGGGCTATGGCGTTGTGCTGCTGAGCCGAAGGACGCGGGTTCGATTTCCGGCCGTGGTGGCCGCTCTTCTGATGGAGGCGAAAAGCGAAAGCGCCCGTGTGTTCGAGATTTCGGCGCGCGCTAAAGATCACCAGGTGGTCGAAATTAATCCTGAGCCCTCCACTGCAGTGCGCCTCAGCGCCTGCATTGCGTGGGCGCATTAACAAACCTCAAAATCAATCAATCAATAAATCAATCAATCAATTGTCACCATGTTGGGACCGTGATCAGCGCGTTCGGAGCGTTTTGATTCATTGAAAGCGTAAAAGTGGGCGAGAGATTGCGAAGTTGATGGCGCGTGAAAGAAAGAAGCCCTTAATGACATTTACCACCCGTTAGCAATAACGGGATGGTCGAACCGTTTTGTCGAGAACCGGAAACAGTTATTTCTTTTTTCGGTTCAGTTCCGGTTCGGGTTCAGCCGGCTCAAAAAATAATGGTTCGGGTTCGGGTTCAGTTCCGGCAAAAATACCGGTTCGGTTCAGGTTTTCGGTTCGGTTCGGTTCCGGTTCGACACCCTGAAATAAAGAATCAATTTCATGCGGCGATATTCAGAAATGTGTGCACGTCCCAAGAAACATCGCCAAGAAAACGCGATGTTTTCAACATTTAGTCATGATTATTCGGAGGTTTCTTAGAAATCCTCTATATTTTACACAGTTGTGGGGCTCTACATGTTCTTTCCGGGCAGCTATGCATCCTTGTTGATAACAAAGGATGCACCTATGTTACAACTTTAAAATCCCAGTCGGGAGAGTACCACCATATCTCTCCCTTGAATGTGTAATATGCAGTGCTCACGAAATAGTGGCAAAGCTTAAAATGCTGCACTGTCCTCTCCCACACAGAAAACTAGAAGTGAGGGCGTGTGTCACTTTCACCATCAAGTTGTACCTTCTCATGCTATCGGTTGTCAAGAGGGAACAATGACTGCGCAAATGCGATTTGTGAAGCAAATAGGATGGCTTTGAGGTGTTCCGAAAAAAGTGAGAGAGAAGAAAGGGGACACAGGGAGTCCAACTCCCTGTCCGTTGTAGATGCCTTCTGTGCTCATCTGAGATAACTTAGCGACACGACGCTCTCGCAACATCTCCAACTCCCTGTTCCCTGTTCATAGAATTTAGTGGGAAGTGGAAAGGGATTCGTCTGGAGTGCACGGAGCTGCCATTTCTTCTCTTTAATTACATTTATATGCGGTGCTGGATAGGTGAAACGTTCTAATTTGTAGCGTTGAGTTATTTCGTGATATGTGATCAACGGGGCTGGCCTGTCCTACTCGCTTGCCGGGGCACGGCGGGATAACTCTCGGAACAACAGTTCGGTGGTTTCATTTCCCGGGACGGCAGAGAAGGCGGCTGTCGAAATGATCATGATGCCCCTATGGCGGAAGCTGGCATAGAGTTTGTAAGCAAGCTTCCGATAAAGTGGAACTTAACTAGCAATCGTATCTTTCTTTTAAATTTACTTGCAACGAAGTCAAGTGCGAATTTTTGTGAGCACTTGTTAAAAAAATTACGCCCACCTCCCTTCGCGGGAACCCTGATGTGATGCGACGCTGAAGCGGGTTCCATTGTGCGTTTCCGTTGGGTCGATTACTCGAATTGCGTGAGCAATCGTTGGGTAATGAGAGAGAGAGAGAGAGAGAGAGAGAGAGAGCGAGAGAGAGAGAGAGAGAGAGAGCAAGCGTAGGGCGGACGACCGTCGACTGAGAGACCGGCCGGAGCGCAGCACTCCACTTATATTCGCAGTGCGCCCGAAGGAGAAGAGACCGCGGAGAGATAGGGCGCTGCACATGCGCACAGCGCGCTTGCGCCGCGCGCTGCGCCACCCACCGGCGGAGTGAGAGAGCGCGCCGCACTGCGCACGCCACAGATGTTGGGGGAGAGGGCGCGCTATCACGGCGAGAGGAGAGGGGGTGAGCAGAGGAGACGCAGCTGTCCGGACGCGGACAACGACGACGCAGGAAGGACAGGGCCGCCGGCAAAAAATGCTCCTCTCAGCGTCGCATCTAAAATCGCTCGCCCGCTTTTTTATAAATAACAACAAGAAGCGCTTTGGGTTATCTGCACAGGCTTCTACTACTGACTTGTAGACTTTTTGTATACAACTGGTGAACGTTTGTTCCTTTTGGCGGTTATCTATATACTACACGGCATGTTGCCAGATAAGAGGAGCATCGCTATCTCAAGCGGTATCGCTGAAAAAGAATGGACGTCATACCACCCTGCGAAAGTGGATGTCCAGCGCAGCTGTTGTAAACCCCTACACCGGCTGACGGGGGTTTCATGAAATATTCCTGGTTGTCTGGACGGGGTTGTCGCTGGCACTCGGCTTCTGTGACGGCAAAGGCTGGGTCCTGATGCATGCGCTCGGCTTCTTGGACGAGAACTGCCGAGTCCTGCCTAGCCTGACGCACGCATTAGCGTTGGAATGACGTCTACACCCCCTCCACCCCCTCTCCGTTTTGGAGAGCAGTTGCAAGCATAATTTTTACCACGACACATAGGGAAGGGGGGGGGGGGGCTCCCATTGTACTCCGGCGTCTTGTCATACCTAATGCGGTTTTGACGCTGGTTTTGTGGTATTTTCGTTCATCGAATACGGAGCTCTACGATGCACACCGGATTAGCCTGACGCATGTGGTCGGTGTCTTGGGCGAAAGCTGCACGGTCCAGCCTGGGTTTTTTTATTTGCAACACGAAATTTTTCGACCAACGATATGTCGCTGCACAATACGAATCACGCCCCGTCGTTTGTAATATAGAAATGAATGAATTTATTTCATTGTTTATTCCACTTCAAATTAATGAACAGATCTGGGTAGAATCCAGGCCCGAGCTCACCCGTCGTTCCTTTCCCCGAACAAGATCTCACAACTGTGAATTTCCCTACATCCCCACACAATATTCGGTACTAGATTAAAAAATCCAAACATTAGGGCGAAAGTAGAGCGCTGCCACTTAGATATTCTCAGTTATTCTTCGTTCAGTAAGGTCCTTGTTTTGTTAAATACTCTAGACTCTCGTTAAGACGAATTATACTAAGGCGAGCTTTATGGTTAAAAGGAACAACACTGTTGCTCTTTTATAACGTACGTAAGGAACAAAGCGCCCGCATAAGAATAATTTCTGATAATGCGAACGAATTTTCAGTGTCTGACGGCACCCTATTTTTTCAGGGTAAGGTACATATCTATAAATATAAATTTTGATATTCTCACGCAGGCAATAACGCAGCGAGTTTGTAGTAGAAATTATGTTCTTTGGTGCGAACTCGTGCGCAATAACAAGAAAACACAAGCGCCGAAGAAGCACTCAATAATTGACATGCACAGATCAATTCCCTGCGAGCATTTATCTTTCAGCACGCTTTTTTTTTCGTAACCAAGGTAATTAGGCCGAGAACATTGTCCATCGAAAAGTAGCAGTCTAGGCCAATGCATATAGGCCCTCTCCCCATTACAAAAGATTACCCGCCGCTGCGTTCTACGGAAAAAAAAAGAAACGCGCTCTGTCCGACAAAAATGCCTCGACGATGGCTCGCTAGACATCGGCATTTCCCAGCGCGCGAGACGTCAACCTTTCTCATACCTTTCCTCTGACCTACCTCCAGCAGTGCTGTTTCCCTTTCATTTCCGTCTCCATTTTCATTATTACCCGCCTTAAAGTCCGATGGCTTTTCTTAATGGAGGGCTAGCGGCAGGGTATAGGAAGACCTATAGCGAAAATAACAATGATTATTAAAAGAAGACAATAGAAACGGACATCGGATAGCAAAAACTATTGTAAACATAATTAACTGGAGAGAAGAAAAGAATACTGCAGAATTTGGACAATCAATTTGGAAGGCCTATCACGTGAACGCTGATAGGTTAGTAATTTGAGTGTTTAGGTTTTCACAAAATATTTTGCGGTTGCGCACGAATCTATGTTACTGGGTAGGGTAATCGAGATCGCTATTTTATGAGCAACGAAAGAACCATTAACTCAAAATGTGTAGCACTGCATTTTAGCGAGTAGATAACTTTGGTTCCGACTGGAATAAGCTCTTGATGGTGGCGTCAATAAAAGAATGTGTTGAGTGTGGCGGGTACTAGAATCCCTACAAAAGGCACAAACGAGTGATCACGCCGTGGTTGTGGGTAGGTTGATGGACCGCTTCAGTGACGTAACATTGACTGCATGTGAGTATACTGCGATGTTATAAAACGGTTGACACGATTTTGTAGTGTGTGCCACCGGCCAGCCATCCCCGGCTTACGCTCCCTAACTGGGGCTCCTTCAAGTTTTGTGGACCATCTATTTTCTGAACCTCGCAACATGCGTACTACAAACAGAGATTTTATGCTTCCATCTCCAATAACACGAACGATTTCTATTGATTAAACATTTTGTAGAACCTTGAATCTCCACTTTGTGATGCATTATGCGCCAGAGCCCACATTAAAGAATTAGAAAAGCAAGCCGAGAAAAAAGGGATGTCGTAAATTGCGTCTAGCGATGTCGTAAATCACCGTAAAATTGTAAAAAAATCAATGTCGTAAATCACTAAGCGTTGTATCATCGCCTAGGCGCTGATATAACGCTTCCGCATAAACAAGGTTTCTAACGGGAACATATGACACCCTGGAAGAATTGATTCGGCTGCACCACCAAGCCCAAACCACAGACTCCGAACCTCCTACCATGAAACAGTCGCCCTAAAAGACGTCCTGAAGAGCCGTTGGCTGCTAGAGGCGTCCTTGCTCCCAGTGAATTGTTTCGCGACCCCCCGTGAGGCCATATTTATGAGGGTAAATTAAACAACTGGGCTAATATATTGTTACGTGGTGCTGTACAGGCAGCATGAGATGCGGACGATATATTTCACACTATCTACATGGCGGCTATCGCCCAGATCGCATCGGCTGCGCGTCAGCCACTCCCACGTCGTCTATGGTTGGACATCGGGAATTGTCCACTTGTTCGTAACATCACCCCCTGGCCAAAGACGGCCGTCCCGGTCGCGCTCGGCCACCTTGAATAGATGGGAGCGGTGAGGATGAGATGCGGTGCGTATTAACACTGTAGTTCTTTCCACGGCGAATGTCGATGGAGGTCTCCGATGTCGACTGGTCCTCGAACATCGACGCCCACAAGGCCACGACGAACCGATGAGGGTGCTGGGAGCCGCGCAGGACTTAAAGGCTGGGGACCCGGCATGGGCGGCACGTCTTGTATGGTAACATCTCGTCAGGTCTCGGCTCTTGATCGGCTTCTCATGGGCTGGGGACACGGGGTGGGGGCACCGTCATGTGCTGATCGAAACGGGGCTGGGGCTGCCCGACACGGCCCGAGTACCCTCGACGTTTGCGCCGATGCCGAGACGTAGAGGCGCTGGGGCCAGGACGGGGAGAAACCCGTACACTCCACAAAACATGTTACGTGGTGCAGGACATGAAGCATGAGATGCGTAGGATATATTTCACACTATTTCATTGGCGGCTATCACCGAGCTCGCACCGGCTACGCGTCAGCCACTCCCATGTCGTCGTCAATGGTTGGACATCGGGAATTGTCCACTTGTTCGTAACAATATTATGCGGTTTCCCTTTCATGACTGCGTCTGACACTCCGGTACCGTTCCCACAGGATGCCTTCAAAGCACCCGTTAAAAATCGCCAGGTGGTCAAAACTGCTCCTGAGCCTTCCACTACGGCGCGCCTCATCATCTGAGCTATACCATCGACGTGTTAAACCTCATGATGCAATCTTCAAAGTACAAGATGTGTTTTACTGTACTGTGCGTTTGTTCATTTTTTTTCTGGCCGGACGCAGTATGTCTCAAGAGAACTGTAAAGACGCATGACGCGGTCATGGCACAGAGATGCCTACATGATAATGGTATTTCGAGCGGGGAACGCCCGTTCTTGCGTTTGACGAAATTTAGTCTCAGGGGAGGCAGCTCGAATGATTGCGTCCTGGATACACGAGAGACCGCAGCCTCATTCAAACGCCTGCGGGAATGTTGGACAACTGTTGATGAAGTTCAGAACTGTTTAGAGTGAGTGCACGATCTTGACGGGAACGTCGAACGAAATTGCGCGGTTTTGAATTTAGGCTACCTTCGGGACATGAACATTGGAACAAGAGGGTGTAGGCGTAGCCTGAGGCGTGAGGCATGATTTTCGAAGTTGAGTTTCTGTCTGTGTTGTTACTATCGGCGTGATGTACGTGATACGAAAACGAAGTTTTCTCTTCGGGCTAGGATCAATCGATTTGCACTCCATTTTAGAGATTGTTTCTTTAAGAAGTAAACGCAGTTAAACGATAAAGTTCCGCTCCTTCCACAGCCGTTCTGCGGCGGAACTTAGAAACGTTGCGTGGTAGATATGTATACGCAGTGTTACGTTAGTGAATGAGCGTCTTTGAAAGTTTTCCTGTGTAAACGGCGGCTCTGTTCTCGCCGAAACTTTACACGAAAGGCACACTTTGCGGTCTAGTTTTTTTAACACCACGAACAAGGACCGCTCATCCAGCTCATTCGCGAAATAAAACCTATTTTTGATTATGGAAAAATGGCGGCCAATTTGACGTTCATGCCGAAAGTGAAATGGAGCACCACGTGCCACCTTTTCAGTTTCAGTTTCAGTTTATTATTCGTAAGAAAATATGTAAAGTGTGAAAACATATTATACAGAAAGGGGTCCCAGAGTTTAGCACTTTAATGGGACTCATTGTAGAAGAAAAAGAACCAGTACAAGAAAAAGAATTATCAGCAGTAGCGAAAGCTATGAACAGTGTTATTGTGAGAACACAGTGAAATAATACAATAGAGCTTATACAAGAAAAATAACAGAGAAAGTCACAGTAAAGAATTGTATACAATAGTTAGTGGTAAAGTCACATTTAATGAACATAAACACGGCAAAAGACTGGGAATAGGGTGGGAAAGCATTTTAATACAAAACGTACTGCATAAACCGATGTAAATGAATCCCTAGGACTGTAATACTTCAAAATGTGCAGACAGGAAGTTAAATGGCGTATGATTGTTCAGATATATAGGATCGTAGTAATCTTTTAAAACGTGGAAGTGATTGGAAAGAAATCCGGAAAGAACTCCAACGTTGCCCCCTTCGAAATAAGTTCTTGAATCTGGAACAAAAGTGGTGGTCTGTTCGCTTCAACCGGCATACACTTGGAGTCACCCACTCAATGCGTGCGCTGGAGCAGAAAGCTATGTTTCGTAGAAGTTGGTGGTAACACATGGAGTGAAGGACGACCACTTACGAGTGATGGAAACTTTGCTTGCACCAAAGCTGTATGTTTATGTTTGGTAATTAAGCCGGTGCTATAATTTAGGGCCTTCCAGTTCCCAATCATTTTACACAAACTCTGTGAATTCTTTTTCCGGCTTTGCTGCACGGGGTACATGGCAGAAAAAGTGAATATTTGTTGTTAAGAGAAACACCTGTGGTATTCTATGTTTGGTTTGAACATCATTAAGCAATCTTTATGTTTTTGTTTTTTTACTTCGGTGGTTATAATTTCAGGCAAATAAAAAAAAGATGAAAACACTGCGTCAAGAATGTTTGGCCGATGCATGCTGCCCGTAACTGATATGTTCAAACATTTGGGACTCCGAAGCGAGGCAACCATAATTTAGACCGCGGCTGCCAGGCAGATGGCACTTGCAACAATTTGTATTGAATGAAGGCTGACAGTCTGAGTTCATTAGAATCGCGTCACAGAACAGATGCGACGTTAATATAACAACGTTGTCTAATGGTGTCCCCTTCAGGTCCCGGCGAGAGAACTATGCGAAGTTTTTGTTTTTATGCCTGAGCTGTGCTAGCAAGCAAGCGGCCCGGCGACTACACGCAACTCGCTAAAACTTGTGTTCGGCCATTTTTTGGCGCGCAAAGCCAATGTTATTCCCTTGTCGTGTGTGTGTCATTGTTTTCTCTGTAGATGACATACAGCCGTGGAGTTGTGCTGAGGCAAGACTCGAAAAGCATCGACTAGGGCATCGGTCTTCCCAACACTAAGCATCTTCCGGCATCTGGTTTTTGTTAACTAAAATCAGTCCACACGCGTCCATTCAGTAGAGGTCTAAGCTGTTGTGGTTCTTTTTTGAGTACGGTAGTACTTACATTACGCCGACAGTAAACGTCTATCAAACGTGGTATGCTGATAGCCCTGTTGGCGATGTTTTTTGGATTCTGGAATGATCGTAATCGGACTAATGTAATGAGTGAGTCTGGATTTTCTCTAATACGCACTGAAGAGTGTCGTTATGTCCATCCCAGCGCCTCCTATTTTCTTTTTCTCATAGCCCCAGGACATCAATTTTACGATGCAGGTTTTTAAAGAGGTAGATCAAAATACCCCTATCAATCGCTGCCTTGCAATATTTTATAAGCCACATTCTTCCTTGTCCCTGGCACTTTGTAATTACTAAGACCAGTGGCGGCCGCTTTTCTGATGGAGGCGAAAAGCAAAAACGCCCATGTCCGCGAGATTTCGGCGCACGTTAATGATCCCCAGGTGGTCAAAATTAAACCGGAGCCCTCCACTACGGCGCGCCTCATCGCCTGCGTTGCGTCGGCGCGTTAAACCCTACAATCAATCAATTACCAAGACCATATGGTCTATTACTTACTGCAGCAAACAGTCCACCTCATAACCTTCCGCTTCCTTGCCCATCTATTTAAGACGCTTCTGTACAACATTATATTTTATGCACGTCTAACATTCCTTCCACCCGCATAATGACGCCAACCTTGTTTTTTTATTTGTTGACTTACGTTTGGTTACCAGCGCTTAGTCCTGCTCGTGTTGCTTTGCGGTGAGTATCCTTGTACTATTTTTGTTTAATTCAAAATCTTCTCGATCGCTGTTCATACGAGGGAGAGCACAAAAGATAAATTTGCGGAAAGCAGAACCCGCGGGGTTCTATACACCTACGTTCGTCTGTGCACGCCACTTTGCTGATTGCGTCCCGTTTATTGATGGCAACAATCTCGTTCCATTAAACGATTCTTTCAACAACCGGATGTCGTCTTTGGCTACTGGACAATACACAAACTCATGCGTATCACTGGCGCCACTGGCCTTAGGTGTGTTGCGGTTACAAACTCCATTAAATACACAGTGCCTCAGCGCCTGGCTTCGTCGATACCCCCGGGAGCTGGCGTGAGGAAGTTGCACAAATGATGCACAGTGGTCCGACGATGTCGGAGAGTCTTTGTGCAGTGAGGTTCCAGTGCTGTCATTGCGCAGCTGTTCCTGTAGCCCCGCCGTGACCTTTGTGGAACATAACGACTATGCACACTGCTGACGCAAAGACATCACAACGATTTATTGGTTTCGCATAGCAACTGATTGAAATATGACCCTGAGTCGGTATTGAAGACGCTCATTCAACCATTTGGATACTACAGGGGTTAGGAAACTGTTTTTGTTCGCAATCAAACGTGTTACGTATCAACTTACGCAAGCTATCAGCTGCAAGATCAGATATAGACAGACAGGACTTCAGTTCCCCTTTCCTCAATGAGTTTTATATGGAAGAAAAGAGCTTTACAGACAATTGAAACTGAACGTTGGGATAATTTATTGCTGGATAAGTGCTACCTTAGTTAGGGAACAATACACACCGGCTCGAGGCACCTGGCGTGGAGCTATAACTCCAGTAAACTCAATATAACGGGGTTTAGAAGGAAGCTAAAGGTCTGACACCTTTGAACTCAGCCTTACATTCGTTTGGGTCTTGGATCGCACCTATCTACTCCTACCCTATGAAGTCTATCATGAACGTCTGACTAGGCAATGACGAGAGCGCAAGAGTTTCTTGCCTCCACCCAAAGAACTGAACACTCAGTACATTAATCATTTAAGTAAAATCGTGAATAACGCATCTACAAAAGTAAAAAAAAGCACCTGTGTTCTAAGGAAAAATCTATCAAACTGCCACAAATGCCGGAAAAAAATAAACCTATTCCACGTAGTTTGGAATTTTCTAATAATTTTCCAGGCACAAAACACATTAACAGATCACAAGAGGTAACCCTGGCCAACTCTACTTTGCAGGATTATCGGAAGCTGCTCAGAAGGGCGGGCGAGTGTCGGAGCCTTCTCCACCGGAGTCCTGCGCTTGAGACCCCGGCAATGGCAGTCTCACATTTTTCCTACCCCCCATACTCAATAAAGTTTTTTTTCCCGCTCACTCTCATTCTTTCAAAGTTGTTGTCGCTGTTATTTTCAGTCACCGCCCATTCACACTTAAAAGATTGGCCAGGAATCCAGAGGTGTGAGGGAGTAGTGTGCCAATTTTATAATATACACAACATCGTTGGAAACGTATAGTTGTATAACAGTGCATGCTGACAACAGAAGGTGATTGCACGTGAGTGGAACTAGTTTACACCAGCCGCGCACAACCCCGATTGTAATGAAGCCTTGGAATGAGCCAGTCTGCTTGCTGGCCTCATTCACGCCGCAAGGCGAAGAAACAAAAACAAGAATGAAAACGTCGTGTCTGAGTGAGCGGAATACGTTTATCGCCATCCCTGAAAATAGAGGAATCTTTTTAGGAGCGACAGTGACCCCGCCCCGTTAGATTAGATACAGGAACCCGTGCGCCCCGGCGGCGGCCTCGCCAGCTGGATGTCTGCTTCTTGGACCTGAACCTGAAGTTCAGAGTTAAGCATGGCGGCCAGTCATTCTTCAAAACATTTGAAGATCTCAGCGTAAGGGGACGACGGTTTCTCTGGACATCTCCATACAATGCGGTTAATCTGTGCGCCGGAGTGCCGCATCTTTTGCATTTATTTGTTGATCTCCCTAAGATTTATTAACGCACAAAACGGATTGCGGGAAAGTAGATAATTGTATCTTCCCACAATTTACGTAGTGTCGTCGTTTCAGAGCTGAGTGCATCGCAGGCACTTTTGGTGACTCAGGCGGTAGTAGTGGGGAATTTCGCGAAATGTGTCCAGCCTGCAGCCCCTTCCCCATCTCAAGTGTCATCTTGTATCGCGGGAGGGTCGAATACCACGGCGTCCACATCAGTCGAGCATGCCATTGGAGGGTGTGCTAGGCTTCACGTAAGATATTGACCGTAGCGGTGGAGACCCTTCTTTGTACGAAGTAGGGCAGGGATGTCTGGGAGTCCGAAAGGGTGAGGGTGGCTTGCGTTGCAATCAAAAGCGGTTTAGTAGAAAAGCAGCCGGTCGAAAAGATTACCTCCAAAACACTAAGAAACGAAAGCAATGGAAGAGACCCAAATACGGCTCTGTAGCCAAATATGTTGTTAGAAAGTATCGCGTGGCTTTCGCTTCCCAAGTACGTAAGCCGTCTTTAGTGCCACGAGGTATTTCTTCACTCCAGATTGCGGGTGCCGTTTTCTAGTCCGGAGAACTACATCGGTAGTATTTTACAAACTTCCGCTTTTAAGGCTTTCGGTAGACATGTAATGATCATATTTAAAAGAATGTGTCGGAATAATTGTTCCCACAAATGACGGAACATATGGACGCCCTCTACTGACAGGGTAAGTAACCTGTATCGCGAATCAAAAAGCGAAGACTACACCAAGTATTCCAATTTTAAGAAACAAGCACCAAAATAAACTGCAGTGCCAAGCTGTCCCAATGCCAAATCACGCCGCGCTGCGCAAAAGTGGGCGCGTGTGCGTGAGCCTTGTGAAGTTGCGTTAGACAATCCCTGTGCCACTACAAAGCAAAAATGAAAAGCAGAAGGAAACCCTGCAGCGCCGGCACTGATTGTATTATTGCGCCTTGTTTGGTGTAATAAACATAACTCTGAGATTGACTCGATCCCATACACGGAGATATTTATACATCCATCATCATATTAAGCACCCTCCACTAACGAAGGACGAACTTGACATCGGCTTCGCCCTCACAGTACAATACCTCGCAGGCAAACTAGATGAGGAACATGCAGGACCCACTGCTTGTCCGCCATGATGAGCCTAAACGGACGATTTACTGGTGGCACGTGAGACTTCTATCTGCCGGGGGGGACTAACGAAAACATGACCTGCCAGAACGTCGGCCAGCTGTCAGCACTGAACGATTTACAGTCGAGTTTTTGCCTCAAACGCACTTAGGCACACCTACATTTCTGGGCAAGAGCCTTTGGAAGCTGATTCGCTGCCTTTTCCTTGCTTTGTCTTTTCCTGTTATCTGAGAGGACACAGCCACTCATTTGTGGTAATGGCTTTAATATGGCCCGTCACCTTGCAATATGCATGCTTGTTGAACCGTTTATCTAGTGTGACCCTTGTTTTGAGCATCCAGTAAGCAAACCCGATTCTGATTTGCTTCATAGAACACTAATTTTCGGTTTTACTTTGCGTAATGAATGCGCCCGTCGGATTCTCACCGGCAAGGTAGATGTTCCACTATTTATGAATTCATCAATAGAAAAATGCAACACGGGCCATCACACTTTATTTTCTTATGCGCACTTATGCAAAGGGGAATAGTGGCGGCGTTCTTATAGCTCAAAGACTAAAGTATTTTTTTATTGTATGTGCATTGAATGATGACTTATTCGCGAACTTTAAAAGGGCGTGCGAAAAAGTACACAATAAAGTATGAAAAAAATGCCCATGCAGTTTCAGGTAATCTTAACTGAACGGAGAACTTTGCAACTCACCGCTTTTCCTAACGCCCACCAAATGGTCAGTTTTTCCATAACGCCGAAAACACCGACAAGTTTTCTTGCAGTTCTTGCGGGAAAATGAAGCCCAGTGAGCTCTACCCGGTCCATAGCGCACATTCGTCATGTCCGAAGGTGAAATTGGGTGGACGTTACTAGCTGTGAGCCTGTTGGCTGAGTGAGAGGATCACAACCATCCCATTCTTCGTTGTCAACTTTCTGGAGAGATAAACGAGGCGACGACGACAGCTTGGTCATGGAGGTAAGGATGACGTGGCTGGCTCGGAACCTGGCTTTGCAATGCTTGGGTTCTGTCGCGGATGGCGAGCACATTCGGGAACCACAGCAGAACCACTGTGAGGGAGAGGGCGGAGAACGCGTACTTGGTCGTCAGGACCGGCGGCAGCTGGGACAGGTGGCCGGTCAGATTCTGGAGCGAGGTGCCCTGGTTTGACTATACTAGCTCCTTCAGAAATTCCAAGCACAGTTCGCTGGAGCTGCTGCTGCGCTCAGGCATGGCTGCCGGCTCCTCCACCGAAACAACTACCGTGAATCCTCGCAATGAATGCAGCAGCAGGCGAGGTTCGTTTCCGATTCCAGCTGCTGGGGGACTAACCGTTGGTTCGATTTTACGCTCGCAGCTCGGTTGGTGAGCTTAGCGACTGAGCGAAGGGCGCACTGCCGCTCGCATCACGCCTTTTTTACCTCGACTGGTTCCAACTCCTTCTGTAGCAGGTCCTGATCAGGGGAATATGGCGGGCTGTATAGTACGTTCTCTGGTTCGGCGGGTCGGTGGGAGACTTGAAGAGACGAAGTCTTCTGGTCGCGAAAGTAAACTCTCTGACTTTGTGGTGCTTAAACTCCGCGAAGATTCCTCTCGGCGAAGTGGAGAGATGAAGAGTAAGCGAGGTGGAGATAAGCAACACCTGCGAGACGTGTGGAGAGAGGTTCAGGAGTCTTAAGGGGTGGCCAGGGCAGTGTGGAAGAGAAGGACAGCTGTGTATGTGTATGAGCGCGGGCAGCGGTGCAGGTGCGTGGTGAGGAGGAGTATCGAATGGGATTGGCCGTGCTTGTGATGACGTCAGCTCTCACGTGAAGGTGCTCTCCCGGAAGAGAGACGACGTGTGCGCTGGCGGCGTCATCTTGTTTACTGCCGAGATGGCTTAGGTAGGCTATAGAAACGCGAACACCTGCACTTCTTCATTAGTTTTGGTGCCGTTAGGTTTTGATGTTGGCGCAGTGTTTTTTACTCCACCTATTGTGTCTACGTTTCAGTTTTCAGTTTCATGTTTCGACTTGTGGTGCTATTTACTTCAGCAAGCAAACTGGCACGCACCACAGCTTCCCTCTAATGTGAGTTTTGCGTGGCCGTTGTGCACGTGTTCTTCCCTTAGGAAAAACTAACATCTTCCTTCTGCAGCTACCGATAAATGTAGAATATTCATGGCGTTTAGCTGAAAAAAAAGCCACGGGGAAGAGTTACATTCCAATATGGTCTACGAATTCTCATTGATCGCTGTT
Source organism: Haemaphysalis longicornis (assembly GCF_048455015.1). NCBI lineage: Eukaryota > Metazoa > Arthropoda > Arachnida > Ixodida > Ixodidae > Haemaphysalis > Haemaphysalis longicornis. The sequence continues at coordinate 134,254,918 of NW_027526335.1, read as the reverse complement.
TTTTTTTAATTTCCAATTCTGAAGAGCCCACCTACACTGTAGGTGGCGTTGTTGTCCTAATGTTATGCCGAACCAGGTGTTATCAAGACCAGCTGGCTGCTGTAGCCACAACTACGACATGTGGCTTCACCATGACAGTCGTGGCAGCACGCGGTGGTCGGGTTCACAGGTACGACGCATGCTTTCACCCGACCCTGCTTCAGCACAGTCCTACCCCTTAAGTAATGTTTGTAAGACAAAGACGTGTTGTCGATCGGTGCATGCTACTTATCTCGCTTTCAGTGTAGCGGGCAGCATGGTGGATGATTGAGCCCTTGACCTCGCACACAGCAGTTAGTGCGTTACACATTGGCTCGCACAAAGCTTTACACGAATGAGCAATAAGACGAAATTCTAGAATGGGAATAAAACTGAAGGCCGAGCACAAGTAGCACAAAATATTTTGCGACCTGGCGACGCCGCAATGCCAGCAGTAACAGCTGCGCTACAACGAGGCGAGGTGTTTGATTGCGCTATCGCAGTCGCCTTGAACCAGCAGTGGGGGTAGACGCAGTGTAAAGCGACAGCCGGGGAACTTGGTTTGGGTTGACCGGCCAAGCAACACCTTTTTTACGGCAGACTCCTTCGGCCGAGAAACAATCCCCTTCTTTGTCTCCAATGTATACGTGAACGACGTGAAGCCTATCTTGAGGCTGTAGCCCGCAGCTTCTTTTGGGGGAGAACACATATAAAAGGCTTGTGCAAACTGCGATGTTTCCGCAAGCAACGACAATAACAACAACCACAATAACAACCACCACAACCACAGCGTAAATAACGATAACGAAAGCAACAACAACAGCCGAACCAACAACAATTACTAGAATGACGAACAAAGACACTGTAGCGCCACCATCATCATTTTCTGAAGCGCCACCATCATCATCAGCAGATTGGCCAGCTGGCACAGCGGAACACACTCAGCAATCCGCACACCTCTGGAACGGCCCCCTCGTTACTACGCGCCTCGTCGTGTTCATGGCGCAGCCAACGCAACCGAAATAAACGTGGGCTCGACCGCACCGCTTTATCGGCCGCCTACAATTTCGTGACCCGGCAAGCGGCTTCGCCATGGCTTCTCAACGCTGCTTCCCCAGCTACAACGCGGACGACGGGATGCGAAGAACGTTCCCCGCCCTCCCAGACCTTACCTTGCTGATCCCGTTTCATTCCATCTCAAACCACGCTGCATGGTTCGTCATCTTGGAGAGCCATTTTTATGCAAATGACATCTGCTCCCCGGAAATCAGGTACCTCCACTCTAAACTTTTTTTCCTCCCATATACTCCCTAGAGGTTCTTTTTCGCCTGTCCTCTAGTGGTCCTCCTTGTAGGAGTTTTTTTACTACATGGAACAGGGAGGTTTTGTTTACCTCCTCAAAACAGGGCGTTTTTAGGTTACAGAAAGGAGGTATTTAGGGAGTGTTAAGAAATGTTCGGGAGAATTTAAGGAGGTGAAAATGGAGTATTCTTTACTTCCTGAAGGGCGTTTTTAAGTGATGTTTATGGGATTTTTAGGCTGTTGAATAGGAGCCTATTACGCCTCCCTTTGGAAGTACTTATGTGAATTTAGGGGCGTTTTTAGGAGGTTCAAGGGAAGCATTTACTTCTTTTGAATGGAGTTTGACGAAAGCTTGGGGAGTTTTGTAGGGCTTCCGAAAGGAGGTTTTCAAGGCCACAAGGGAGAATTTCTAGTTCCCTGTGGGAGTACTGATTTCACATGGTTTTTCTCAATTTCAGGTTTATTTCAAACGAACTTTTGCAGACAAGTTTACATGGTACATGGTGTACACAAGGAGGTTCCGAAATAAATACTTATGGCGACCTCATATTGGAAATCACAAATGGTACATTGCTAAATAACACGCCAGTTAGGAATTGAAGACAGCAATACGATGCTAGATGAACAAACCGTAGAAACAATATTACTACAAGAACTGGAAATACGCGAAAAACACAGATAGGCACAAACACAACCGCATGGTAAGTGAAATCATTATAGAATACTAGCGGATCGAGAACACGTCAGTACTTATCAGAACTTATCAGTACGCATCAGCGCTCAGTACACAGTGAAAAAAATGGTTGCAGTGGTTTACAACAACAACACCAAAATTCAGCAGGCGGTGAAATGAGCGAGAGCTGTGTGCTAGTTGAACAAATTGTAGGAACAATAATAATACAAGAACTGGAAATACTTGAAAAACAGATAGGCACAAACACAACCGCATGGTAAGTGAAATCATTATATAATACTAGAGGATCGAGAACGCGTCAGTATTTTTTAGAACTTATCAGTACGCATTAGTACTAAGTACACAAAGTGAAGAAAAAATGGTTGCAGTTGTTTACAACAACAAAAAAATTTTTCAATTTGTGGTGAAATGAGCGAGAGCTGTGCAACGATTTGATATTGAAAGGTAACAAGCATTATGTAGGTGGTAAAGGCACAAGAGATAAATGATGTAGGAGACAGACTGCAGTGAGATGGCTATGGATAAATGAGTAATATAAAGAACGAAAAATATGCTGCGGAAAATACCAGTGCGTTTTGATAAAGACACAAATGCGCCAAGAAAAGGGACCGAGTCTGACGGGTTAATTGCAATGATATAGAACAGAATGGGTGGTATCGCGACAGCTTCTTTAGAGTGAGAACAAAAAGCCATGAAATTCGTGGTTTTCGGATAATTTTTAGTTGATTCATTTCACACCAGTTGCCAATATTATTTAGATAATTGTTTCAAGTTAAATTAGTTTGTTAATATTATTGCTTCACTGAAAGATAGCTGTATTATCAGCATACAGAACGGCCCATCAAATATCCCCTTTTCAGTAAAAAAAGAAAAAAGAAAAAGTCAGAAATATAATACGGAATTCTTTTTGACTACTATCCAATGATTACAGATTGAAAACAAATATTAGTGAGCGGGATTGATGCGATAAAAGTTAATTAGTTCTAAATCCTTCACACGTGGTTTGGTGCTGGCAAGGTCCAAAAAGGCATGTTCCACAAACGTTGGAGCTCTGTGTGCCTTCTTGGTATATTGAATGTTGAAAACCCAGAACGATGCAGACTACACAGTCTTCCCAGTAAAAATGATGCAGTCAAGACACGCTGGCCATCGATGCGGAGGCTAACTTCCCCGTTCACGGAATGCAGGCAGGGAGTCAGAGGAACATCTGCCTGAAAAAGCAAAAAAGAAAAAAAATGCCCCACACGTAAAATTCAAAACAGACACTATGGTTAAATGAACTTAATAATTCGGTACAGTAATAAAATTGTAAGGCCAGGTTCCCTGCGAATTCCAGTACCTAAATTATGAATGCAAAGGCTTCATAAAACCAAGTGCCAGTACATTAACCGTCATGGCTTTGGCAGCAATAAAAAAGATATTACTTCCGCACAATATACTCGAGCACAACTTTAAATGACAGTGAAGATAAAATGCAAGTCTCTGTAGGTTGATAGATTAGTTTTTGTTTTTGACTGAAAAACACTTTGGTATTGCATGATTTTGTTAACACCTGTCTCTTGCTTTAAGATGCCAGCTTGCATCTATTCAAGTGAATGGGCACACAGTTAAAGATGCAAAGCCTTACACTGCCTCTCCCCTACCATGGTGGCTCACTTTCATAGAAAAAGTGCAGCTTTTCGGAGCTGGAGGGCTGTTGCAAGCCGTGGCAATACTCACTTCTGCTGGAGGGGCCAACTTGGTTTCCGAATGCAGCCTTGCCTTGTACAGCACAGCCTATCCTGCCTCAAGATCTATGAAGTCATTCAACTCGATCATGTATCAGGATCTGCAGAAGAAAATCGTGTCAGCAAATAATGAATTCATGCCGGACAGGCACCCACTGTTTCAGTTATACTTGCAGATACCTCCGCCTATTTCCCTCCTGGTGTTACATCCAAAGCTAATTTGTTATGGCTTGTCTCATCAAGTATGGTCATCTGTCATAACACAGCTAGTCATACAGGAAAGTCCTTCACTGGGTCAGAAAACACTTTCTTTTTTTACAGTAGTGATAAACTGGGCGACTCAGTCATCCGTATTCAGACAACTTAATATTCTGTGCCACCGGGCTGACAAGCATGATTGGTGCATAAAGTCATTTGTAGCCGCAACCGTTACTACAGCCTTGTTAGCTAACGTAAACCTCGTTCATGGCACCAAATTACTTGTGATTGCATGGCAACCAAAAAAAAAAAACAGCTGAAATGGAAACGCTATTCTCGCAAACTTACCAACGCTGCATGCCACACACACCTGCCTTAGTTAATTTACCGTGATTGTAGAAGTTTCCGTCACGCAAAACCACAGTGCACTTTTTGGAGCTGCAAGCTCCGTGTCAAAATCGAGTGTCAGATGAATCGAATAATTTTTGCGTATGGTATTACTATTGATTATGACAAAGTTATTACCAACAAAAGAAGAGTGTGTGCATTGTTCTTCTAAAAAATGATATCCTTTTTTATGCCCGGCAGACTTGTGTCATGCTACGGCAAACTCGGTTCTCTTCCATAAGAGCATGAATTTGTGTTTTTAATTACGTGGCCTTAGCTAGCGACTGACGGGCCCCAATTGTATACAGACCCCTAATTATCATCCGAAAGGGAATAAAAACATTTCGGTTTCCAACCACGTCGCCGCCGTGGTCCACAATATATGCATTTAATCGTTCGATAGGCTCATAGCATCTTTTACGCATGTCACCGTTTCCTTAATAGGGTGCGCTGTTAGATGTGAAGAGTCGACTCAAGCGAGCAAACAACCCCACCGAATCTACAGGGAACAGTTTTCGAAGGGGGTGCGTCTGATCTGCGGCTTTCGCCGACCAGAGCGCTAAGAATGAGTCACAGCCTTGAACGAAAACAACACAGAGACTTATATTTGGACAGGCAAGCCATCAGGAGCGTTAACAAATAGATATTACAAAGTAGAGCAGTTAACTAAAAAGAACACGAGCAGTTCGATGCATATGAGAGACAGAGTCCCACAATATTAACCGACGTGGCCCGACGATGCACCGCTGTCGGAGGCGATTCGGCTACCTGAGTAACCATCACGTTGCTTTGAAACGATACCGCGCGCGACAAACGATTTCATCTCGAATGCCCTGTTACAAACCGGCCTACAAAAGAATGCGAATGCATACCCCAAAAGCCACAAACAAGTACAATAAAACGAGTGAGCGCTTTTTTCTTTGCCCGTGCGTGTACGTGCTAAGTGCGGCACGGGTACTTCGCAGTTAACCCTATCCAAACGTTTGACAAACGCATCGACTCATAACAGACTACTTACCAGCGAACGGTCCACAGCTGTCGCCGTATCCAAATGCTGTTAGCGGCCGTTCCTCGTGTGACAGGGGCACATAAAAATCTTTCCACTAAATCCCACTACTAGTCCTTCTCAAATAAGAAAAAACGACGGCCCAAGGCGAGGCTTGAAGCTCCGGCCGCACCAAGCCACCGGCCGCGCTGCGTTAATAGCACGGAGGTTGTTTACATCCGGGCAGCAAGTCGTGCGGCCAGGACAAGTTGAGTCGCTGCAGTAGGGTGCATTGGCGCGCTGGCACGAGAATTTCAATCGTCTATATATGCGTAAGCAAGCGAAGCAGATGAGCATTGCAATTGTTTGCAACGGCGAGAACTGTCTCTTTGTTATCAGCAGAGTTTGACAACACCTATCGCCAAAATAAACAGATTGAAACAACACGGTCCGCTGTCTGCCTGTGATCGCGCTGGCTGAAGCATCTATACGGGTATACGTACGGTATAGGGTTTGTAGCTGCATGCAACCATCGCGTCCTGCTTACTCGTTCTAATTAGCATTAGGCCACGGTTGAAGTGCTGATACACGGAAACAACAGAAGACTAACATGGCGACCGCCCGCTTGAGATGATTATCCCAGATGGGGAGTTTATTTTGGACGTGGTACTATACAAGGAACCGAACGCCATCTCACAAATGGTGTTAAGTGGTTCTAAATCCTCCCTTTCGCCACACGGATGGGCAACGGTACTACCATGGAGTTTCGTCCACATTTTTAGACCATGCCTAGGGAGTACATTTTTTGCTATAAGTACTTTTCAGGGCACATTACGTGATTAAAACTCCATTTCCGGCTAGTCTGCGTTTACAGTGTCGTGACACTACAGAAGCTACCTGCTTACCTCATTGAGCAGATCCCGCTGCCGACCCCAGGACGCGGTGCGTATGACGACTTGAAGGCCGCTGTACTAAACCACTATGGTATAGGAACGCCTTTGTCCACACCACCACGCCTTCCAACGGCATCCGTGGATTACACGTCACCGGCAGGTCCACCCTCGCCTGACCAACAAGCGCGAGCCCCGACTACGACTTGCGGCACTTCCGAATTGGCGTTTCACTTAGCCAACTCGACGCCACACCATGGCGCGGTCCCACACGTTGTTGCGTCTCCTGCACAAACCCACCCGTGTGTTGACTGCTTTGCCGCTAACAACTGGGACACTTCACCGCCTTCGCCGCACGGCACTGGTGAGAAGGATCTTTCGGACCCTTCTCCTCCCCGCACACGCGAGCCCTCTCCCCCGTCACCAGTGGAACAGCTTCCAGCAGTCGACAACAGCTCGAGATCCTCGGAAGTGCAACTGACACTCGAAACTGGTCAGACTGCCTCCGGCAGTCCCGACATCCTGGCTACGATGGAGACACCGGAGAAATAATTGCTGGACAAACGTCTCAACAAATGTCGCCGAAAGAACAATTTCTTGTCCCCATGCAGTCAGACGCGCCACAAACTGGTTACCCAGCCTCGACAGATTCCCTGCTACAGGAGCGTATTCGGTATACGGTGTCACAGGCGCTCTGCTCTCCGACCCCGAATGAAACCAGCGCGAGTGCACTGCACGACAGGAACTCGACACACCGGTAGTTCGAGAGACGCTTGTCGTTGGCGCCCTCCGCTGCTCCGTCTTGCACGGCGCGTGCGCACGTTGCCCAGACAGCGACACATCCCTAGAGCAAACACCACAGCACAGTCAAGCCCGAACTCCGGTCGTTATTCTGCTGCACCGCGCTTCACCTTGCCGATATCCTTCGAGTTACGCCTGCCGTTTGCTCCACCATCAATTGCAGCAGCCGCTTCGCATGCCGCAATGCTTCCGCGGCCGCACTCCCAGCCTCATCCACCAGAGGTGGCCCACATCCCGGACGCTACCTCGCCGACGACCAGGACCATGCCCTTTAGTCGGCCCCTGCCACTTGACCACTGACTGCCCACGGACTCTTCCTGACTACGAGCAAATTGTACATACCTGTACATAGTGCATAGTGTATTTTCCTGCATTGCTACTTACATTTGTCACTTTACCGCGCTTCCCGCTAGGGGGCGAGCCCTGTAGCACCACCATCATCATTTTCTGAAGCGCCACCATCATCATCAGCAGATTGGCCAGCTGGCACAGCGGTACGCACTCAGCACTCGGCAGACCTCTGGAAGGGCCCCCTCGTTACTACGCGCCTCGTCGTGTTCATGGCGCAGCCAACGCAACCGAAATAAACGTGGGCTCGGCCGCACCGCCTCATCGGCCGCCTACAACACCATCAACGATGGTGACGACAACAAAGGACGCTTCATACGTGCGTCACAGAGGAACGCTTTGGAGAACGAGGGGGCTGGTCCGACACCAACACCCTGACTGTCGGTCTCGTCTCACCTGGCGTGTTGGCCGCTGCCGAGGCAACGGGTTTGTTGCGTCTGCATTTCGGCTAAGTTGAAAATCAGATTTTCTCTCTGCTTTGCGGTAACGGGAAGAACAGAAAAAAAAACTTCGCGGCACAAGTTCGCTTCATACACGCGTCACGTCGTCGATACTCAATTTGTGGCGCCAGTGGAGCGAACGCTCTATTTTTTTGCGTTTAGGGAGCGACCATCCGTTCCAGATCTGCACGGAGAGTTTAATAAAGAAAAAGAGGGAGCAAGTCTGCGTCGTGTCCATTATTGGAATCTTTATTCGCTGAACTTCGAAACTATGTCTAGAACAGAATACATTACCCGCATACAAATTTTGCGTCATAAGTGTTGAATTTTGATATGCAAGGTAGACTGGTTTAAACCCTCACTCTACCCTAAAGGCAGTCGGTTATGTACTTACTGAACCATGAAAAAACACTCGCTCGTTTGGACCTCTTATCATCGCAATGCCGTTTATGGCATCCTAAATCCCGAATAAATTATCGATTTGTCTGGTTTTGGTGCAACCTCCGCGTTTCTTTGTTGTAATAATCCAACCGGCCTAGACCCCCCCCCCTCTCCAAGCGCACATGCACTCATCTTGTGTCTGCTTTCTAACTTCTACCTCGTTAGTGTTGGTAAACCACTTGTCGCACTTCCACAATCACATGTTTCATCTACGGAAAAGCGTGTTGACTATTTTCCGTTTCAAGGGCTAGAAAGTAATGGGTAGCGTATGGTGCATACACTTCCTTTCTTCTCTTGAAGCTCGGTGGGAATTAGCACGATCGGTCCCATTGCGACAGTGAATTCCAGTTTCCTATGCATGCGCCAGAGGAGGGAACGATGCTGTCATGATGACTGGCATCACTGGGGCTGTCATTATCGTAGTCGTCTGCATGGGCGGACGCCCTTCAGGGCGAAGGCGAAGCCAAGGTCAGGTGTTATTGTCTCTGCCTTCACATAACACGTCACGAAATGCGACTTCAACCTAGAAACCAATGACAGCAGCTCCCCCCCCCCCTCTCTCTCTCTCTCTCTCTCTCTCTCTCTCTCTCTCTCTCTCTCTCTCTCTCTCTCGCTCGCTCCCTCTGTGTGTGTGTGTGTGTGTGTGTGTGTGTGTGCGTGCGTGCGTGCGTGCGTGCGTGCGTGTGTGTGTGTGTGTGTGTGTGTGCGTGCGTGCGTGCGTGCGTGCGTGCGTGTGTGTGTGTGTGTGTGTGTGTGTGTGTGTGTGTGTGTGTGTGCCTGCCCCTCCCTTTGTCTCTCTTTCACAAGCACACACACGCATGCACGGACGCAAATACACACATATATGCATACATACCTGTGTGTGTATATATATGAACGGAAAGTGACCCATGTGTCATAAAAATACTTGCAGTTTCCTTCACTATTTGCGACAGCTCCGACGAGGCCTTGGTCCTTTATTCGGGCACAAAGCTAGCGAGGTCAAAAAAAAGCTGCGAAAAAGCTACCCTTGAGCTTCTGACACCGCCGAGGCAGTGAACTGGCGTGTTTATTGAACGTTAGTTATTCTGTGCGGGAAACCACTGACTTCCATCCTCCTGGCCTGGCACGGAGGTTTGGTGCTTCTTTGTCCACATGCCGTTCAGTGTCTTTGTAGGCGTCTTTGATGTTAATTATCTTGCCTTTCAAATACAACAGCACTTATCGTATTTAGGATTCAATGCAAAACACAGGACTGCACCTGTATGTCACCGTTTCATTGTCCGAACCCCTTCCCAATAGTTTCGGAAGATACAGGATCCCCATAAAAGCTCCGGCATTTAGCACATGCCTTCCGGTTCTCGAAGATTGCGGTCAGCCTCTTTTCTTCACCAAACGAAGTAACAGGAAACAACGTATACAAGCCCCTAAAGAAAAACGAAAAACGTAACCCGCTTCATCTTATGTTTCATGGTTATGCTGCAGCATTTTGGGGAACAGGATTGCGCTACATTTGGTAAAGGGAACAAAGAAACTGAATGAAATATTTATTAAAGTAATACATGAACGTAAAGAAGGTTGCAAAGCTAATGACTTTTGTCTCCCTACTTATATGCTTGGTAAGACGACCAGCTCAGTTACGACCAGCCCGACTGTTTCGGAGGAAAACACGTTGAGGCAGCGGCGCTGTGGGTCGTGCTCTCGCATCCTTAATTAGTGCGGCGTCCTATTGAGACTGTTACTCGGGTGTTGTGTTCTAGCGTACGTCCAGAACAGGAATCCCGGCACGCCTAGCCCAGTTACCCGATGTACTTACAGGACCATTAGGGCATTGAGAAGACGACATTAAAAGTACGCCAAAACCGCGGAACTGTTTCTACGTACGCCCTCGGAGTACAAAGAAATGGCGCGACCACTGCTGATCACATGGCGGGTGGACGGGTGATTTCTGGAGAAGAGTACCTTGCTAGTCAGCAGTGTTCTTTCAAGAATTCTTCTTTACTTCTTGAAACGACACCAAGGACATTTTAGAACGCATTTCAATGATTCACAGTATAGGCAGCCATCCCTATCCCACTGGTTACCATATGCGTGCAGGTTCTTTGCAGAGCAGGAGGATTAGCAGAAATGGTCAAGCCTCGTGCGAGTAACCCAAAGCCTGGGTTTTGGATTCCGCCCGGGACGCATTTGAAAGCAAAGCTTTCTATCTCTACCAGCCAACGGTTCTTTCGCTGCGTGCGGGACAATCACCGCACAACGCGGCGGAGGCGGCGGCAAATGGAAGGGGGGGCTGGCAGAGGTTTCCCTCACGGTGCACACTGTAGATGGCGCGGCAAATTTACCTCGCGTTCCCCGAGTGGAGGCGCCTGCTTACCGCCGGGCTCGTCGGAGCTACGGCTTTGGCATCTGCTTGAGCGACAGTTGTTTTGGGCCTGCTTTGGCGCTGATTCACGTCCACTGAGCGCTTTCTTCGCACGGCTTGATTAACTTTTTCGACAGCACCTGCTGGGTAACCCGGATCCGATGGAATTAAGTGAGCGTATGGCAAAGATACGTCAAGGATTGGTTCGAAGGATGGGAAAAAAATAGAGACTACATAAAGGCATCTGGCGGCTAGAGAAACGCTACCATTTGCGCACTGCCTGCCACGAATTGGACTCTGTTTTCTAAATTGGTGAATACCGATTCGCTTGTGTTTAAGGAATGGGCAACTGGTTCTTATAAATAGCGATTCTAAAACTCCCTCAGCAGTTTCGCCGTCCTCAAACATACTAAACTAACTAGTTAAAATCGGTATAAATGGTAATCACGAAGTTCACATGCCCAATTGTTTCGTGTGTGCGCTTGTGTCGCGTGGTGTTGTAGCCCCGAGCTATCACATCATGATGGCTATGTTCCACTGTCTCAGACTTTGAAAGACGCTCCTCTCCGTTTTCTTTCCGCCGACGCGCGGCCGGGCTATAGCGGCGGCTTTCGCCGCTCTTGCCCGGCCGTTCCCGACGCTGCCGCGTTCGGGACCCCGCCCCTGCGAATTCCAGGTAACGGCGTGCAGAATCTCTGTTTTCACTCTTTGTAGAGCCACGTGTGTGAATTCAAGTGATGTTGCGTGGGCAATTGTTATGGATTTCGTTTAAAACTTTGCTATCCAACCCCCTTCACAGCGTGGATTGGAGCCTATTTTATTTTTCTCAACGTTGTTCGGCAATAGTTTCAAAATTCCTCTCTGCATTTAAAACTCTCAAAGTACTTCTTTCTAAGCTTCCGAAAGGTCCGCTTGTGTCTTCGGAGATTATTTATGCGATGTTTAGGGTGGGTACAATTCTTCGCAAGGCAACGCTTGTGCATGCGCAGAGCCAAGTAGAAATCGGAGAATACAGCGCTAGCTGGACCTGCGTTCGAGTTCCGGCGGCAGCCGCGTGTCAAGAAGCAGCGCATGGGTGACCTCTCCCAACGGCGCAAGAATTACCAGCGAGGCAGCCGGCTCTGGCTTAGTAGGAGTTTCAAGTATCTTCATCGACTGCGGTGATTTCGGCATACCGTTTTCAAGTCAGCGCAGACAGGCCACTTCCGCTGCGATGCACAACAATATTTAAGATTGGTCGTAGGCTCCTCTTCGCTGCGTAACCGCGCTTATTTATTAAAAATATGGGCAGTACTGACCTAAGGGAGCATTTTTCCATCATGAAAAACCCGGAAACAATGAAGGTACCATAGTTGGGGCTAACATCGAACATGTAAGCGTTCGAATCCGCGACGCCACCCGCTGAGCTGCAGAGGCATTTTCTTTTTTTTTACATTTTGCGTATGAAGGATGCAATGTATAACGCCGAACAGTAAGCTCTTTGTAGAATTTCATCGAGAAGATTACGGCAGTGTTCTAGACTAACCACGAGATGGCGCTGGGTGTAAGAAGAAGTGCCCTGCCAGCACTTACCTGGAAAGGGAATGTCGCGCAGCCGTAACCTCGGCCGTAGTGAAAGGTGACCGTCTACGCCATTACACAGCAGATATCCAGCAGCACTTGAAATGTTATTCGGGGCGCAAAGCTCTAAGGATGATTAGGCAGCTTCCAATTGGACTATAATCTTCTCAAACGTGTCTTCGGAGTTGGTCACTAAAATTGCGGAACAATAATGGCAAGCAGCGGGAATTTAACCGTGAAGAGTAAAAATATATGCAACGGTGCCGCTTCAAGTATTTGTAAGACAACGTGCCGCGTTTGCTTTTGTCGGCTAAAAGCACAATGATTTACACAAACGTTCATGCAACACTACGCACAAGACAGCGTGGACCGCGAATTTGCAAAGTCCACCAATTCTGGGTGACATGTTCTGTGGGAGTAATTACTGCCTGAAAGGCGCATTGAGGAGGGAATTTCATAAATGGGAGAAAGAAACTTTGTTAAATCGCTGTTACCATTGTAGATTTATTTCTGTAGCCTAACGTGCCCGGTACAAACAGGAGTAACGTTTTCGGCACATGTCCTTAAGAGTTTTTCAGTGTTTGTCATTGATTCTTTTGTTTCGCCATAACACTAAGAAATACATAGACCGCACAGGGACGTAAGCGGAGCTCAAGTAATTTTGAGGTTTTTATTCGGACATCAATAGTGCGTAAAAATGTTTTCCAGCACCTATCGCGGTACATTTCTGATGCGAGCGCGAAAAGCCGCCTGGAATTTGCGCTTGCACAATCAGTTAGCTAACTACCAGCAGCAGCTTTCTTCGAAGCTGCTGCACTGGAGTGACGAAAACAGAAAGCGAAGACGCTAGATAGTAGACGTGAAGAGACAAGTGTGGTGAAAAGAAAAGGCTCACGGGTGCCGACTACAAGCATTGTTCCCTCGAAGAGCCGGTGCTTGCTAAGTAGGCAAAAACGTGAGTGACTTTGGTGTTTTACGTGACGTTAAAGGTGCTGTCATCCACAGCTCAGCTCCCGGCAGCAGATACCGAAGTTGAAATTAATCTTGTGGATGACGAGAGCTCACAGATACGGAGGTCGTGTCTTGTTTTGAAAGTCCCTCGTTTTCGAGAGGTTCAAGAGACGCGGTACTTCATACCAGAAAACCGCGAGTCGGCAGGAAACTCAAAATAACGATTGTACTTCATGGCCAGTTGCATGCGTATAACTGAACGAATGCAAAATTTGCCCTATTGGGAACATTAGGCAGTGGGTGCAGCTACGTGGGGGACAACCTTAAAGTCTACGCCATATTTCTAAATTTTACTTAGGCGTTGAACCATGTTACACACAATTATCTCTTACTAAAGTTTTCTCCTCTTGTAATTTACATGTGTATACTATGCTGGATTGAATACTTTTTCCGTTCCGTGCAATATACTAGTGAGAGTAACCAACGCTCATTTCTCCCCAGAGTACCTGTGGGAATTCCAAAGGACGCAAGCCTAACACTATTATTCCTCATCTATATAAGCTATTTTCCGACTTATATCGGAACAAAATACGACTATTCGCTGATGTGTGCGCCTTCAGTAACCCCATTCACCCTCCATCGGATGACAACTCCTCCTTGAAACACGACCTTAACATACCTTCTTCAAGGTACGATTAGTCCCAGATGCGTTTAAACCTTGACAAATGCCAAGCCATGTCATTTTCCCGAAACTAAGAACCATTGTTGAGAGCACGTACACAACTATTTCACTTTCAGCAACCGTGTTCGATATTTTGGCGCGTGTTAACGATCTCCAGATGGTCAAAATTACTCCGGAGCCCTCAACTACGGCGTGCCTCATCGCCTGTGAAGCGTCACCGCGTTGAACCTTATAATCAATCAAAAAGGTTTCAGTCCCTCTTGTAACCACAAATAAATACCTTGGTGTTAATATGACGTCATTCGTGTGACTAGTATCTCATATCAAATACATCTGCTGAGATGCTTCTCGCCCACTTGGCTTTCTCCGTCGCAACCTCAAACCTGCATCCGGCGATATTAAAAAAAAAATTGGTATCCAGCCTTCGTGGAGTTAAGGCTAGAATAAGCAGCACCGATGTGGAACCCGTCAGAATGATATCTTTCCCATGATTTGGAATCAATTAAAAACCATGACACCCGTTTTATAACACCGCAGTATTCACAGTAAATGCTGCGCCACTACAACACTGCATCAATCTCCCCATCCTCGCAGCCCACCGCGTTATCACTTGTTTGCGCCTTCTGCACACTTTTACCAGCCATCACATGAAGGCATCCTCTATTAACGCCACTACCAAGAGCTTTTCCCGTCTGTACCAGAGTCAACCAATCGCAAGAATAAGGTGTCGCACATTATCAATGAATAGTTCCCTGCTTCCTTATTCAATAGCCGTTTAGAACATACTTCCCCAAAACCCGCTTCGTGCCCTAATTGCAAAGTATTTCGCAAAAAACTGCACAGTGGAATAACTAACCCATCAGCCTTCACGTGATACGCCTTCCGAAACGATTTTGCAAATTGCGCCGTTATTTTTTTCTTTCCTTCAGTTTATTTTGTCAACAATAACTTTGGCTCTTTCTGGGCTATTGCTGATATAAATTGCGTCCTTTTTATTCTCTGTTGTTTTTTTACCGTTTAAATTGTTATACCTTGGCGCAATCACCTTTCTGATATGGCGTCAATCCTTTAGGTGCACATAAAAGAAATAATAAAACAAAATGAAATATTGACATGCCTTTTTTTCTTTTCACACACTCCTTGGATTTCAAAGGATTTTCATCATTATAATCACTACAACAACCTCGTCATGGTCATCATCATCATCATCATTACCCTATTCACCACCATCATCACCTTCGTCTTGTCTATTGCAGGTTAAGACATCTCCCATCGACTTCAAGCTGCTCCCATCGTGCAGGGTCTTCATTCGTCTTTTGCCACACAATTTTCATTTCAAATCGCTCTATAAAAAAAAAGCCAGGGAGGGAAAGAGAGTGAGAGAAAAAGATTATTTATTTGCTAAACGTGGGTAACAAGAAAGCTGGAACCCCTTCACCCCCCTCAGTTGGCGGCGTCTTCGGCCATTCGGACAACAATGTACTTATTATGGACCTGTCCTTCCCTAAATGCAGTGAAATCACAATAGTGTCCCGGCATACGCCGCTATCCTGTGAACTCCGATCCCCAGCGGTAGCTCTAGGGCCGCACTCCTGCTCTCTTCTGGGCTTCCCCCGGGAAACAAGAGTGAACTTGTATCTCTAGGATTCTTTGAAGTTATGTCAAAGGGCATATTTTCGCACTGAAAAAAACTCGGCTCTGGACGTCCGGGTCGGAACGGCCAAGAATAGTTTCCCACTGCTCACTAGTTTTAATGCAGAAGCACCTAACCGATTATTCATCTGTGTACCTTCCCATATAAGATACCGTAGGTTTGCGCTGCCCGTACATAGTTCAGACTCGCTCTTATTTAAAGCACGGAGTAACACTGACTGTACATGACCCAACAGGGAAACGTATTACGCGAGTAGTGCTCAGGTATTTCCTTGACGTGATCGGCTCGGTCGGCCAAACCTCGAGCAAAGTCTTAAGCATTAGTGTTCGCAAAAAGAAGAGTGGGCAGGCGTCTGCGCCACTTGTATTTTTTGAGGTCTTTGATGCCGACCAGAATTATCATAGCCTGGTACAAGACCCGTTCATTCTTGAAATTCCCACTTGCAAATTTTGAGTCGCTAAGAATAAATTTAGCTTTCGTGGAAGCCATCACCACTGGCAATGGCCGCATCTTCGGCTGCTTTCGGTGACTACATCAGTATCATGCTGCTGGTTATCGCATTGCCGTTGCTGTCAATAGCTACCACGGTCATGGCATCGAGGGTGGCGTATTAAGCGGTGACCAGGTAGACTACGTTCTGGGAGATTTTTAATATTTTTTTCAAGGCTTTCACCCCTTCTCGCCTTCTTTCTTTGTTGTTTTTAAGATGCCTGTTTCTTCATATGGGAGGGACGTATATCAATTCCCAGACTTAATGGGGAACCGCGCGCCGACTTGGCTCCGAAATGAGATTCGCTCCAAATGCTTGGAGTCACTAAAATGTGGTGGGCAGTTGAAGTTTTTGTGAGCCTCTGTCGCTGGGTAACCCTGCGCCTCATTCAGTTCCTACAAGATATAATGAGTTACTAGCGCCAGGAAACGTTTTTAGCGCGTTTTAGCGCGGTAATAGGTATTTCAAGAGCTTGTTTTTATCCTTTCCTGGCTATAGTGTTAATTTTGTCATTTTTGCCGCCATTAGTCTCAAGAAAGCTTATACGTACGGTATGCGACTCCCGACGAACGCTTGTACTAGTCTGCTCAATTGGCCTTGTCCTTTCTGTGATGTCTGTTGGCTATTAATGAAATCAGTCTGGCCGTCAAATGGACGCCTTTTTTTTCTAAATCTTTACGGGTTTAAAAATTTTGTCCGTCGGCCTAAATTCTCAAGTAGGCGGCCCTGATACGAATGAAATCTAAGGCTGGACAAAACCTCGCCTGATCACTTCGATGCACAAGTTAAAATCTTCGAGTTCGGATTTTTCTGCTCAGTTAACAAGGCATCTGTAGGAAGGCCGGAACGCCTTTCTTAACTTTTTGAATAAACTTTTAGTTGGAAATCACAACATTTTCAACTATGATCCCGATACTCGTCACAACTTGTATGAGGTTATCATCAGCAAGAAGTTAGATTCTTTGTTCTTCTGGATCCCGTTACGCCCTACAAATCACTGTTGCTAGTAAAGAAGCAATTGTGATTCCTGCGGCAAGCTTTCCAGAGCTCTCGGCTTCATATATGTTTCGACCTCGTCCACCATTCTCCGGAGAATTTTATGAATTCCGCCATCACTACCTCCAGTGACACGAGGGTGAGTTATCTGTCTTTGCTCTGCGTTGTTTCCTTCTCTTTGTTGCCGCTGCGTTGCCCTGGTGATCCCCCTGGTGTTGGTTATCGGCGTTCATGCCTAGTGGTATTCGGTATCTTTCTCTATTTGAACTTTCAAATCTTCCGCCACAGTTGTCTCCCTAATCCAATGCTCTGGCTGCCTGTCTCTTTGCATTACTCCTATCCTATCCTTCTTTTCCGGGTTCGTCAATCCGAAGTAGATTTTCTCTCAAGGGCCTTAGAGTAGCCCCAATTCTCTGTCCGATAGGCCCTCACCAGTAGCATGCATTAGTTGCATACTTT
Source organism: Haemaphysalis longicornis (assembly GCF_048455015.1). Classification (NCBI taxonomy): domain Eukaryota; kingdom Metazoa; phylum Arthropoda; class Arachnida; order Ixodida; family Ixodidae; genus Haemaphysalis; species Haemaphysalis longicornis. The sequence continues at coordinate 134,237,554 of NW_027526335.1, read as the reverse complement.
TCTGTTTTGTGACAGAAGTAGACACTACTGTTCATTACTTCAGAGTTTGTGCCGAATGCTCCCCAGCCGTTTCTGATTGTACGCCTGATTTACTCCTCATGATTTTGTTCGGCACTAACAACCCCTACAGAATGGCTATATTCGCGATTTTCGTGTACTCTTTTTATCACCTTGCGGTTCTTCGTTAGATATACGCTGTTAAAAATACCGGATTACGAAACCGTAAAATAACATAGAACCATTCCTGAAATTTAAGGTTGGTATTTGTGCCTCTGAAGACTGTTGAATCGGGGCTGTGGGGATTTCACCTTGGCCACCTCCCCTTCCTGTCACGCCACAGGAAACCAGTGTCTTCAGCATTGGCTACGAAGCAGTCGAGACGCTTTCGGATAAAGCTCCATTCATTATATATTAATACAAACTCCACTATAAGGGCAATGTCTTATATTAGGCTATCATTATAAGACACTGCGTGGCATTGGTATATCCAACCTATACTTTAGACTAGCGGATAAAATAATATGCCACTCGAGGCATTACAAGTTGTAAATAGCACAAAAGCAACAAAAGCATTCAAACACTTTAAAACGGGTATTGCTGCCCCATATAGAAAGACGCATTACGTTTTATGGTATTGCAAATTCAAAATGGGGACATAGTATTGCTTGTATGTGTTTAAGCATGAAGCAAATTCACTGGCAAATGTTTGGCAATGCATGAACGTCTCATCCCTTTCCTTAGGAAACCTAAGGCTGGGCCCGATGCGCACGTCATGCTCCAGATTTACAGGCCTGCAAGTCGGTGTTTCTTGCATGCATCTGGCACACCGTACCAAATATGCTTTGCGTTCTAATCGTGTCAGTTGTAACGTTTTCTCGGGGGCATTGGCTGTCTATCGCTCTTTTTATGGTCTACCGGTATCGGCATTTCAATGCTGTGATCCCATTGTATCTTATTCCGTCTCCTACTTTGCTTCACACTCCCTGCACACCCATTTTACAACGCGTCCAAGCAGTGATGGGACACGTCGAGAATCCGGAAGACGGGTGCGCTGGGAAGAGGCCGACGGTACAGGAAAGTGAGCTTATACATTCTATCTTTTTTTTCAGCCAGTCCTTGTTTTGTGACTCTAAAGGTTAACGGCAACAAAATTGAAGTTTTTTTTTTTAAACTGATAACGCAAAATTGCGCCTCAGACATCACCCACACCTTGTTCTCCGGTGCACCACGCACCCTGGCTGAACCAAACGATAAAAAAAAAATGACCGGAGGTTTTGCTGAGCCAACCTTGTAATGCGGTGCGAACGTTCGTTTTCTTGGACCAAATTGTTCATTCCATTTTACCAAGCTAGAATTGGTAGGTTTTTGTTCGATCATTATCTAGTTTACTGCTTTGCAATCGCCATGTTTCAGAGTAGACATGTGCCATGCGTGCAAATGTAGGGTGTATGCCTTAGCGTATATGTCCTTAGGCACATACCCTGCGAACATAACAAGAGATTTGTCATGCCGGACCCATGACAGTTTGCATGATACACATCCACAAAAAAGACTTACCGGTAGAAGCGTACCCGATATCTGTAAGCGCAAATGTCCTTACACATGTCGGATAGGCTCCTATGGGTCATTCTCTCTTGTGGATATGTCTCATGCAAACTGGCATGGATCCGCCTCGACAAACTCTTGTTAAGAGAATTTATACGACAGTGCCGATGCGCTTTCATGTTTATTTCACACCTATGCAGCGGACGCCCTAGCGCACAAGGCGAGCCGTCGTCGTTAGTAGCACCGGCAGCTGCTCAGGCACCGCGTCCAACACTTTGCTCATAGAGAACCGCCAGCCGACGTTGCAAGCACGGCTAGGCATCGGCTTCGCAACCGCAAGGACTCAAGTTAGTCGCCGGCCGCAGTAACGTTACTGGAATGCTAGCTCTGCTACTCAATATCTCGCAACGTAATGCTCGCGTAAAAATTACCTTGAACCATAGGAGCGCAAGTGTAGCAGGTGTGACGCCACGCCACCAGATCTACTGCGGAGAGGCGTCGCAGCTTGCCTCGCTCAGAGTGTCGCCGCTGTGGTATCGCGTGACTAGGCGACAATTTAACGGTTGCATCTACGGCGCTTTCTCACTAAGTATCCCCATCGGTGGCGCGCCGGCTGGGCCCTCCGTGCATGCTAAATCGGACGCTCGATTCAGTCATGCAGTAGATATAATGAGACACACCAACCACTTCGCAATGAACCTGTCTGGCTTGTTTTTCTAAAAACCAAACCAAATAGACGTTTTGCCCGTGCTAATTAGGTTTTCAATTGTACATCCTGGCCCTAGCTGGCAAGGGGTTTTATATTAACAAAAGTGAGATACATACACCAGCTGCAGTAGTGCTTTCGCACTAAGTGAAATACGCCTTCAGAGAGCGAGATATGCATTTTGTGGTTTAGAGTAAATTAAAATAAAAAAACCATACCTTTTGCCAACTATGAGGTGGAAGTATAGCTGCAAGGATACATTTTACAAGGATTGATTTTACAACGATTTTACAACTACAAGGATACAAGAAAGAAGTTAACCAAAATTTTATGAAAAAATGTTTGCATTCAATATACCTCTCAGTGTTTGTGATTTTTCGACTATTTCAAACAATCCGAAGACAATTTTATTTGAGATGAAATTCTTTGTTCCCAAATCTCAAAATATTTGGCCTAAAAATTGATTAGCCTTTTTTATTTACTCAGCGCCTGTATTCTCCGACCGAGAATCCACCATGGGCTATTTCACGAACTCACTTAGTCCATTTCCTCTTTTTGCAGCAGCGTAGAAACCCTTACGCAATGCCCAGTTACATCAATGGGAAGCCAATTTCGAGTACTGCAGGAGTATTCATGGTGTTCTGAATTGGGCAACACGTTGCCTGAATTGCCTCGCGCTTAGTATGCAGGCTGCCCCTGCGAAAATAGAACTTTTGAGCGCAGCCTCGAACCCGCAATGTCTTACGTCAGAGATCCAAAGCCAGCCACGATTCTCTTGTTGCCTACATTTTGCGCTTGCTTCTGCCTTGACATTGAAAGACGAAGTCTTCAGGGCCTATATATAGCCTTACCCCGGACAAGGAACAGAAATAAGGCGATGCATCAAACAGCCAAACGGCCTCTTTGAAGTAGCACCTTCCTTTGCCATCCCTAGGGCAGTAATCAATGTCTTTCTTCTGATGCCGGCTGATGTACGGACGTGCATTCTGTTCTGCCGCCCTTTCGTCGATCCCATTCTCTGCATCCTTTATTACTCCCCCTCCATTTCTGTCTGTCGCTGATGCCCACAGCTCACATGCGTACGCACGAGCACACCGAATGCCTTTGTGGAACGGGAGGCCCATCTAGCAGCGAGCGGCGTCGAGAGTTGCGCAGGAGTGAGAATATGTCTTCCCCAGCGTTTTTACCAAGATGAAAGGTCGCGCTTGCAATGAGGAGAAACCTCGAGCCTTCACATTTGCCGGAGGCGGGGGACGCTTGACTCGAACTTGTTCTTTTGTTTCTTGAAGTTGGAGATTGACCCACTGACCCATTTCGTCTAAACCTTGTAATTTTAGCTATCCTCTAATGTGTGCTGTTCAGGTTCTTGGCAGCTTCTCTTTCGGGCAGAGTGTAGTAGAGGAAACCCTTCGCATTCATGCCTTTTTCCCATAAGCCTGGCTTGTATCCGTCTTACTGCACCATTCCATCGTTTGTCAAGTTGCCAACTTGAAATTTTAAAAGGGGGCAATGTTTCTGCTTTCCTCGTTGCAAGTGACGCCAAAAACGACAGCGGTGTTGTCCTTCCTGTCCGCTAACACGAAAAGCAATACCCCTTCGTTGCCTTTTAGTTTCGGAACCCTTCAGCCTATTCACATCCTCCGGTGCCCCCCCCCCCCTGCCTCCCTAAATGTACCTTTTCCTATCCCCTCAACTTCCTGTTCTACAGCTTCTTCCTAGCCCTCTCTTCCATCCACATGTTTCGCACTCCTCCATTCTCCTTCTCTTTTGAGTCACTGGACCTGCAGGGAACCTGCTGATCAGCCTGTGAATCCCTGGTTGGTAACCACTGGGCAAGTAGTCACCCACCGATTGGATTGACTGGCTAGGAGGAGGAGGAAAAAACGTTTATTGCTCCCATTGAACGGGAAGAAAGGAGCACGGGATGGTTGTCGGTCATCCATGGTGGGTGGCGTCCCTAGTCCGGGATGCCATGGCCAGCTGCAGCTCGAATGGCCCTGGTAACCAGGCCACGCTGGTTTTCCAGGACATCGCTACTCAGCAGGACCTCCCACTGCTCCTGTGTCGGTGCGATGACTTCAGGTAGTTCGGTGACGCCTTTACACTCCCACACCATGTGGTACAGGGTGTTGGGTGTCCCAGAGCAGAAGTTGCAGTCGTAGCTGAAGAGCGTGGGGTGTATTTTGGACAGCTGTGTGGCATGCGGAAATGAATTTGTCTGCAGTCTCCGGAATTGTGTGGCTTCTTCTTTGGTTAGCTTCGGGTGGGGTGGCGGGTATCGTCTTCTTGATAACCTGTAGTGCTCTAATATGTCTCTGCTGCGCTTGGGGATGGACGGGTGGTTGTCGGCAGAGTGCTGAGTGCCTATGAGGGTTGAAGCCCGGTGTGAGTGGCCTCGGGCTGCGGTATCTGCCGCTTCATTATCCTCTAAGGACTCGTGTCCTGGTGTCCAAATGACATAAATGTCCAGTGGGGTTTTCCGTGCTTTTGAAGCCTTATGTAGTAGATCAAGTGCCATCGCTGAGATACGGCCCTTTTGAAAATTACGGCAGGCCGCTTGCGAGTCGGTGATGACTGTCACCCGGCCGTGGGTATCTGGTACTGTGGTGGTGGCAAGCACGACAGCTGTCTCCTCCGCAGAGTCGGTGTCATCTGTATTGACCGTTGCTGAGCACAACTCATCTCCTTTACTGCTTGTCACACTAACCGCGTACGCCCACTTGGTTCGTGCCGGGTACCTCGCAGCGTCGACGTATCTTGTTGAGCTGTCCTTGCTGTAGGCTTTTCGCAAGGCCTTAACCCTGGCTTCCCTTCGCCCCTTGTGGTGAACCGGGTGCATGTTGCGTGGGATGTTTTCAACCATGATGTATTCCCTCAAGGCATGGGGGATGCGTCGTTTTTGGTTTTGAGGTCCCACGCTTGGCTCGTAACCGAGGCGGTACAAGGTAGCTCGGCCGGTCGGGGTAAGCTTGAGTCGCTCCATTTGGCTGGCTTTATGCGCCTCGGTGAGTTCTTGCCATGTGTTGTGAATTCCTAACTGAAAAAGCTTCTCTGTGGAGGTCTTGGCTGGCAGTCCCAGTGCTAATTTGTAGATTTGACGAATTAAAATGTCCAGTTTCTTTATTTCAGCAATTTTGAGCCCCAAGTATGCTAAAAATTCAAATTTTGGGGAGGTTGGACCAGACGCTACCCCTGAGCTATGAGGCACGGCGTAGTGGATGGCTCCTGATTAAGTTTGCCCATCTAAGGATTAATAACGCGCGAAGAAATCTGGACAATCTCGCCTCAGAAAGCGACCACCGTGGCTGGGATCAAACCGACGTCTTTGGAATCAGCCGCACAACTATGGCTCACTATTACTTCACTGGCTGATTCGGGTGACCGATGGACGGACGGACAGAAAGACAGACAGACCACAATTCTCAAGCTTACCTTCCGTATGAAAGAAAAATAATGGAGGCAGCCTGCTTTGTGTTCATGAGACGGCAACGGTGGCTCGTATATTACGTTTTTTACTTGTATGCGAACTTTTAACCATGATAGTTGAGGTGCACGGACAGAAGAGTAGAAGGGTAGGTTAGAATAGCCAGATAGAAAGAACACCAGGGGAACCATCTGAGGTGTGCGAGTCCCGAGGTCTTGGGGTATACAGTGGGCCAGAAAGAACGACGTTGCTCGACGTGAAAACACAACCAAACACATTTGCGCTCCTCATTGTTTCTCTTTCCTGGCCGCATAGCGCTGCTATGACGAGCCCCTACAAGTAGCCGGACCCAGCGAGCGCGGCTTCAGAGGGCACGGCGGTACGACCGCAGGCGCAGCAATGACTGGTCTTACCCTTTTTGTACAGATTAGTTCAAAATACGATGTCCGTAGCTTCCTTAGTGATAATAGGTGTATTATTGTCCTGCCGTGCCCAGGAAAGTGCCATTGGTTCAAGATGCTTGTGGTGTTATTTTGCTTTTGTTAGCAGTGGACGTGGAAAGCAATTCGGGACTTCCCGATGACGTCACGACACTTATAAATGACATGCGAACAGTTCTTCAAAAATCCATAGAAAATATTTCCTTCTCACAGTTGGCATTGGACAAAGCAATGAACACGCGTCTCACCGAGCTGAATAGCACGCTTAAAGTTATCGCACAACATACAGAAGAAATCAGCAACTTAAAATCGGAAGTCTGTTCTCTGAAAAACGTGGTGCACGAACAACAAGTAAAACTAGATGACCTTGAGGACCACAGTCGACGCCGCAATCTGATAATCTTTGGCATTCCCGAAAGCCCAGATGACAACCATTTTACATTAAAGACCACGTAGTCGATAAAATATCTCATGTCATGATAAACTGGAAGTTTTAACGCAAACTGTAGAAAGGGGGCACATAGTAGCTAAGAAAAAAGCACATAGGCCACGTCCTGTTATACTGCATTTTTGCGAATACAATGAAAAAAATGTCAGTGCTTCAAAACTCCTCTAAACTGAAAGGGACAAAATTGTCGATTAACCATGACTTTTGCAAAAATACTTTGACTAAACGCTCAAACCTGTGGCAGTACGGCAAACAATTTAAAGGTCAGGGGTGTAAAGTAACACTGGACTGTGAACGTCTACATGTAGACGGCACTACCTATGTGTGGGATGAGTTTAAATCGTGTGCTATCCCATTCCGTCAGCCGAAATCCTCAGCTAATGCAATCCCAAACCATCAGTTTAAATGTTCAACCATTCCCTTTGATGCAATACCAAACCGCTGCGAATAATTCTGATCAATGCTAGAAGTATAGTCAATAAATGTAAAGAGCTCGAGGAATTGATATTTCTTCATTGTTCCTACATTCTAGCAGTAACCGAAACATGGTTCTCATCAACTATCCTAGACTCTGAAATAATCCCACCGTAGCACAAGGTACTTAGACAAGATCGTCTCTGGCGGGGCAGAGGCGTCGTTAGTTTGTTAGAGCTAGTTACGTAGCTGGCTTAAAAAACTTCTCACCAATGTTCGGTCTTGCTACGGCCCTAGACAATACTTGCAATATGTTCCCCCCTTTTTACATGAAGCTTTCTTTGTCTCACTCATGGCGGTGTCATATCCACAGCGCACTGCAGGAACGCCAACTTTACGCAATGGCGGGGGACATGGCAGTGACGATGATGACACAAGATAAAATCGCTTCCCGTGTTTGGAATCTAATCTGCGCCGTTCGCGTTATAAAGCCGAAGTCTAGCGTATTGCGCCATTCCGCACCACCGACTGTGCTGTGTTTTACTCAGCACCCACACACTACACCTTTAGCGCATTCTCTCTTCAAACTAAGTTCAAATCCCGTCCATCTAACGACGACGATGGTCTAACCACGGCGATGGTTTGTGCCGCAAATGTTTCTCTTGGTCGAATTTGTTTTCTGTAGTCTGAGCTTCGACTTTTTTTATCCCAGATGGCTCGCTGACATATGTAGCAGGGACGTGCGAAGCAAACAGGAGTGACTGAACTCCCACGAAATATAGAACCCAAATATTGCGCGCCTTGGAGGTACAGCTTACCAACATGTGCAGCCGATTTTCAATTAAATATAGGCTTCTCATTCTTTCGCATGTGGAGAAACGGAGCTCGATTTTAGGCATTATTTTGAAATCGCAAAGGCTCGACCATATAAAGAGTGCATATTGCGAAGCGTCATCTCGCCATAGTATTTTTGTGCCTCAAGGCTCATACATAGCTATAGTTTCATGACGACGGTTGAACGAAGGAGAAACTTTATCTAAGAGGCGTTCATTGCGTAATCCAGATTGGACGGAGGTGGTTCCCTGTTCACGGGAATCCATATGCTGCTCTCGCCTACTGGTTAAGATACGATGGACTGCATCGAAGAAAAATTACCCTCCTCGTGCGAACGTCATGGTTTAAGGAGGCTGAAACTGTGTCTCCTCACATGAATCTCCAAAAATGGAGTAGTGTCGTGTCATTAGTGCCCTTGCGAGACCACCTCAGGATAATGCGCCCTACATATCAACGGCTCCAGATATTTGGGAACTGTGTGAACATAATTACTTATGTTCATCAGGGCCCAACGGGGTCGCAATCTAATACTCAAACACGCCTTTTTTAGCTAGCCTGGACATCTATCGTTGAAAGACCTTTGCATGAGAGCCATGAGTCATGATTGCTGCAGTAGGGCCACCGCCCCACGATGGTGTCTTATACAAAGGGAGTGAATCAAGGTGACTGGCCCTTTTACCGATTGGTGGTGACCGTGACCACGTGCGGTGTTGCAAAGCGCATCTCCGTGACGTCGGCTTAGGGATTCTCGCAATTATAGTCTGCTTCACTCGGGCTCGCGCTCCCTGCTGTTTCTTCGCGCTCGGTTGATTTTTGATGGTTGTCCGCACCAGATTTTTACGTGCGTAACTTAAAAGAAATAAAATGGCATACGCTAGCTGAAGGCGTGATTTAAAGTAGTTTTTGACACCTTCCGGATGAAACATTGCCGACGTTTCCCCATTCCGCGAGAAGCCGCTCCTGTACGGAGCGCGAAGATTCGGAGCTAGGCGTCAGTTTCTGTATTTAGCAATCTTTTGAAGAAAGGGAACAGCCAGCTGCTTATAACCGACAATAAGGAAAATGCAATAACAAAACGAATTCCGGGACTTCGGGGTTGTGGGCGTTGGCAGAAGGCAATTCGATTCCCGGTAATCGTAAGCAAGGAGATAGTAAAACAGTTTTTGTAATATTGCCGAATGCTGGAAAGTATTGCATCACATCACTTTACGTTGCCATGGCATGAAAGTATGCCGACATGCACTATGGGGCGCGATAATGCAGGTTGAGTTCCAAATAACCTACTGTGGGTATTTGCGGCTGCTGGTTTTTACCAAGCACTAACCAGTACAAAGATTTATTGAGGAAAAGGTTAGCAATACAGGCCAATACCAATGACAGGTCGATTTAAGTTAGAAGGCTGTGCTCCTATAGAGGGCACAGCACCATAACAGCTTCATCCATGAAATAATCGTGGTTTCAACCTCGTGTGATATTTTTAGGTGTAAGCCAAATCACACAAACTTAGGAATGGCACGCCCATTTTTTACTGCTTTTTGGTCCTTGTCACTACGGAGAGAAGATGGTGCTAGTCGGCTTCTATAATTTCTGCAGGTGCGCCGCCAAAACACATCCGCACGCGCGCATGGGTGTGTGCGTTTATAATACCAACATATATAATAACAACATGTATACGGCAAAACCTACAGTGACATTATGCTCGTTCAGACCTGAAGGGGAGGTGGTCGAGGAGGGATATTTAGGGTACATTTCCCACAACCATTTCTTCCCCATATTCAGATATGCGTTTTTGTAAAACTGCACTCAAGAGAGCAAGAGTAATGTTCTTCAATTCATAGAGCGTCACTCCGAGTAGGCCAGTATTTGTTCTTGACGCATCAACGGTTGGAAAACAATAAAGAGCTGCTTGGGCATATTCATAGGTTTCGATTCGTCTACTATATATTGCGCTCGTTAACGAGCATATTAAGCCTTCAACACTGTAATCATGTCTGAAAGGTTCGAGCTAAGAGTTAGTTCATTATGGTAGCGATAGTTGTTATAGCAATTCTCAGCACAAAATCCTGCCTTCGAATACTCAGACAGCATTGTCTGCGCATTTTCCCCGTGGCATAGCACAAACCTTCTCATTGTATGTGCATGTGAATAAACAACACACGATGAGGATATGCACCTTCTTGCAGGCAGCCATAACTAAAGCCAATTTGTAAAGAAGGGAATTTATGCCATAAAGCCTGAAGAAAATATCCACACAAACTTTGTGAGCCTCCGAAACCTACTCATCTCATAAGAAGACGTTTGCGGCGGTGTGAAAAATTAAAGCGTTGTATACAGAAAAAACATTCATGTGATACAAGTAAACAGCAGCGAAATAAGTAGAAAACAGTCATTTTGTTTCCTACTGTGCTATGCACGTGTAGGGGCCCGCTGCTTGGTGCATATTGTTACAGAGCGTTGAGCTTTCGTAAGAGCATCTCACGAATACTTAGGTTAGCCTATGAGTTTGAGGAACTCTGAGCACTGAATCTCGTGAATGAGCTACAGAAAGGACGAGTTACACACCATCTCCTGACCGATGTTCGTAAGAAAGTTGTTCTCTCTACTCATGTGTTGCAAACCTGGGCGGGATACAGCCTGAAATTATTTACAGGTGTCACAAACTGGAAACATTACTTATTTTGCGGCAAACCGCTTTTTAATGCACTAAAGCGTCCAAACTAGCAATTTCTAGCACAGGCACTGCTTGCCCTCACAAGCGGAGTGTAGCAGAAGACAGCGGCGCGAATCCCCGAGCCTTCTTCAGGAGGCAGTGGGCTCTACTTAAATATCTCACCCGCCGTAGAATTGAAGTTTTGCTTGTTATTTTGTCACCGATGGAAAGCAACTGTGCGCACATGCGGTGTACGAGTGAGAAATTATTTATAAGCAGAAAGCAGAAACCATATTTTATACCGACTAGTGCGGGAATACACGTATTAACAAGACGCCTATCGGGCATTGCAACAATATTGTGTTTCTTTTTCTTTTTTTGAATCAAGATGGGTGCAGAGTGTGACTGGAGGCAACCGTTATCAAAGACGGCAATAAACCTAAAGTTAAACTCGAAATCTTGCTCTCTTACACACAATTCAAAAAATTTAGGAATATATACACAAATCCGACCATGTTTTTTTTAGAATTCGTTGAGCGTTTATAGCGTAATATTGCTGCCCAGCTCCAGTGGGTTTCGCTTGGCTATACGGGGATCAGGAGGAGCTAAGGTTGGCCGATTTCATGTGCGGTTACCCTAATTGGAGACGCTCACAATGACAAAACTGAAATACGTTACTCGCAAGCGTCTCAGATTCCCCTCCTCTTGAACCAGCATTTTTCTGTAGAAACGAGAACTTGTTTTTTCTCGCCACACATGACAAAACCGAGATTATTTTCAAAGATTATAAAGGCCTCTGTAGAGCCAAACGCCAAGGATTAGTTTTTGTTGCAACTATAAGTTTTCCCTCGGGCACCGACGTTGCTTCATGCTGAGCCGTCCTAAGCCGTCCCATTCGGGCTGCCAAGGCGGAGTCGACGGCTGATTTCTCAATCTCAGCTTTTGTTGGCCCCACAGCCGGACTCCCAGTTCCTCCTTGAAGATGCCTTTGCCGCCTACATGATCCACAACTACGTATCCATGCATTATGAACGACGAATACAAAAGGGGATACATTACATGCAAGAATAGCGTGCACTGAATCTGCTTACGCTCGGCCACACGCAGAACATTACTCGCGTGTGCTGAACCTTGTTCGCCACGTGAAAGAAAAGGACACCCACGATGCATCTTTAAAGCGTCGGAGAGGAAGTCGTTCGAGTCGACCGTTCTTTTCTTGCGCCATATGCCTTCGGTATCACCCCATTTCAATATGCCAACAGGAGGAGCAACTCGGATGACTGCATAATATAGTATGTAAGGTGTTGCGCCGGGGGTCCGCAGCCAGGTACACAAGAGATGCGGGAGAAATAAGAGCAGTGGGGCTCTGTTAATACAGCACGAGATACTCGCAACTATGTTTGCCGGAAGTACTCCTGTGCCGTTGCCTTCAGACTAATTCGAGGCTTCGTCTTGCCTCTGTTAATTATAGGCAGTTTTTGTATACCCAGGGTTTCTATTGTGTGAGTGCGTTCATTTTTTGTTTTACACCAAAAATCTGCTTGCCCACCCCTACACATGCACGTGCCTCGTGCCCGATTATGTGTGATTTTGTTTGTATGTGCACACGCCTGTGTATGATCGTTGCGAATGGTATAACGGACGCTGAACCCAGGACAGATTTTTCAACTGACATCAGATGCGCGAAACGGCAGGGGGTTTCAAGGGATGTCTGTATGAAATAGCACAAGTTGTGTTGTCCACTGCACAATGCAGAAGGGGATGTGTAAAGTCAGCTAGAACTTTCACCTGATCCCGTCTGGCAGCTAATTCTGCTTTCAATTCTCCGGAGTCTTGACAAGGCCTCTTGCTTCATCAGGTGGGCTAGCAGCATCTTTCCTCCCTGACGTAGAGTGGTCCCCTAGATACCGTCATCACTTTTAACACGAATGCACTTTCGTTAAAAGCAACCAACCCGACCCGTATTTTTGATTGACGGATAATCCTGCATTTCCCCCAATATTCTGGCACTAATACGTCCATAATTCATTCTGTAATGCCAACAGGTTTCATGTATGAACTAGTTCGTTCTATTTTGTTTACACTTTTGCATAAGACAGTTCGTTACGACTTTTGAGCCTATTCCAATGGTATTTCAAATAATCGCTCATTACCTTGCGAAACCATACGGTTGGCATAATCTGAACTGTCCTTCAAGAAACCGGCACAAAATATGTAGAATAAACGGAGGGCCATTTAAAATATTGCCGACTCGTAGAAAAATGAAGTGCATCACATTGTGTAGCAAATAATTATATCCTCTGCAATTTAAATTGCTTATACCATGAAAACCCCTATAAGCTCCACACGAATACATGTGCTCCGAACCAATGATATCTATTCACGTGCGGTAGCACGACCCGAGAAAATATTTACAGAAACTTAATCCGCATTCGTATCTTGTCGTCTACAAACTCTGAGGGTCTAAAGATATAAGGGACCTCGCACACAGAACACATGACGGGGTCGTTTCACGACTCGATGGCCGTAAGTCAATGCCATTTGGAAATGCGTCAATCTAATTGCGTCCGCATGTCTATTGTCTAGTTCGCGAATTTCTTTCTGCGTAGGCATGGGCATCAGTTCGAAGAAATAAACTCAGCAAAAGCTGGGAGCTCAATAGATTGCGACTCTGATGTCACTGAACTCGCAGTAACGTGAATTGTGGGCGTGCGAGTGAAAAAAGTTCATTACCCTTCATTGTCTCATTGAATGTGATCTCATTCCAAGCAGCAGAAATTCTTTGCGCCAAGAAAATTGTCTGGAAGCTGAGAATTCAGCAAACAGAGCTAAGGCAAACGTTTTGGTCGCCTACCCTCTTTGTCTGATTGCAAACGCTATCTTGTCACGAGTAAGCACAGGATTCATAGCGAAATTTGATTATGCGGCATGCAACTTATAAACATTCATGCAAACGATCTACTTTTCCGAGGATTTTATGGCGTAAGCAGAACGTTTGTTTGCATAATTTTAAAGAACAGCCCTCACATTTCCAAGATGTATTGTCTTACGAGAGAGGTTGGCGATAGGCTTGAAACTTCCCTTACCTTGGGATCTCATGGGTCTCTTCTTTTTCTAGAGAAAAAACATTTGCGCGCTCTTAACGGCTCCTACATGCGATCTGTTTGCAGGGTTCCACCATAGGTTCTGGTTAAAATTATGCTCCTTCAGGAGTCGACGTGATTACTGTTGTTGAAAGCGCATTTGTTTAAGAGCACAACACAAGGAGCTGTTTGATGTAAAAAGCGCTTTTTAATAATATAGGCCTTACAACTTTTACGTAACTGCTCATTGAAGCCCTTGCCATTCTTTTGAGGCTGCCACTTTGGGCAGCACTACCTCACAAGTCAGAAATCGTTGAGATTTGGGAGCCCTTTTTGTGGCGGAGATACATATTTTGAAGCGCACAATTTAGAAATTGTGCTGCTGGGGCTTTGTGCCCTTCGTCGGCAAGCACCCCGCGAGTGATGACAGGATGTCACGGACCATAGGGATACCCCTGTTGCGGGGTTACCAGCCCAAAATTGAAATAAATGACTGCGTAATGTCTCTACTGCTTTGTGACCCCCGGAATGCAATGGAAATGGAATGGTGACAATATTTCGAGGAAAGGAATGATAATGAAATTAAGAGCCTTGTTCCAGAAATGGAATGAGAATAGAATTACATGTATCCTCCCGCAATCGAGCACTTTGCGTCTACGCGGTGTTGTTTTGTCAAAATCTGCAAAAATACGCAAAAGAACCAGCCACCCCAAAACTCAAACATTATTAGGCCACATTCTATAATTTAACAATAGCGTTGAATTTGTAAAATGGCCTAGTTAATTACCAGCACGGTACATTTATAAGCAATGCGCCTACTACAATACTGTCTTAAGTTCGCCTGGATTCTACGCGTAACCTCGGATCTATGCCGTTGGTATCTGTGAGCTATGTGGGTAGACCATGCAGGAAATAGGGTCATCTTAAGGTGGACGTCAGAAGGTGAGTTAGGGGCTGAGCACGGAGCAAAGAATCACGAGAAGAGGCGAAAGCGGCATGGGGCCAAGTTACTATAATAAATAATGATAAACAAGAATACATAATAGAATCATAAGTAATCTACGAACAGTCTTAGCTTTAACGCACGCGAAGTGGAGTACCGGAGACACGTAAATAAGCGTTGCGATGTGGAAGACATTGCATACCTGCGCACAAGCAAACACAAAAATTTCTAACCTCATCTCTGCTTTTGAGGCGCGCTTGTGTGCTGACGACGACTGTAGCCCAGTGATCCGTAATGGGTGCAAAGGGAGGATAAGAGGCATGAGCGGTTTACTGTTCCATTTACTCCGGAGGTTCGGTTACCTGTTAAAAAATTGTTGTTTTCTCCATGCTCACGACCACTCCAGACGCGTGATAAATCTGCCTGGTGAATATAATATTTTACTAAATATATTGCCTTTTTTAACACTTCACTTCTTACCCAAACACTGGGAAACGTCAACACTCTACCATTAACACCTCATCGTTTTAACAATATTATAACATCGGAGGCCATTAACACATATAGCCATAAACATTCTATAATAACCAGCGGGAGAACTGCCGGTATGGGAATTATTAGGGTGGTCATACCGCACGAAGTATGTGACGAAGCCACTATCTCCCGATTTTCGTGATGTGTTATGCGTATTTTTGCAGTTTAACGCATGTGATAGCATTCGTTCATGGTGCGTTCATCGGTAACCCAATAAAACTTTGAAGAGCCCTTTGGCTACGTTGTGAAATAAAATGAATAGAATTGAACTGCTCGGCCATCCCAGGAGTGGGAATGGGCGAAGCTTTGGCATTCCGATGAATTAAAAGAAATCAAATTTAGGTGTTTTCCTTCCCCGGAAAGTAATTGGAATAGAATGAAGACGCCCATTCCGCCACACTGGTGACTACACATTTACTCTGTGAGACTACTCTTTAATTTACGTCTCTCTCAGTTTATCCGTACAACGCCCGGTTGATGCAACTCGCACCGTGGCCTGGCTTAGGAAAGAAAAGGTGCGATAAAGAAACAAGAAGAGGAAGTATATAAAAACAAAACGTAACAACAAATTTAGCGAAGCTTGCACTCACGGGCAAGAATTGAATGGCGAAGCTGTTGTAGGTGAGCATTCCCGGACACATAGTTACGTTTCAGTATCACTGTTTAATTGCATAGTTGCGGTGCTAGTAATCGTCGTCATATGCATCGAAGAGGTCGTCGTCTTTCTCGCGGTTAGTGGTGGATGCAAAGTCATCCTCAGCATTGTAGCCTTCTACCACCTCTTCGTCATCGACTCGAGGCAGTGGTGGCTGGATCTGCAAGCCGACTCAGGAAAGACTGCCACACTCGTCGCCATGTCCGCAATAGTCATAATGGCTTCTAGGGAATGCGGCAGCCGTGATGACTTATACTAAGCAGGCTTTCCTTTTATCTTTAGCATTACGGCTGGAGTATTTTTCTTTCTTACATGCGAGGTATCGCTTGACGGAATGTTTAGAGTTTTCTTTTCGTTTTTTTTTTTTTGCTAACGCCATTGCGCGTTCCGAGGACGCTCGGCGGTCTCCTCAAGGCACCCGCTTACGTGCGCTGGGCATTTTCTTGGTATTTTGTCTGCAACAGCGAAGTTACGGCCAGTAACAATGGTGCCGCTGTAAAAATTCAATGCTGTCGCGCATTGTGACAAAAGATTACCAGCGAAGCTGGGTGCAGTTCATGGAATGCAGAAAACAAAACACGCTTGTTTGTAATTTACGATTGAGCATACCTTCTAGCCAAGCTGAATAGAACTCGGAAGAACTCAAGCTTTATTCTAGCGAACAAACCTGTGGCCGCCCATTTACCAACGGCCACGTAGGCATCTAGGCGTCTGTGTAACCCACAAACTCAGAAGGGATTCATTACGGAGGTAGCCAGATAGGTTGCATTGGGCGGTGAGATGTGCACCGGCTCAACGGGCATGGCCCTCGTGGGATGACAACGGGCATGCCCGTGCGTGCTCCCCCCTTCCACCCCCCTTCCTGCATGCATAAACTGGCTACCGGTGATATAAGTGGGTTTAGACGTGAAGCGCGCGGGTGAAAACGTCACTTCGAAAGCGCTTGAAGCCGAACAAGAATTACGCGCTCACTTTGGAGTTCGAACCAGGCAAGTTCCTATCCGGCTTCACCTTTTCGAGCGACAGAACTCCCCGCTTTGCCGATTTTGCGGAGAACCCGGAACGCTACGCCATATGGTCGGAGGATGTGACCAATCTCCACTGATTCCTCCCAACCTGCAACTTTCCACTGTCGAGCTTTGGGAGAACGCCTTGGCGAGCACCAGCCTAGACGACCAGCTTTGGCTGGCTCAAAGGGCTGTCGATGCTGCCCGCGCTCAAGTCATCCTGGACTGAGGACGCCTCCTTCAAGCTTCAGCACAATCCCCCCTGTTGATTTAAATAAACGTTTATTCTCTCTCTCTCTGTATCCGGCGGGGAGTCGCAGCTACTTGAAGAGGCAGCGCCGGCGGTTGCCGGTTCTGCGGCAGCGCCTTCCTCGCGCCCATTCGCGTTACTCTGCAGCATGCACGCGGATACGTCTTCAATTACCGGTCTTGTTCCAGCAAGCGAACGAAACGCATCCATCCTAAAGCGACTTGAAAGTCAATCGCTCAAAACGGTGCTTGCACCGTTATCAGCCGTTTACGCAACTTGTGAAAGAGACATTAGCGTTAGCGAGGAGTATGAAGCTTGTGAAAGAGGCGTCGCCATTTAAATACGAGAAGAATTAGACGTTTATTGACTCTTGTAAAGGTGGAAGGTTACATTTGCAGATATATCCAGAAGAGGGTCCCGTAGTTGACACTGCACCGGGACCCTCGATATATTACTACAACGAAATCATACCCTAAAAGCAGCTAAAGACAATTTAAATAGTCACAAGTCACAGAGTTACCCTTATGGAGATAAAGTAACAACAGAACGATACAAACCAAGAACTAATTTCGTAACATTACTAGTCAGACTCAAATAAAAAAAGAATGAGAAGAAAAGAATTACAAAAAGGAAAGAAATGAAGAAATGATAAAAAAACTTGACACAATACACCATATTGTACAAGTCAAGTCCCAATTTTAAGCAAAACAACAATTTAGAATGTGACAGAAAAACGAATAGACGAAACAGCGCATTTAAGCAAAATCTCTAAACAATTTTTGCCAAGAGAGACGCAAAGGAGAAAAGCAAAATCGACGAGAAACCCAAAAGCGGGGCCCATAAAACGTATTAATGAAAGTCAGAACAGAGGGGGGAGCGTAGACATATACAGCTCCGCCGTAAAGCGAGCGTGACCTGTTTGGCGCAATTAGCAAGTTTGATAGTAATTCCACGTGCGAAAAAGGGTTGAGACTTTCTTTAATCAGTCTGCATATGGTTTCGTAAATATCATCAGTATCGTAACTTTTAAATACCCAACGACAGCGGCTTTCAAGTTTCGAGACGTTGTCACGACTGGTGCGGAGAGCACCAGCCACGACTATGTTTAGGCGTGAACTGGTTTATTTATCCAAGGTGAGCACACCTGAGCGTTCACCGCCTAGTGAGGAGCGCCCTGGGGTTGTCCAGGCGTGCGCACGGGGTTACGTCACTTGAGGAGGTCTTAGTCGTCGTCGTCTTCGGCGCTGCGGACCCTTGGCGCACCGGCCGCTCCAGGGTAATCAGGAATGAGAACACTCCTCTGTGCTGTGGGCTTGTTGGTTTCGCAGTCGGAATATAGAAGGGCGCTTGAAGAAAATTATAGTAGAGAGAACGGGACAGGCGTTTACTCAAAAAACAAAGCGTGTTTGCGTTTTAAGCTTCCTGCATTCCGTTAGGACCCTGAACTCAGGACAGAAGCGGCCGGAAAGCTGCGGAAGAGGCAGTCGTTCTGCGGTAGACACAGAGAGTCTGGTGATGATGATGATTATGATGATGATGAATTAAGGAAAGCATCCCATTCAAACCTAAGTCATGCGCTTCACACTTAAAAAAGAAGTGCTGCCTTTTGAATTTGCAATAAATTTTTTAGCCTTTGTGGTAATTTCGGGGTACATGCCGGTGCTCTCAGATTAATTTTATCTCCTATTTCCAACCGTCCTATTACAGTCAACATTGCTTCATTTTTTCTGCAAGCAATAT
The DNA here is from genome assembly GCF_048455015.1 of Haemaphysalis longicornis. NCBI lineage: Eukaryota > Metazoa > Arthropoda > Arachnida > Ixodida > Ixodidae > Haemaphysalis > Haemaphysalis longicornis. The sequence goes on along the minus strand of NW_027526335.1, from coordinate 134,218,881 downwards.
GTTTCGAATGCTTTGCTGGAATATTGCGTAGCCGAATATTTCACCCGCCCCAACAGATTGCGTAAACACGATTTTTAAAAAATTCACCATCTTACCGCAGGATAACAACGAGTAGTATGCGAAGCAGCCGTGGGGTCGACTCAAGTTACCATTAGTTTTCAGTTCATCGTTTTCGTTAAGGTGAGGTTTGTAGCTGCCGTTATATTCACCTTTTGGTTTCTATGGTAACTACCAAACGTTTCACTTACCGGAACTACAAAATGAGAACTTGTGTGGATCCCATGGCTGCTTTGCATACTACTCAGGGTTCCCCTAATGGAAGATGGTGAAATTTTATTGCAGGGGGGTGTTAGAGTGATTAAAGAGAGAGAGTCGTTTGTACGTTGTCCATCACCACCGGGTAGTCCATGTCGGGGTTCTCTCCGATGATCTGCACGACCGCCTTGTGGAGGTTGGACATTCCGCGCTCCGCCTTGTTCACGTAGTCTACCACGTACGTGGCGCAGGCGTAGTGGTCGAGATTCACTTGGAGGTCCATTTCCGAGTCGAGCACCATGCCGATCCATGGGTTAAAGGCGTGGACGAACTTCTCGGCGGGTGTGCGCTTGTGCAGCACGCACGGCCCCGCAACGCCCGCTCTCAGGATGTCCATGTACTCCTCCTCGGAGGTGACGTGCCGTTTCAGCTTCCCGAGCCCGAAGTTCAGGATCTGCTTGCCGGCGTTGACGTGCGGCTTCAGCTGCGCTACTCCTCGTTGCATCAGTAGCAGCTTCTTGGAGGCGTTGACGTTTCCTTTCGCCTTCGCGAGCCCGAGCTTCTTGACGGTGTTTACGGCGCCCTTCAGCTTCCCGAGCCCGGAGCTCAGCATCGTCTTTGCGACGTTGCCGTGCCGCTTCAGTTTCCCGAGCCCGAAGTTCAGGATGTGCTTGCCGGCGTTGACGTGCGGCTTCTGCTGCGCGCGCCCTCATTGCATCAGTAGCAGCTTCTTGACGGCGTTGATGTTTCCTTTCGGCTTCGCGAGCCCGAAGTTCGGTATCGGCCTGTCGCCGCTGCCGTTTCGTGGCAGCGGCTCGAGCCCTTTTCTCCGCGGCGCTGACGCCGCGGAGAAAAGGGCACCTGCAACGCCAGCCTTCACGCTGGCGTTGCAGGTGGTGTTACCGGCGGCGTTGCCGTGGCACTCATCGCAGCGTTGTGGAAGGAGGTTCCCCTACGGGAAGATGGCGGCGGTGGTTGAACGCGAAGCTATCTCGTGATGGATTCTTTGGTTGGCCAATCCCTAAGGGCATCCTGCCACAATCATTATCAGCGGTGCCTGGCCAGGCATGCGCAGTGGGGCTGTGGACGCCGCACAACAGCGCCCGCACAACGGCGGAGGGAACAGGCGCTACCATAAGTTGCTTCGCATCTAAAAATGGCAGCATCTCCACTCCGTGGATGATGGCGAGGGTACGGAGTACGGGGACTCGAAATGACATCCAAGTTGCGCCACGAGTGACATCCTATTTGCGCCCCGAGCGTCATTCGATTTGAGCCGTGAGTTGCACCTTGATTATTCCCTAAATGAAAGTGCAACTCACGGCTAAAATCGAATTTCGCTTGATTTTGACGTGATGGTGGTGTGCGCACGGATGGACGCGGATGGACATTGGGAGGTCCTAAGGTACTCCGCACCTAAAAAAATTCCGTCGTTTCGTGTGGTGAGGTCAAGATTAGCGTGAGAGAGGTGTGCTGCCCCTTGGGTATGCTACGTTATTCTTTGTTTAGCGAAGTTGTTAAGTACTACACTCGAATCTTGTTAAGACGGACTGGGCTAAGACGAGTTTTATGAATAAAACGAATAAGACCTCTGCTATTTGATAATGTGCACAACGAACGAATACGTCCGCTTAGGAAGAATGTTTGCTAAATCTAAGGAATTTTCACGGTACAGCTGCTCACTATTATCCAGGTAAAATTTAATTTTTTATATTGTCACGCTGGTAAGAAGTAATCAAGTTTCTATTAGAAATAAATGTCTATTGGGGTGAACTCGTGTGTAATAACAAGAAAACACAGCGGCGAGATAGCACTGAAGATATTGGCATGCGCAATAGAGCACCGGCGAATAGAATTTCACGGCGTTTGCCCGGCGAGCATTTCTCTTTCAGCACTCTTTTTTTCCAGGAACCTTCTAACTAGATTCACAACATTGTCGATCGACGAAGAACAGCCTAGGCAGCAACGACCGGGTGAAACCCTCGCCCTTGAAAAAGAAGGTTGCCCGGCGCTTGACACGACAAAAAAGAACAAACGCGCTCAGCCCGACAAGGATGGGTCGACGATGGCTCGTATAGCCGTCGCCATTTCCCGGCGCGCGCTGCGTTGCCCTTCCTCAGACCTTTCCCCCATCTTTCCTCCGGCGGTGCTGTTTCCCTTTCATTTCCATCTTCATTGCCATTATTATGCGACTTAAAGGCCCGAGGGCGTTTCATAAGGGGCTAGCGCCAGGGTATAGCAATAGCTACAGTGAAAACAACAACAACGAATAATAAAAGAAGACAATAAAAACCAAGATCGAATAGAGATAACTATTGTAAACAGCATTACTGGAGACAATCAAAAATATTGCAGAATATATACAATAAATTCTGAATGAGTACAATGTGAGGGCTTATAGGTCAGCAATTTCACTGTTTAGGTTTTCGCAAAATATTCTGCGGTTAGTGCAAAAAGCTATGCCACTGGGTAGCATAGTCCAGATGGCTATGCATGAAGAAAGAAAGAACCATTCATTGATAATGTGTGGCAGTTCATTCTAGCGAGTGTGTGACTGTGGTTCCGACGGGAAGAAGCTCTTTGTGGTGGCGTTAATAAAGGATGCCTTGATTGTGACCGGTAGTAGAATGCATGCAGGAGGCACAAACCAGGGATTTTGTCGTGGTGGGGGGGAAGAGGGAGGAGGGGCGAGGGTGATGGACCGTTTGAGTGACGTAACACTGACTGGGTGTGAGTACTCTGATGTTATAAAACGGGCGGCACAGTTTTGCATCGCTCGCGAGCGATCGCTGGTTTATGCTCCCTGACTGGGGCGACTTCAAGTTTTATGAACAATCGATTTTCTGTACTTCACAAAGTGCGTGCTTCAATCGGGGATTCAACGCTTTCGCTTTCGGCAATACCACGGAAGCTTTGCATTTAATCAACAGCTTGGAGAACATGCATCTCCACATTGTGACGTATTAAGCGGCAGAGCGTGCTTTACAGAATTGGAAAATCAAGCTTAAAAAAAAGGGATGTCGTAAATCGCGTTTGTCGTGTGCGACCGCTTTAGGCGCTCCTATTACGCTTCCACAAAGGATACGTTTCCACCGGGGACATACGACACTCTGGAAGAAGTGATTCTGCTACAGTGCCAACCCCAAGGCCACAGCCTCAGAACCTCCTTCTATGACAGAGCCGCCCTAAAGGATGTCCTGAAGAGCCGCCGGCTGCCAGACGCGTCCTTGCTCCTTTGTGAGGTCTTTCATGCCACCCTTCGGGCGCACATTTACGTGGCTACATAAAAGAACTGGGCTTCTATTAACAGTGAAGCTGTATATCAAATCGTGATTTTTGTGTGACCGCAGGTAAAAATACAAAGATATTGCCGAGCGCACGCACGTGAGCGCGGGCCTCGTGGTGACCGCCTAGCAGTTAAGAAAACTAAGAAAATGCCTAGCGCTCGTTTGTGCATGCACACCTCGCGACCAGCGCCCATAGTCCCCTACGCCTGTTTGTCAAGCAACGCATACCTACTAGTAGATTGGCTAAGATTGCGGCGACCGCGTGGCAGTTAAAAAGACGAAGAAAACGCCAAAAGCCTGTGTGTGCCTGCAACGCGGCCACCTCCTATCATCCCCTGCGCACGTTTGTTAAACCACGCAATCCCACTTATGGAGATTGCCCAAGTTTGGCCGAACAAAACAACTCCAGCAGTTGCCGTAATCGTGGCAACACTTGCGGGGAACGAGGAAGAGACGTCATAGCGTACACCCTTCCAAGGTGATGTCCAGGGATTACCACGAGGAGGAGGAATAAACGTTTATTGTGCACACCACGATGTGATCAGCCTCCCAAGTCCAGGAGGCCGCGAGTCCGAGCTGCGTCCAGAGCTCGTTGCACCAGGGCTTGCTGTCGCTCTGGTGCTGGGCTGGTCAGCTCGGACTCCCACTGCTCAGGGTTGGGGGATGGGATGGGGTTAGGGTGGTGAGGACAAGAGAAAACAAGGTGGTAAATCGTGAGAGGTATGTGACAGTGCGGGCAGTTGTAGGGGAAAAGGGACGGCGAGATGTGGTGTAGGATGGCGTTATTATAGAAGGTTTCAGTTTGCAGGCGGCGATAAAGGGTGGCGTGGTGTGTTGAAAGGGAGGGGTGGGGCGGGGGGTATATTCTTCGCGTGTGCCTGTAGTGGGACAGTATGGCACTGAAGGTGGAATCAAGGGCAGGGAGCGTTTCTTCAGTGGTGGGAGGGTAGCACCCAGTGTCGGTCCTTGAAGTTGGGAGTGCCCGGTAGTGCAGATCGCGGGCTGCGGCATGAGCCGCTTCATTCCCAACCAGGCCGGCATGGCCAGGAGTCCATACAATGGTCACTTCTAGGTCCGGAGGTAGGCAGCGTAGCAGGGGTAAGGCTTGCTGTGGGGCGAGACCGGCCTGGTAAAGGCGGCAGGCTGCTGTGAATCGCTACTGATGGTGAGATAAGGCTGATTTCGATGTGTAGTAATGGCATGGGTGATGGCCAGGGCTTCGGCTTCGGGTGTAGGCATATTTCGGTAAGTTGCCGCAGTAAGGGTGTTGCCAGAAGTGTCCAGGGTGACAAGCGTAGCCGGAGAATTGGGGGAGGGATGCGTAACATCCGTGTAACGGGTCTGCGGGTCATTGCCGTAACGCTTCTCGAGGTGGCGTACTCGAGCTTCTCTTCGCGCCCGGTTGTACATGGGGTGCATGTGCCTGGGTATGGGCGCTGTTCTGAGTTGTTGCCGAATGGAAAGGGGGATGCGCTGTATGTTAAGACGAGCAGGGGGCGGGGTTCGGCCTATATTATGAAGAACCTGACGGCCTGTGGGGGTGAGGGCAAGTCTTTGCAGCTGAGACACGCGCTAGGCTTCGATGAGTTCATTCAGGGTGTTGTGGAGGCCAAGTTTCATGAGACGTTCGTTCGGGGTGTAAGTAGGCAGGCTGAGGGCTGATTTATGCGTCTTTCTTATGAGGGCGTCCAACTTGTTGGTCTCTTGGGGTTTCAGATTGACGAAGGGGGTCCCATAAGTGATACGATTGGTGAGCAAGGCTTGTACGAGGTGACATGTGTCTGACTCTCGCAGTCCATATGAGGAGCCCCGGATACGGCGAATGAGATGCGTCAGCTGGGAAACTGTCTTGTGTAGCTGTGGTGGAGAGCTGACCCGGATCCGTCTTGATGGAATGGAACTCCCAAGATGCGAAGCGTGGGAACTTGTGGGATGGAAGCACCGGATATGCTGACCTGGGGATCGGGAGTTGTGTTAGCTTTTCTTCCCCTAGTACGAGCACGAAGAACGAGTAGGCCAGATTTAGTAGGTTCGCATGTTAGTCCTCTAGGTTGGAGCTATTCCATTGTTGTGTCAATAGCTTGCTGTAGGCTGTCTGGGACGACCGGCGAAGCCTCACTAAGCGATGGCAGAGGCAAAAACATAATCGCACATTGAAGAAACGCATCGCTCTCCTCACCCAGCAAGCCCAAACGTATGTACAAGAACTCCAACGACAGAACTGGCGCAGCTTCTGCGACCAACTGCAGGGCACGTTACACTCAAAAAGGACATGGCACCTGCTTCGCTCTCTTCTCGATCCCACTAATACCCGGCGGCATACCGACCATAAGATACAACGCCTCATCAAGTACAGTGATCTCCCCTCGCAATGCCTTCTTGAGTCGATCCAGCATCATCTCTTCGGCCACCCAAGCTCCTACCCCCCTCTTCCGGTCAGCCACTATACCGGTAGTCCCAATGAAGACCTCGATGCCCCTTTTACCTTAACGTAACTCACCGCAGTGCTTGCCCGCCTCACACGCAATACCACGCCCGGGAAAGAAAACATCACATACCGCGTACTCCGTAACTTGGATGAGGAGACCCTGCAGGAACTCCTCACTCTCTTCAATGCTCACTGGCAAGCAGGAACCCTTCCGGCAGATTGGCGACATTCAGACATCACCCTCATCCCGAAGCCGAACAAACCCCTCACCCCCACCACTCTCCGCCCAATCTCTCTGGCCTCTTGCCTCGTAAAGCTTCTTGAACACCTGATACATCAACGCCTATCCGATCACTTAGAAAAGCAGAACCTCTACCCTCTTACTATGTTTGGTTTTCGCCAACACCTTTCCACGCAAGATGTGCTCATCCAGATCAAGGAAGAGGTGCTTGACCACCTCAGCCGCACCACCCCGAAGACCATTCTTACATTAGACGTCAAGGGTGCCGTTGACAATGTTACACATCAGGCCATACTAGATAACTTAAACACCACATGATGTGGACTGCGAACTTTTCAATTCGTCAGTGCCTTCTTGCGAGACAGAACAGCAACTCTCCGCCTGGGCCCCCTCACCTCAACTTGTTTCCCCACCCGGGCCAAAGGTACACCCCAGGATTCGGTTATTTCACCTTTACTCTTTAACATCGCCATGCTCCACCTCCAGGCCAAGCTGCAAGAAATTCCTGGAATTCACCACGCGTTTTATGCTGATGACCTCACCATTTCGACAACCCGGGGCTCTAGCGATGACCAGGGATTACCACTTCCAAAAAATAAAAGAAGCTCACACTTAATACAAGAATGATGGATTAAGGGTTGTAGCGGCAGCGAAGAAGAAGAAAATTGGCTATAACTGTGGACTTTGTGATGGTCGGGAAGGTTGCGTTTTCATATCTCACGCGTCAGTGTGAGCTTCCTTCGTTTTATTGTGCGGTCTCGTTTCGTGACTGTGTCGGACAGTCCGGTACTGTTCCCACAGGATGCCATCAAAGTACCCGTCAAAGATCCTCAGGTGGTCCAAATTAATTCGGAGCATTCCTCTAGGGCTCGCCTCATCGCCCGAGTAGCGTCGTCACGTTAAACCTCATCATGAAATCTTCCAAGTACCGGCTGGTTTAGTGTACTGTGCGTTTGCTCATTTTTATGTCCGACGCAGTATGCCTCAAGAGAACAGTCAAGACGCATGACGCAATGATAGTACAGAGATGCCTGCATGCTACCGTTTTTTCAAATGGGTAACGCACGTTCTTGAGTTCGATGGAATTTTTTCTCCGGACAGGCAGCTCGAAAGAGTGCGTGCCCTGGGTACACGAAAGACCGCAGACTCGTACAAACGCCGCCGGGAATGTTTGACAACTGGTGATGGAATTCAAAACTGTTGAGAGTGAGCTCACGGTCTTGACGGAAACTACGACGGAACTTGCGCGGTTGAGAATTTAAGCTACCTTCGGGAATGAACATGGAAGCAAGAGGGCGTAGGCGTAGCCTGAGGCGTGAGGCACGGTTTTCGAAGGAGAGATTTAGTGTTTCGTGTTACTGTAAGCGTGATGCACTTGATATCAAAGAGCAGTTTTCTCTTGGGGCCCGGATAAACGCAGATTCCTAAAGAAACGAATGAAGTCAAATGGTAAAGTTCGGCTCCCTCCAGAGCTGCCCTGCGGAGAAACGTAGGTATGTTGTGTAGACCATATGCGTACGTTGTGTAGTGCTACACATAAGTTGTGTTATGTAAGCGTAGTACTCAGCGTAAGTTATGCGGTACACTTAGGTTGTGTAGCACATATCCAGAAATGAGCGTGTTGCAATTTTTGTCTTAGGGAAAGCGCCACTGTTTTCTCGCCCCAACTTTACACGAATGTTGCACTTTGTGGTCTATTTTGTTTAACACCACGAACGTGAACCGCCTTCTAGTTTATTCAAAAAATAAAAGCCATTTTCAAATATAGACAAATATAGACAAATGGCGGCCAGTTTGACGTTCATGTCAAAATTGGAATGGAGGCACCACATGCCACTGTTCTATCCTGAATTAACCCCAACCCTCGCTCCCTCAAAAAATTTTCATGGCTCTTCAATAGAAGTGGTGGTCTGTTCGGTGCAACAGGGATAGACTGGGAGTCGCCCATTTATTACGTGCGCTGGAGGGGAAAGCAATGTTACGTTGAAGTTTGTAACACAAGCAGTCAGGGACGACCACTGGTGAGCGATGCAAATTTTGTTTTCACCAAAGCTGTACGTGTAGTTATGGTAATAAACTTGGTACTTGAACTTCGGGCCTTCCATTTTTAATAATTATAATGTAAAACTCTGTAAATTAATTTTTCCGGTTTTGCGGCAAGGGTTTACCGTACCAGCAGTGAATGTTGGTTTTGATGAGATATAACTAGGTACTCCATGTTTCTATTGAACATCAAGGATTGAAAGCAATCTTTCTGATTATTTTTTCCGGCAATTTGTATTGTAGGAAAATAAAGAGAAAGATAAAAACATGGCGTCAAAAATGTCTCGTTGACGCATGCTGTCTGTATTAAAAATGTAGAAACACCTCGGCTTCTAAAGTGAGGCTACTATAAGGTATAATGCTTCTGCCAGACAAATGGCGCTTGTAACAAATGCGTATTGAATGAATGCTGTCAGCCTGAGTTCCACAGGACTGCATCACATAAGAGAGGCGGCGTTAATAAATAACGTCGTTTATTAGCGTCCCTTTGAGAACCCAATGCGGCAACTATACCATTTATTTTATACCTGAACGGTGATAGCAGAGAATTGGCCTGAACGCTTGAAGTAACTACTATTGATTGATTGTAGGATTTTAACGCGCCGACGCAGCGCAGGCGATGAGGCGCGCCGTAGTGGAGGGCTCCGGATTAATTTTGACCACCTGGGGATCTTTAACGTGCGCCGAAATCTCGTACACACGGGCGTTTTTGCTTTTCGCCTCCATCAGAAAAGCAGCCGCCGCGGCCGGGAATCGAACCCGCGACCTTTTGAAGTAACTACTAAAACATGTTGTAACCCACTTTTTGAAGGGACAAGACAGTGTTCTCTTTCTCTCATAGGTTTGCGCGACACCATTTTCTCAGCAGATGGCCTACACCCGCGGCGTTCTGCCGAGACAATACTCGTCTTTGGCTTCGTGACATCTGGTTGAGGTGCTAGGTACATGCACCCTCAATTCTCTTCAAGTCGTTAAGCAAGCCCAACTCGTGCCAGCCGCCGACAGCAAGGCCTAAATCCGGAATTTCAATTACTGCCAGATAAATTGAAGGCTGAAGACGTCACAACTGGTGCTATAAACCAGGCATTCATGATGACCAATACATCAAGCACACCTGTAGTTCTGCAGCAGCCCCGGAAACCACCATTATTTCATGGGTCACCTACGGAAGATCCCGACGAATAGATGGATATTTCGAGATTGTCTGAGCGTTTAACCGATGGGATTACGACGAAACTCATGCAAGTGTTTTTCGACCTTGAAGGGTCCGCACAGATTAGGTTCTAGAACCACGAACGTACGCTGATAACCTGGGAGCTATTCGAGACCCAGCCGTCGAAAACGCTCACGACTTTGGTACGCAAGGAATAGGCCGAACAGCTGCTGCAGACACGCACGCAGCATTCCAATGAAAGCGTGCTCATGTTCGTTCGGGCACGGCGAAGCGACTTTTTCGCCGTGGGACCCAGAAATAAGCAAAGAAAAGAAACTAAGGTTTCTGATTCAAGGGGTTAAGCAAGAGCTCTTCACACGCCTTGTCCGCTACCCCCCCCCCCAAGACTGTGTCGGAATTTGCGTCTGAGGCGGACGCGTTGGAGAAGGCGATTGGGGCCGGCGCTATTGACTCCGACACACTACGCGACACCATCAGTGCAGTGGTGAGGTCCCACGTTTTAGAAATGTACTCCTCAGTTTATGTCCTCATCCTTCGGCCCCCTTTTTCTTTCATTATCACCTCACTTCGGTCTTCCCTAGTGGCAGTAGCGAGCCTGCAATTCATGGGACTGTCTTCAGTTTTCACTATAGGTTTCCCCCTCTCTCCTCATCACCAACGTCAAATGCGCACTATAATAATGGGTAAAATTCTGTCCTTTCACCGTCGGCTTCGGGCAAGAAAAACATTAACGTCAAGAGGGCAATTACATTACTGTTCACTTCGCAGGGATCTGAATAGCAAGCGAAATGGCCGCAGCCACCCGCAGAAACAAACAGAAAACTATTTCGGGGGTGACTATGACTATATAAACGGATTGCTTTTCCAAGCCTGTGTTAGACGCCACTACTATGGTAAGCGGGGCTATACTTGTGTACGTTATCGCGCTGCGCCTCCTGATTCCGGCAGTCGCTTGATATCTTACACCGTTACGTACCTGCCGTTGCCTATTTCAGAATACTCACCGAACGCCACACGAACCACAGTTATTTCACCGCCGATAGTGCTAAAGGTAAAACAGGGGCTGTAGCGTATGATGTAGAAGCTTTGAACAACATGGCGACTGGCCCATGACGACACCCAGGTGAAACATAAGCAGCAGCCGTCGTCACCGCCACGGCAATGACTACTGTAGGGATCACTGCCACCATAAAGTTTAACACCCCTGTCAAACGTGCCTATTTAAGTGCACTTACACGGAGTGCACTCGGCTAAAATGTCATTCGGGAGCAGCTAAATGGCAAACGCGAATGACACTTTACAAGGAACGCACTTTACGCTGAGTGTGGTCCCCAAACATACTTTACCGGGGCCAGCTCGCCGAGTGAGTAATCTCGTGAACAGAAGTCTGATAATCAGAAAAATTAACCTAAAACCGCGAGCGTTCCGATGGTAATAAGTAACGTTAAAAGTTAATTATAAATAAATTGCTCATTTAGTTTTAGAAAAATTGAAGCAGCGACGAAAAATAAGAAAATAACATCTCTCTCAACAACGTGCCAGCGCCGCGTGGTGGGTGTTTTGCTCCATGGCAGCCGTTCTCTGCGGCGTTCTCGTGGTTTCTTGTGGCCCTGTGATTGTGTTCCTGCTTCAGCCTATTTCCGTTGTATTCAACGCTTTCAGATAATTTCCCCCAAACAATAATACCACTGTCATTCACTGCGCAGTGAATAACAGTGAAGATATCAGCGCCGGTGTTCAGTCGCCGTCCCGACTCTGTTTTTGTGGTCTTGTGCGAGGCGCCGATTGCGATTTTAAACAATACAAACACAACCAAATGTTTTCATTATTCCTCACGTGATAAAGAGGGGGAATTTCAAAAAAATTTCGTGTAATATTTACGTCGGCTATCGCCACTGACATCACGGCCAAGTGCACTTTATTTCGTCCTTTAGCAGCGCACAGCCTAAGTGTCACTTGGGAAGCCCGAATGCACTCGGCGGAAGTGCATTTAAATAGGCACGTTTGACAGGGGTATAACATCATCCTCATCAACAGCGTCGTCGTTGTCACCGTCGTCATCATTATTATCATAATGTCGGCATGTACATATCCTCGCACTGGTGCTGTCGTGGCATATAATTTTAAGCCTTATCGAGCGTGGGCGGTAACAACTTTTCTAGAAAAAAGCATAAATAGTGTCTCGCGCCTATTATTCTGCGCCCTCTAATCAAAGCAGTGGCGTTCACCGGCTTTGAACTACCACCAGCGAACCTAGCCATGTTAGCTTCCGAGCAGATGACTTCCTTGATCTGTTACTATTTAGCTCTGTGCGTTCATTTATCACCGTACTTGTCGAAAGAATAACTGCCCAGCCTATTGATAGCGTTGTCTTGTTTACTGCGATCTCACTTTCGTTGAAATTACAAACAAAAGTGTTTCAACTAATGTGGACTTTATTTCGCCAGTCATCATACCACCTAAACATCCTTTCTGCCAAAAGTCAGTACTGTGTATCAGCTAAACGGGCACCCTCTTCTGCCACCTCAAGTCGCTCAAGGACATTCCCAACTTGCACTCCTTCGCAATGTTCTCTGCCCCATTCTTTTTTAATGCGTAGCATGCTTTCCCGAGTGCCCCCGAAGCCAGGACCTTGTAACGCCCTACATTTCCACAAAAATGCAGATACCGCTGAATTTTCACCTGTAATCGCTATTACAGCGTAAATGGAGATAACTGGTCGCGCGAAGTTTTGAAAAACTAAAAAATAAGAAAAATATAAATAATACGGAACACCGCGAAACATGTACCGCACTGAATATCCACAAGAATGCAGATTTTGCGAAAGTTCCATCTGTAATAGTTATAAAAGCGCCAATGGAGAAACTTCTTTGACGGAAATTTTGAAAAACTAAAAAAATAAGAAAAATGTCAAAATTTGCGGAAAATAGCGAACCGTGTAACACCCCGCATTTCAGCAATAATGGAATTTTCGCATACGTTCAAGCTGTAATCGCTAAAACAGGGTAAATAAAGATAATTTATTGAAGGCAATTTTCCAAAACCACAAAGAAAACCAGTTTTCCCAAAAACCAAGCAACCCTACAAAAGGTACGGAAAAGAGCGAAACGTATAACAGATGGTACTTTCGGAATAATGCATATTTCTAGAAAGTTTCACCTGTTGTTTTTTTTTTACAGAATAAATGTACATAGTTGGTCAAACATTTTTTTTTTTCACTTCTTCGCTATGTCCTCTACCATATTACTTATTTTATCTTAATTGTGCTTGTGAGGACGCACTGCTCCCCACTCCTACTATGCTGCCCATCTCTTTCGGCCTCTGCAACCAACTGACTTCTTTCTTTTCCATCTGGCTCTCGACTCGATGGCTCAATGAAGCAGTCGATTCTTGCGTTGAGCCTAATCCGCGGCCTCTGAAATACTCGTTTTACTTTTCTTTCTGCACACATTCCTTGTTTGCCAGCTTAGTCACCACATTTTTGGTGGCCCTGATACCTGAGGGAGAGAAGCCTAATGGCCTCTTTATGGCCACCTTCTGAGTTTAGAGTGTTCTTATCTTTTGATTGCAGGGAATCTCCCACACTTGCTTTTGGTTCCTTATCTGTTTCTTCTACGCTTTCTTTATTTGCGTAGGGCCCTCCCTTTCGATTTACAGAGAGAAAGGGGGAAAGGTGTACTACCACTGGCCCTTCATAGACAGGGGAGTTCGATGGAACTTTGAATTTTTTTCTGCGAAAGTGTCCGCCAGGATATATGAGATGCCTATTTTATTGAACGTCACCGCTAAGTAGGCTCTTCGGAACACACGCTTACGGCGTGTCAGGACCTCGACCTTGGCAATCGACCTTGGCATTTTTCGTCGGCGTTAAAGAGTTTAGAATGGCATGTGGCGCCGGCATTCAATAACATTACTCGTTGGAGCTGTGATATCTAGGTTATGGGTGGTAGGCTAGATTTGAGGCCAAGGAATTGAAATATCATCAGCGCTATTACTACACTGAACTAATATAATTTTCTCTACAACCCGCATGAAACAGAATATAAGACGCAAGCGGGACATGAAAATAAACAAATAGAAAAGTAACAAGAACAAATCAAGCCACCACACAAGAAACCAACCAGTGAACCAAAGAAAAAGTCAGGTACATGAAACAAGTTATACCGGTCTAAACATTTACAATTAAACATTCACAGTTTTGCAGATCCCAGTTATGTGGTAGTTGTCAGCACACCTGAGACTAAAGAAACTAGATTTTTCCCGCTGACCATTCATTCACGCGCGTACGTCCGCCGCAGTCTTGTGCATCCAATTAGTGCATAACTAGAATCCGCAGTTCACTCAAATACAACACAGAATCGGACGGTGCGTCACGGATGCGAGCGACGCAAACCGCTGGTGCTGCGGTTTGACTACGAATGGATTTTCGGATTTGGCGGTCAGCGAGTGCCCCCAGATATCCATCATCCAACTTTCATAATTAAAGGGCTTCTCTCCCACTTCTCGCCGCGCTCCACGCTCGCGGCTCAGTGGCTTAACAACGACATCGATCTTTCGACCGATTTGAATCCTCGGCCTCGTAATCACTAATTGCTAAGCGACCAGGAAAGTACGACAGGCCGGCTTGCCGGATGAATTTCGCTTTAAGGTCTTCGCCTCGCCAATGGAGTTCGTGCACCATGCGCTCACTGGGGGAGGTGTGCATGCAGGCTTCCTGCATCTAACCTTCGACTTTGACGCATCCGCACTTATAGTTTAGTCGCGCTAGGTGCAACTAATAAAAACCTATCAAAAATCGGCTATTGCCAACCATATGTTTATTAGTGTAAGCTTTCATCCTTAATAATAACTTAGATAAGAAAGTTCGAAAAAATTTGCGCAGCGTCTGGGCTATTAGAGGGAAAAAGTTGCTGGCGATGGGCAGCAGCTTTGGTGTCATGAGCCTGTCATTTGCTGGCAAAACCCTACACGCAGAATTACGCGGGTTGTTTCAGGGGCAAGGCACTTTAAGGCCTAGGCTTTTGCGGCGTGCGGCACCCGGGCTCACGGCACAGCACCGTGTAAGTGGAAACGTCTGTGAACAAAAGGTTCACAAAAGGTTAACAGGAACAAATTAAGAGGTTCACAGAAGGTTAGAGAAAGAGAGAGAGAGAGAGAGAGAGACACGCAGCACTGTGTAAATCAAAACATCTGTGAACAAAAGGTTCAGAAAAGGTTAAAGACAACAACATAAAAGGTTCACAAAATGTTAGAGAGAGAAAGAGACAGAAAGAGGGAGAGAGGGAGAGAGAGAGAGTTCTCCTGAGAGCCACGCTGCGCACGCGCGAACAGCATCGGATTGGATTGGATTGGATTGGATTGAATTGGATTCGGATTGGATTCAAATAGATTGGACTGGATTGGAATAAATTGTATTGGGTTCGATTGGATTGAAAATCGTTTTAGCAGCAGAAGCACTATCAAGCGGGATTTATGGTGAGAACGATCCCCAGTGCTTCGTCCCCTCGTCATGGTTCATTTCGTGGAAAGACGGAAGGAAGTAAACTTTATTTTCCTAAGCCCCCTTAGTCCAGGGCGCCGTCTTGGGAAGCTGTGGCCATAGCTTCCTCCGCTCTGGACGTCAGCAGGAGCAGATGAGTTAATTTTTTACCTGTGTGGAACTTCGTGGCAGCACCTTTTAAACCCTTTATTAAACGCAAACTAAAGCCATGTATTTAATGCCAACTGAGCGAGAGAACTTCGCAAATATTGGGAGATTTGTATATACAGACAATGACATAATTTCACCCCTACTTCATCCTGCAAAATAGACATGAGAGAGGTCCAGGGAACGTATTGTTGCGGAAGTGGATGAGCATTCATTCATTCTGGATTGGGCGCAACTCGATTCAACGCCACAGCATGACCTGTTTTTTGTCCTCGCCGGCTTCTTTCTTTTTGTTTCACTCGTAAAAATCACGGTCAGGCAAAACAATGCCTTCGCGCACTGAGTGGTTGTGGAACAGGTATGAACCATCACGTTGAATGCGAAAAAAAAGGTTTTCGTATAGAGGTGGAGCACAGTCTCAGGAATACAAATTAAACGACTACGGCCACAGCAGTAGTTTAATATGCAGAAAACGTGAACACCGCGGCAACGTTTTTATTACCCCAAACCTTTGTTCGAACTAGGACAAACGTCACAAAGCGGCGGATGGTAATCCAGGGTTGGGCGGAACTTGCTTAAAGGGAAACTGAGGCAGTTTTCAATTTGCTGAATACACAGAAATTCGGAAGCGTTGACCTTAAACACCTAACCTACGAGGTCTTTTTCTTTTTTTTTGGTTGAAATAGCGGCGTAATAGGCGAATAAACAAGCGCCATCGCCACGCCCCCGCGACGCGCGGAGCGCAGGGGAGGAGGACGGCACGAGAGTGAAAGGGGACGTGGTGACGTCGTCGTGAGGAGCGATCGGCCGCCGCGGCAAGTGTTCGGCCCCTGCTGCTGCCTTTCTCAGCGTGCCGTCCGCCAGCGTTAGCTTTCGTGGGCCCCGTGCTGTGTTTTGTTTTGATTTAGCAACTAGTAGTGGAAACTTTTTCAGTGCTGCGTTGTACTGCTTCACAATCGTGCCGAGGAAGCGGAGTAACCATGCCGAGGTTCTGCTCGGCATTCGGTTGCAACAGCACCAATGGCCGCGATAAAGTGGTCTTTCACAGCTTCCCGCGGGAGCCGAAACTCGCTGCTCAGTGGGTTGCTACTGTAAAGAGGGAACACTTCAAGCCAACAAAGGCGAGTGTGTTGTGTTCCAGACATTCCCATACAGGCTGCTTCTAGGCAGTATCGGGATGCCATTCTGTCGTAGTGCAACCTCCAGCACAGCCCTGTTGAGGCACACATTTTTTTAGTTTTCTGGTGGTTGTGGCGCACCTGGGGTGCCTTTGCCTCTCTCGAACCTCCCGTATCTCCTGGCAACAGCAGCAATCTTCTTCGTCGGTCATTGTAACGCAGTGCGCGCATGAACACCTGTTATGAAAACATGCTTATCGTGATATGAGTGCCTCAGAAGGGACCACTACTGACCAAAGCGTTTCAATATAGCTCATGCTGAACTAAGTGACGATGCCACTGCAGTTTACAAAAGCCCCAGCGGCGGGATATCGGCTCTAAAATCTGGAACAGCAGTGGTGACGTCGCAAAAAAACATGTGAGGAGCGGCTCTCTGTAATCAAAATTGGAGTATCGTGTCGCCGCTGCACGACTGAAGCCGTTGGTGCGTACTGGCGTGTGCGCTGCTTGTACTGTATGTACTCCTGAACTTCTTGTTGGATCACGGACAAAGAAAAAAGAGCTGTGCGCTGGTGCCGCGGCAGTAATAATATGGATGAACCCCCGGTGAAAAGACCTCTGTAGCACTTAAAATTTGCATATAAATTAGTGCGTACGTCAGCAGAAATTTAACCTCCTCTAATAAAGAAGGCCTTACTTTGCACCATGGTACCGCATTTTCGAGAAACACGGTGCGAGAAAAGGGAAATTAATTGTTGTGGCTCAAGACGCCACTTGCATGTTTCGAAGGAAATTTTCCATTGAAAAGGTGGTTGCTTCTCAAAATCAGCGCAGCAAATGATTCACAAATTGCATACGCAAACCATACAAAAAAAAAAAAAAAAAAGACTTCGGCGGGAATTGAACCCGCGAAGTTGAGCGCACGGGCGCGACGCGCGAGAGCACTGCGCCACCGCACAAATCGCGACACGTTGCAAAATAGCCTAGGTAATAGATGGAGGCCCATCCTTCCGTGTCGTACGTCGGTGTTTACTAGCTGGTTTACAGAATTCCTGGCTGGTAAACTGAAATTTTTTAAATAGCGCTTGCACAGCAAGGTTCCCTGAAGCCCCCACAATAGCTTATCGCCATCAACTCCGCTGCTTCGCGAAAGCGCTCGCAAAAATGTGTGTGCGCGGCTGCGACTGCGATTTCCCACTGCGGGGATAGAGCTTGTCGTACTTTGGTTTTACGTTTCACTTGAAAAACCTTGGCCAATATTGATGCCTTATTACCCAAATTACCCTACGTAACTCTTCTTCTGCACGAAACTGACCTTACATTTTCTACAGGCGAGCCGATCGCACACGCATTTGCAGGTTGCAGCTCCGGGGTAGCGGCGTCGCCGAAGAGCACGGCCGAAGCGTCGAAAGCCAAAATACGGATTGCATTAGCGCTAGTGTTGAGTTGCATGGGCTTCGTGGATCTTACTGAGTTTATTACACTCCAGAAACTATCAAAATAGAGCCGCATTCATTGCGGCACGGATATTGTCGGGGAGCAGTTTTCGCTTCTCGGCCGATTCCCGACGACGCGTCGGGCGACCGGTCGGGTGACCGATTTTGTTGGCTTCTTCGGTCGGCGAACCAGTCACACTACGGCGACTTTCCATCGGCCGACGTGTTTGTTTCGCCGTCGGCGTAGTATGACAGCGCGGTCGGGCAACTCGGCAGTTGGCCGATGGCTTGGCGACTCAGCTGTTTCCCAGGCGGGTGAACGTTGCCGGTTGGGACACGTATTCCTCGGAAGTGTTGTTCGTCGCCAGCACTTGTCGCCGTCGCCGCTCGTGCACGGGCGAGAGGCTCGAACAGTACGGGTGTACGATAAACTCACTACTCGGACTGGCCATCGTGGGATCAATTAAACAAATGCAAATACAGCGTTTTCTACCGCGACGACCCGCTGGGAACGCGTTTCATGCTCCGCCTCCTCCGAGTGTCCTCACGACGACGTCACGAAGACTTGACCAATCACGAACGGCGGTGAGGTTCGCCACATGCCCCTAGGCACCCGTTGTTCAATTTTGCCAAAATTAAGTGCTTTTTAATAGTTTATGCCAAGTTTTGACTTGATTTTCGAGTTCGCCGTATGAAAAATGATAAAATGGGAGCAAAAGCTCTTTTTTTGTAAAAAGTGCTTCACTATCCCTTTAAGAATCTGTACATGTCAGGCGGGGCCTCAATCAGCTCTCAATAATGGAAGTTGGCAAGCCATTTATTGTTTGACAAAACCACGCATTTACTCAAACCAAAGACCATTAAAGCAAATCCTAAAGCCAACAACACCCTAATGCACGCAACCCAAAACTAAACCACATTAAACATAGGAAAACGAGCATTACACCTCTACTCAGCTGCTTTTTCAACTGGGGCGTCATAACACAGTTTCAGAATGAATTGAAGACTACCTTGCCATCAAACATGTCCGGCTCACTCAAACACCTGCGGGCCTTGGTTTGCTCAAAGGCGTACGACTAACGCACCCAGCATCTCCTGCTGCTATTCTTGTCCTCCCAGGCTTTGGAGGTTTGCTATGCGGGTTCGCCCGTTACCAGAGAACATGCATCCTTATCTCCCTACGGGGAGAAGACAAGCACAGAGTCAAGCCCACGAGAACATCTATGCGAACTGTCCGGACGTCGCGTATACAGACGCTAACTGGTATCCAGGCGGGCAGAACAAAGTAGCGACCTTCACATCCAAATCAGCCCTTTGGCAATTTCACTCGCACTCGTTCACAACAAGGCCTAGGTCATCTGAACCGACTCCCAAGCTGCGTCCCGGAGTTTCTTGGCGGAGAGGGTGGACCCACCAACTTTTCAAATCCACCGGGCACGTGCCCTAAAAGTAGCACCAGCGCTCGCGGAATAAACATTTATTCCTTTTCCTCCTCTCGCAACATTAACCAGAAACAAATGTGGCCCTCGTCTAGACACCCGGCCACTGCACATTGAAGGGCAACAATTTTGCCCATGTGCAAGCCTCCGCACTCTCCACCGAGGCCCCGTAAGAACAAGCGGAGTCCGCACCATGGGTCGCATTTCAGGACATTACACGGTACTATCTACTCTGCTGACAATATTTCCCTGAGCCTTACTCGAAGCTGTCCAAATCAGAAGAAACCACTCTTCGTCGCGTGGAATTGAATACCTTCGTCTATCCCATTCCATTACATCACATGTTTTCCACTCAATTTTCCACCCAACGCACTTTTTGCTCTAAGCGTGGTGCACTTGCCGCCCACAATTTATTACAGCTTGCTCATGGTGAGGACTGTACACGACCAGGGAAAGAAACGGCGGCGTTGCGCTGGAGTACAAAGTGGGGCCGTGACCATGCTTCTGCATAGATGGCCAGGCTCACTGCGCAACCACCCAATGTGGGAAAGCCAGCTTACAAATACCAACCCTACACCAATCCTTTAAATTCGGCTTCATTTCCGAACAAAATTGCATGGCTGGGAAGACATTGTTCAGGGAAATATATGCCGCCATTATCAAATATGCAGACCCTGGGACCGTTGTTATTTTTTTAGCAGCAATGATACTGTTCGGCTGTGATTGATGATCCTCTCTTCTGGTATCGTGTCTCACTCTATCTGGAGCGGGTTTCTTGACCCCTAAAATAGTGATTACCAGTATTGAAAAAATCATGAAGCAATCAAAACCGTCCTAGCGCCGTCATAATTTGATAAAAGACGTGTTATACTGCGCCTAAAAACGTCCTCCTAGCAATGCATTTGTGTTTATAGGTGAAGCTGACCTTTAAGAAAATGCTACCGGCTTGGTGTTTTGTATTCTGGCTTTCCCACATTGCCCGTTGAACAGAGAAGTATGCCCATCCACGGATGGAGCAGGATTACAAAAATGTATGCAACTCTTGTTTGAGCCATAGTAACCCAACAATTGCATGAATGTTACCGCTAGAACGAATTTACCATTACACCAAGCTTTAGTTATTCGTCATAATTCGTTAGCCCTCACTGAAGTTGTAAACGTTACATAATTATTGTCTGCTGTCAATACAGGACCAAGTACTTAGGAAGTATGGTTTCAGAAAGCAGCCTAACTTTTGTTTTACAGGAAGTATCTGCAATTACAATTATTCGCTGCAATACAATTAGCCTCTCAAACGAATCTTAAATTACACACAAGAAAGAAGCCAAAGCTAAAGGGAATCTCCGTAAAGACAAGCCACAGATCTGCTGTTTCAGCAGATATCACACTGGGTGGGACTGGGAATAAATATGGTAAAAATATTCATACGCTGAAAATTGTAGATGTTCGCTCACTCTGTCTCACCTGAGACAATCTGCTAGGTCCTATTCATCTACAGTCGCTCTGTAAAATGGCGTGTTGGCGATTGTTGGGTACTTATAGCGGGAGTCTGTTGATTCAAGTGTAATCTGTCCGTTTGAAGTAATTCATGATGCAACCTTTCACGTAACGTGTTCCAAGCTAAAAAGGGTTGGCATTCCTACTGCCCGAACTTACAACAACAGGAATTCACTGCCTCTTTTCTTCCTTTTCACCCCGAAAAGAATTTGCATTCCCAAAAATTCGATCTATCATAGTGCTCGCAAGGACGAAATCATGACCACCGTCCCAACCTTCAACCAGTAAGAAAATCTTGGTTTTCCGTATTAGGCCTACTTGCTGGAAAACACAGCCTTCCAGAATGTTTATTTCGGCCATTGTCCAACTACTTTGCGTTCGTCGAGCTTATTATCGATGGAAAAGAACGCAACAATAACAAAACGTTCTGGAAGCTTTCATTTAGGCAGTATTAATTCTTATAGCGGCATGTTATAATAGCGTTATGCGTAGTAGCGGCATGCCGTTCCTTTCCGGCGATGTTCCGCACCGAAGTTATTACTATCCGCCTCCACTACGTGCCCTAAAACTTCAGATCAACCGTAAATACTCCACAAAAGCCAGGAAGCCAAGCAAGCTAAACCATACCAGTATCACACTTGCACCCCTTCCTTTGTTTTATGTGCTGTGTTACTTCTGTGTTGTTGTTTTCTTCGAAGCCGATTTTTGCTCATGGGGAAGGTCTCCTTGCGTGAAGAATTGCCGCCGTGTCAGTTTGTGTAAACACTGGGTACGTATAGGCGAGAAAGTTGCTGAACTTGTAACGTGACCCTACCTTTCAACCTTTTTTACCCCAAAGGAATCGTTGAGCCCGTTCGAGGCAAAACATAGGGACATAACAGAGAAAAGCACAGTTAACTGTTCTACTTCAAAAGGCACATTAAATTGGGGTATAGAAACGCAAATTAAAAAAGCGACATTAGATTAAAAAAGAATGAATGGACTATTAGTACGATTCATGCGGCGGGGCGAGCGATAACAGAGCGACCACTTTTGTGGGGCATTTGTGTTGAACCTAACGCACTTCACCTACCCTAATGTACTGGTGTTTAACCAGACGAACAGATACCGCGTTCAGTACAGTCAACAGAAACATTGCGTAAACTTATTAATTTGATTGGTTAAATACCGCGAATCAAATCTGGCCTAAGGAGGGCAGCGCAATATAAAATAGCAATGCTTTACAAGGGTTGCATATATGGTAATAATCGTAGGCAAACAAAGAGAAAGTTTTGAATATGAATTAAAAACCAAAACCGACACAGGGCAGGTATTACATATTTGATGACGGCAAAGGAAAGCCGCGTGGAGCAAACTGAAGTGATAATTCTGTTTTTGTAAAAAAAATAAACCTGCAATGGCTCGTGACCGAAAATATTAAAATGCTGTAACGATGTTTTTGAAAATCAGGTGTGTTCTATACTACCATGATTAGGCAATACACACCTTATTTAGAATACAACGAATGCTTGGATGGGCAATATTCCTTCGCTATGACAAGCGCATAAGCCCAAGTGAATGACATTTCAGCTGCCCAGTCACGGCTTCTATAAAGAATATGAATAAACATAGTAGCCAATTGTTAATTTTCTCCCATTTTCGCTGTGTTTCGGCCTCTTGGGGACCCTTGCAACACTTTAGCATTGATGAAGAGGTTTTTTTTACAGTTTTATATGCTTGGAGGTAGTTAACTTTTTCATAAGCCAAATTTGCAGGTGCTATCGCACAGGCGTTACAGGAATGCAGTATCCAAAGAATACGGGATACAACGGTTATTGAGAAAGTATGTGCATGCTTTCACTACATGAATTTGTTTCACAAAACGAGGACTCCAGACATATCAAATATGAAACCATAAAAAAATTAGGTTGAGTAGCACAGACACAATGAGGTGTTACACCTGATCCGTGCCGGCCACATGCTGCTCCATACATCAGATGAACCAAAATGCTGCCATGATAATAATGGTTCCTGCTTCAACTGGAAACCATAAACGTTCAGTTAGCATCGCTATCTTTTGTAATAAGAAAAAGATTGCACATAATCGCTTACCTTTAAACTGCCCATCGAGCCTCAGGGCTTGATGATAGTAGACACTCATAAACACGTCTGGTTTTGGAGCGGGCAAAATTACGTGCTGCCCTCTCTTTCTCCCTGTTTCAAGGTCCGAATTGCTTTGTATGTCAACACATGGCTTTAAATGTAGAAAGCCCCACAATTTCCGTGAGAATAAAGTGTTTTTGGGTGTTGCTCCTGAGCAACGCTGAGTATTAAATGATTGCCAGCGATCCTTGAGGCACGACGGAGCGAACGTTTATAACTTCGATTACTATCTATCTAAACATTGTATTGCCTTCAATGAGATCCATAGGATATGTGCTTCTAACGACTTTTAAATGAATACCGATTGCTTTAATGATAGTAATTAGAGTAACAGAACGAGCTATACCAGAGTTTTCCGTAAAAAAATGAGAAAAACTTTGATTTTGAGCAGATTGTTGCAACAGGGGTAGAAACAAGCCTTCGAAAAAATTGTGTACAATTTCGGAATTGTCTGTAGTCAGATCGAGAATTGTAGGGGTCGACGAAGACATTTTCAAAGTGCGTGTGAAATATTCTACATGCTACAGTACCTTTCGTCAGCTGAAGCTCCTTTTGACGTCAGAGCCTATACTTCAACACTTTGACTCCTCTCCACCTACAGACGTTCATACCAATGCCAGAGGAGTTGTAATAGCGGCCGCACTAGTTCTACGTCATGATCAAAGTGAACACGTCATCGCTTAGGACAGTCGAGCACTAAGCCAAATCAGAAAAGAATTACACAGTGACCGAGCAGGAGTGCCTCGTCGTCGTGTTTTTTACTCAAAGATTGTGATCCTATCTTTATGGGAGATCATTAACGATTGTGGCAGATCATCATTCCCTATGCTGGCTCTTCAACCATCACAATCCTTGCAGCCGTCTTGCACGTTTGGCACTGCGTCTGCAAGAGAATACCTTCGCTGCGACGTACACGAGCGGCCGTAAAGATACTGCTGCCGATTGCCTATCTCGCCTGTCACTTGAAGAAACTCACTGCTTTGCTGACCATTTTGACGACTACGTTGCTTCGCTCTCAATACCATTCCCTGACCTCGTAAACTTCAAGGTGAAAGAGCGCCGAGACAAGATTCTAGAGCTCCAATGCGAGCCTGCCTGTAATGAAAGGCGTGCTCGTGGTTTATGCGTGTGAGAAGGCCTACTCTACAAGACGTGTGCTGTGGGCTTCCGCCTTCTTTCATTCTGGTGTGTGTAGATTCCCGTGGTGGAACAAATGTCGTCGTTTTAGTTCAGGCACTATATAATCTATAAAATACCGCCGCCGTTTACCAAGAAATGTCACGAAGACAATCCACATAGCTTTAATCGAAAACGACGTGCCTTTTCTTACCACCTATACTCACACGGACCACAAATAACGAGCCGGCATGTTTCACTCACACAGCTCCAACTTGCCGAAGCACATTCGTGAGTTTGAAAGAAATCTAGTTCCGCCTGATTCACGTCACCGTACTTCTTCTCATGTCTACCGTCAAGGTTTATCAAATTAACCTCTTGTCCTTAATATGATTGCTTGTCTATCTATTTCGCCTATTTGTAGCTGAAATAAAACAACTAGATTGCGCACATTTTTTTGCTGCAACTGTTGCGCGCTGTTGGCAGAAGTATGGCCTGGACCAGTTTGTATTATGAGCCCAGTTTACTCCAAACCCTCAAAGCTCAAAGAACTTTTGCAATAAATCTATGTTTTTTATTCCTGACTCGGAACTTGGCATTGAACGCACAAAACGTTAGTTTTCACGATATTCAAAAGGAAGTTTTCCGATAGTGTGATCACATATTAAAGAAGGACCGATTTAGAGTGGAGGTCCACAAAAAAAAATGAAGAATGTTCTGTATTTATTCACACATTGTTATTCTATCATCACAATTGTGTATTGCCTGGACATTTGTTACCTTTGTTGGGTATTACTCATCCTCTTCAAACAACGAAGGCGGAAGAAACCAATATTGCCTTGTAATTTGTTATAAATTCTGCTTGAATTCACAGCTGTCGTCGAATGCGCATCCAAAGATCTTTCAAGATCACCTCAGTTTAAGGATTTTTTTGGAAATCTATTTACGTGTGGGTATTTCGTTGTTTACTCCGGTGAAAAATTGATTTGGTGTATCCTTCAACAGATTTTCTGTTGCCGATTTCTCTGTGGGCTGCTTCAGCTCAGTGGCACCTTTTAATGTCTTTTTATGTCTGAAGATGCCTTTTAATGCGCGTGAAAATTAATAAAAACAGCCCCACCGCTGCTGAACCATTGCAGTTCATATCCCCACCTGAATGCATTCCTTTTTTCAGAACGCCTTTGCCGCACAAAATTCATCTGCTCTGGCCCGTGTCGGCTTCTGTAATTCTTCGTAGTGTTCTTTTCTTTTCCGCACGACGCCTATTCGCAGGTACTATTCGACAGAAGAACCGGCTGCACAGATTGTTGGGTCTGAAGGACATATGTAGTGTTTTAACCTTTCGCCGACAATGGGGCATGTTGTGTCGAACCTGCGGACAATTGAAAACTATTAGAAAGACCAGTGTTTATAGAACTTCGCGTAAAAAGGCGTTTAAGAAGAATAGTGCGCACCTTTTTTCTCACAATTCCGCCTAAAACAGCAGGTTCACTTCGCTTTCAGCAACATTATGAGGAAAATTACGTTAAATGACTCACTATCTTGCAAAAAAATGTAAATTATCCCGATTGGTCAAAAACTTCCACCGTGCTTTTCTGGAGAAAAAACACGTGTTTTGATGCGAATGGAACATCGCCGTACGTAATAAAATAAACCAAAGAAGATTACGCTTACATGCCTTTTTTAGGGCCGGTATTTCCAAGGTGCGTTCGCTTTGCTGTTCACATCACCGAGGAATGCTTAAATGGTCGGTAAATAGGAGGTGCTCGCGTGATGTTGGTAAACATTCGGCCGCTAGTACCTTTGTCACGTACATACCGCATTCACGGAAGAAGATCACATCAAATAAAGTTATTCTCTCTCTCTCTCTCTCCATAACAGCCGTGGCATGTGGGCATCTTGTGGTTGTGTTTACGCGGCCGAGTATCTCCAAAGGAGCTGGATGGTTAAGGGAGCAGCTAGGCGTAAATACCCGTATCTTAAAGTAAATATAAAAATTCACCATCTTCCCGTAGGAGAACCCTGAGTAGTATGTGAAGCAGCCATGGGGTCGACTCCAGTCGACTGCGTTTAGGTTGTCCGCAGACATCATGCTCACCTCGTCTATGATCAAGCGATTCACGTTGTGGAAGGAAAGCGGAAGGTTTTCAACTCGCTGGCGGTGAGGCCTCCGTCCTTGTTGGGGCCGGTAGTCTTCCGAAAGAGCTTGAAAGGCGCGTGCACCGTGGTTCCTCCCACTGTCATAGCCGCCTTTTCGGTGCTCGCACAGATGACGAACGCGTTGTAGGCGGTGTTGTTGCCGGTGTTGCTGTACCGTTTGTAGAAGTCCATGGCAAGCCGGAGGACAAATGTATTGCCGCAACTGGCCGGTATGGTGAAGAAGACCCGTTACGGAGGTGCTGAAGGCGTCGTCTACCGGTGAATGATCTCGCGCAGTAGCTCTAGCTGTTCCGCAACAAGTCTTGTCTCGGGATGATGTCGGCATCTTCATGTTTCGGGGGGACGATCACGGCAGGAGAAGGTGCTGCTCCTTCTTGTTCTTCTTGTTGTGCCCTCTTGACCGCGGCGCTGACACTGGCGTTGACGCTGGCGTTGCCGGTGGCGTTACCGGCGGCGTTGCCAGTGGCACTCATTGCGGCGTTGCAGGAGGCGGTTCCCCTACGGGAAGATGGCGACGGTGGTTGAACGCGAAGCTATCTCGTGACGAATTCTTTCGTTGGCCAATCCGTAGGGGAATCCTGCCAGAATCATTATTAGCGGTGCCTGGCGAGGCATGTGCAGTGGGGGTGTGGACGCCGCACGGCGGAGGGAGGGACATAGCCCCGACCATGAGATGCTTCGTATCTAAAAACGAATAAAAGAATGAATGATCCACCACCGAAACCTGGAGTGTTACGTTTTTGGGCGTCGTACTCATATTTAACATTTTATGGCGTTTTATGACCCCTGTGTTGAGCTTGTTTTCTGTCCATCTTTTCTTTTTAGGTTTCTACCCTGACGTTCCCTTATGAAAATTTCTATTTCCACTCAAAAGACAGTCTCATCCCGAAGGAAATAGACTGTGTGCGTCCTGTGTGTTTCCTCTGTGTTGGAATTTCGCCACCGACTTTCTGCGTCCCCCAAGTGTCCTGTGTGTTTCCGTCCTCCATGCGTCCACTCTATCTCCCAAAGGCAACAGACACCATACGGCCTTTGTGTGTCCCCTGTATGTCACGAAGGCAACAGACGGCATTCGTCCCTTGTGTGCCCCCTGTATTGAAATTTCGCCACCGACTTTCTGCGTCCTCCAAGAACCCTTTATGTTTCCGTCGTCTACGTGCCCCACAAGCTTCCACCTTTTGAGTGTCCTTTCCAAGCTGTCAAATAACAGTGCCCAACAGCCAGCTGCATGTAGAAAATGTCAGGCAGCTCCACAGTCACTGGTTCATGCTGCAGTGGTTTCTGTAAGAGCAAGCTGACGAAAATCACATGTATCACATATGACTCTTGCAAACCTCACTACTTTATTCAGGTTGCATACATAAGTGCTACTTCCGCCTGCCACACCAGGTGTCTCCTCATCTTTACCCCTCACAGGATGGGATAGCCACTGCCACACTTGAACCTGAAATGAGAAACGCATTGATCGCATATGAAGGGGTTTAAACAAACATGTCCATACCCAGCTTTCTCGCTCAAACTTCCAACCTCTTAGGAACCTAGCAACACCACTTTAGGAAAGTGATATTTGGCAAAAAGCCAGAAGTCAACGGGAGGATGAAAACACTAAAAGAAGATTTCCAGGTTTCGGAATATTTTTTGTGTAATTCGCTGTCAAATCCTACTCCCCATGCATTTCTATGGGATAGTTTCCATGGCTCAAGAACCTAGTCGCGGAACGTGCGCGACTTGAAACTGTCCACAAAGCACGCATTCACCCCACATATTAGCTGTGCCAAAGAACGTTTCATTTCACTAAAAAATTGCAGAGTAATCACTGTTTAAAGGACTGCCATGAGCGGGAAAGCTGCACATGTCTGGAACATTTGCTGGTTATGCGTATAAATATGAGGGAGTGTTCCCATACAAAACCGAACCAAGTATGCTGAAAGAGAGGTTCCAACTTCTAGGTTGCCAAATTAGCCACAAAATTTACACCACATAAATTAACTAATCAGCTTACGAACATCAAATATGACGTACTGTTACATAGGCAACCTAACCCAGAACTAAGTACTGTTTAGATTCATGGCCTCCTAATGACGGGCATTCATACAGCCTCGCAAGAGCATTTGAGAGATAAGATTTATTCAGCGGCACTGTAGGAACAAAGCAATATGGGGGGAGACGGCGGAGAAGGCAGCATAAAATTGCATGAACATGCCAAGACAGACATTGATCAGTCGTCATCATGAGTAGTTGCTTGTGTCTACACGTTCTATGCAACCTATAAAGGCAGCAGTTTTATTGTGCATTTCGTTTACGATACAGCACTTGCATCATCTAGTTTGTTTGTCTGTGCTTGCTGTCAAAAAGCAAAATGCTCAGAGTTGAGGAAACGCACATCACCATGAACTGACCAACCTCTAGGTTGGCTCCTCACTTTTTATTTCCTTGTGTCGGTGGGTCGACCAGAACATGGGTAAATAAAGCAGAAGGACGTATACAACCTTCTTGTGAATTCCATAATTATTGCTAGATAAAAATATAATTTCATCCTTTGGGCGTTAGGAAGGTGGACATGTATACCCTAGATCTGGGACGAGGAGGGGGCTCTTCAATAATTATGTCAGCGGCATTACCCTTTCACTGTTGGGGGTTTCTGGCCATGATGCTCTCCTAGTGTCGGATTGGTTTCGGAATATCAGGAAAGGAGCATAGTGATTTATTTGACTACGATAGCGTCTGGCACCCCGGCTAGAGCCGAGCAGGCCGCGGTGGCTCTTGTTTTACTTGACGACAGCCGGCATCGAATTTACACCGATTTTGCGCGGCCGTTAAGGCCGTTGCATCAGGTTCTGTTTCGGCCGAGCTAGCTCGCATCATAGGAAATAAGGTCATATCCTCATACACCATCACCTGGTTTCCCGCTCACCTAGGGTAGCACTTTTCCTGTTTAACTAACCTCAACGAGGTCGCCCACACCCCCGCGCGCGATAACACACAGCGCCGGGTCGGACGGAGGCGGTTCCTCGGGGATTGGTTGGGAGGTCTTCAAAGATACTTTATTCACGTTCAACGAGATTATTCAGACTATAAGCTGGGCAGGTAAACGTATTCTCTTCAGCACGAGAAACTCTCGAGTCCACAGGCAGCCACGCTCCGAATGTTGCAGACCAGGTCTTTTCCTAGTCTATCCACCCTCAGTTTCTACGCGGACACTTTTGAACCGGACTGCCCGGATTGTGGCGAACGCAATTTAGATCATATGCTCTTGCGGTGTCCCTCACCTCGGTGACCTCAACGCATAAACGAGGAAGAGTGGCGCTCCGACTTGGAGAGCCCCGATCTACTACACCAGCTAAGGGCCGTCCAGAGGGCCCATGATGCGGCAGAGAGGCTCGGCCTCCTTGTCTCCAGGTGGGAGCGGCCCGAAGCGCTGCCGCCCTGAACGGCGGTGGTGCTCCTCAGGACCTTAAATAAAGTTCATTGTCTGTCTGTCTGTCTGTCTGATAGCGTCTGGAACGTAACGCATCGAAAGGAAAGAGCGTGGGTGAGAAATCGCCTTTCCAGATATTTTCAGTTTGCCGTGAACACTTCCGGGAGGATGACCCATAATTTCAACATCACAATCTACTGCTGTGGAACTCACACCTCGTCCTCGGATGAGAAACTCTCAGAGTACAAATACGAGCTCAGCTCGTATTCGAATTGCAATCGAAGAACCACCACTCCTATACGCAGTCGAAGGCCCCACACGGTCAGCCATCCGAAAACTAACAGCACGCATAGAGGGAGCACTTTCAGCAGCCCCACAATGCGCAGAAATGGTGCCTTCTGAAATCATGATCGCAGATAGAGATAAAAATGGGATACAACAATAATACAACAACCTAATGTGCTGCTGAAACACGAGGTTGTTGCTGACACTAAGTGTGCGCTGGGCTAACGTGGCGCGCCGTAGCAGACACAGGAACAGAAATTAGAAACAACCCTAGAAAACTGTGGTGGATGGCACAACACTTGCACCCATGATTACACGCGTGCCACGTGGTCACTCATCCCGACAGATGTACAGTGCACGGAGTGACCATGCCCCTCAGGCAACGAAAGCTGGGTGCGGTCGCTTTGTACTTTGTGAAATACAAGCTACTAGAAAGATTCGACAGATAGCACAAACAGTGCAGGTGCGCCAACTTTGCACCACGGCACAAATTTTTCAACGCATAACAGAAAACGCACATTAATGTTATTGACACTGTGGAGGGGAAATGCGAAAACAAACCAGTACGTCAGTGACAGTGAAACTGTTAAAGCAATCGAATACAGCAAATTTAATTTCAGGGTTTATGCTTGTCGGCAATGAGGAAAGCTACCGTGGTTTCAACTTGAGCTGACTACTCTGTAACGTGCACTCGAATGCTAAAAACACCCCAGCGTTTTTGCATATGTTTGCACACAGAACAGTCATACTGTTGGGTAATAAAGATGAATAATAATAAGCCGACGAAGTTGTTATTAAATAATTCAAGGAGCAAGGACGCCGCCCTGATGCGACAAAAAAGAAAGGCATCAGAAAGTTTATCACCCTCATCTGTTCCTTATTTTTTGTCCCATCTCTGCAATGTTCTCATGTCTTAATATCTCTAAGGTACCACAAATATGCCACAATGGTTTTTCATGTTTTCATGTTCTCTCAGCCTTCAAAATCGAGATTTTCATGCATTTCACAGTTGTAAGGAACTCCACTTACAGGTCGTGCCGGATAGATCGAAACAGGAGGCAGCCAATTCTTCTGGTAGTTCAGAACGTACATTATCCATGTAAAACACCTGGCCCTGTAAAAAATGGAAGTTCAAGTAGTCAACAAGCTGCAAAATGCGGTATAATGCCGTGAAATACTCGCTCTGACAGGACATGACACAATTTCTTTTTTGGTAGGTGCAAGAAAGGCACCTTCAGTTCTTTCAGGCTAAAAATTAGGTACCTGCAGGACAATCCTTACAAGGCTTTCGGCCATACTTTAAAGGAAAGAAGCCAACCTTACACTGAAATAGTGTTAAACTAAGCCTATTAAATATCCCTAGGTTGTAGAAATCTGTGGCCCCAGATTTCAACTGTGCAAGCATATTCTCTGGTCCAGAGGGTGCGAAACGTCGTTACGGCGTTTAAAGGAGCCGTGAAGAGAAAACACATGTTTGGTTCATTCAAAGAATTGCGTTGCTATAATCATACTAACACCATTTGTACGTAAACTCCACTCAAATAAGCAAAACCTTAGGAACAAAGGGAATGGCCATGCGACCCACTAGCTCATTTTGCCTTCAGTACATACATGAGCAACAGTATTACGCCACACAGAAAAAGAATTGGCAGCAAATTTATGTTCTATCTTCCACACAGTGTCCTAGAGGCAACACAGGGGAAATAGGCCAAATTTGTTTGACATCATTTTGCCTTGAGTACACAGATGGCAATAGCATTGCGGAACTCAGAAAGAGAAGAACACTTCTCGTCCGAAATAAAATCTTCGTATAGCAATTTAAACTTCATTTTTACCATAGTACATATAAAGGTAAAACATCATGGCTGTTTGTCCGGCAGTCTATAAAAAGTACACAGCCTGGTTATATCCTAGAAGTTACACAAAGAAAAAGTCAAAAGAAAGGCCCTATAGTCAACATGCACGAGACACAAAGTAAACAGAAAGGAAAAATTCATTTTAAAAAGGTTTTTCTCAATATAAGCCCATTTATTTTTTTTATTAAACGTGCTGCGGTACCGTGTCATGTGTACGTCGAGAAGTCCCAAAAATGTGCATGCGAAGCGAGCCATGAATTCACCAAAAACTTCGGAGTCCCAAGGAAAAAGTAAGAGCCCGCTGGGAATCTCGACGACAAACACATGATGATGTCGCCATCGCGTCAGTGGCTTACAGAAGCAGCCGACGGTGCCATGTGTGAGTAAGCAGAAGAATAAAGCCGCTTCAAGTGCCCCTAAATACGTTGCAAATTAACAATGCACTACGGGGCGAACAACCAACGCAATGTTTTCTAGCGTCGGAATACAGAATTACAAATGAATAAAATACACTCAAGCCACTATTTTGTTTCTGTGCTTGGCTTTTTGTCGTTGTTTGTTCGTTTTCTCTATGTTCGTGTGTATTCGCGCAAGTGAAGCCGGCGTGTCTTTCTGTATTTCGCTGGAGTAACCCATGGGGCCTTCCAAAAAATGCGCTCCATATCCTGAATCTGACAGGTGGAGCCGCATATTATATTCCGCACGTGCCATTTCTTCCTTTTCTCCTTGATCTTTATCTTTCTTTGTCGCAGAGTAGTTTTTATTCTTTTCCTTGTTTTATCGCTGTCCTCGTTTTGACGCTTAGTTGGTTGCGAGTTGAATGCATTGTTTTTTTTTTGTTTTGTTATTCAGTTCATGCGTGCCTCTAGCAACCCGGATTGCCCTTTAAGGACGTTAAAGGGTTTCAACGATGCCCTGGGGATTTCAGGCCGGAGACAACAGGAGTGCGGCTGAAGGAAGCGTGGCGTGTAATCCGCGAAACTGAGGCTTTTCATGGATGAGACTCGGACTCATGAGAAAAAAAATCCTCTAGCTGCACACGTAGAAACACATTCACTCCTCTTGCACCAAGTGGATAGCCAGAAGGTTGCGTGGTTGTTTGTTCCAGCATTGTTATTCTTACCTGTGAGAAGTTTATTTCGCGTTCTATAAGTATAATATGCTTGCTCCCACAAGATGCACTCTTTTTGCGTCCTTGAGGATGCAGTGGCGGGTTCCTTTTAAGTGGCATAAGCCCTGCCTTCGCATTAGCACTCTCTCTCTACTTGCTGTTTTCAGTTTACCATTTCTCATAATTAGTTCGGTGAAGGTGTTTTTAACGAATCCCAGCCAAAAGTTTTGAAATCGTTTAAATTGGTACCTGTGCGGGAATACTCCCAAAGGTGTCGCAAGCCTCGGGTGGAATACGTCGCATCCAATAAGCTGGTAATTTGAGTGTGGAGTTTCCACGAGAGATTTGTTCTGCATTTGAAGTTAGTTTCTTTGTTACTTCATTACTCTTTCTCGTGCTAATTAATAAAAACTGTACCGTTCCTTCCTAAAAAAATGAGAGAAGCACGTAAGCTTTCTCACTACCAAGCGACGTCTAAAGTGCGCCAAACGTGCTTCAAAATCTTTGTTAAAAGTCCGTCCATCTTTTGCTGAAAGTGCGTCCAATCGGTCGTCAAATCTTCAGAGACCCAAATCACAAACGAAAAATAAACCGATGCGAAGATTGTTCGCGCAATAACCAAACGCATCTGCTGACGATATAAATGTATACCGGACCGTGGTTTATGAGATAAAGGTATATTATTGTGCACCTTCTTCAGGATCGATGCCTGTATTGTCTAATCTGGAATTGTTACTTTTTCGCGATGTTCATGTAACCGTTTTTACCCAATGGAAGCCTGTCTTCCCGCACGCGCTTCGGTCCAGTATCTTATTAGAGCTTTTTGATTTTTGCTGTGGTGTTTAAGGCGCCGACGTACACAGGGGATGAGGCGCGCCGTGGTGGAGGGCTCCGCATTATTTTGTACCCCTGGCTATCTTTAACGTGCACCGAAATCTCGAACACACGGGCGTTATCGCGTTTCGAAATATCTCTGCTCTGGTTGTCCTCAGTTTCTGTGAATCTTCGTAGAATCCTCTTTTTTGAGCAGCGTGTATTCGTATGTGCTATTCAACAGCTGAACCTGCTCCGCACCTTGGACTTGCGGGAAGCGTATTTACTGTTGCAATCCTTTTGTGTGCAACCTGTGACGCATTAGACAATATTACAAAGACTATCATCCGTGAGATCTTGCGTAGAAAGATGTTTCCGTAGGCATTGCGTACCTGTTGTTCATAATAGCGCCGGGATCAACAAGTCGATTTCGCTTTGGGCACTATCAAAAAGAAAACAATGTTGCATGCGTTTGCCATCCCTCCGAAAAATGTAAAGCATCCGCAGTAACCAAAACATTCCACGGGGCTTCGCCAGAAAGGAACGACGTGTTTTGATGAGAATGGAAATTGCTGGACGAAACAACCTAAAAAATGAAGATCACCCTAAAATGCCTTTTTTTCAGCTGGTACTTCACGCACGCACACTTTGATGCTGAAATCCCTGTGGAACGTTGAAATATTCGCTAAACAGCCGGTGCTTGCGCGATGTTGGTAAACATCCACTCGCTTGTACATTTGTGGCGGATTATAGCACCGTCGCAGACGATCAACGCATCTCCGTAAGAGCCGTGACATGGTGGCGATTTGATGGAAGTGTTTACGCGACTGGGTTTCTCAAAGGAGGTGGCTGAAAGCCGTAAACAAGCATATATTGAAGTAAATAAAAACGGATATAGAGTGTTACGCTTTCAGGCGTCCGACACATCATTTACATATCATGGCGCTGTATGGGCCATTTGCTGGGCTTCTTTTCCTTCCGCATCTCCTTTTTTAGGTTTCTATCCTAATGTATCTTCTCTACAAATTACATTCTGTTCTTTGTCTTTCAGTTCACGTGCTGCGGTACCGTGTCGTTTGTACGTCTAAGACTCCCAAAGATTTAGATGCGGAGCGAGCCATGAACTCAACAAAAACTTCGGAATATCAAGTAGAACGAAAGAGCCCTCTGGGAATCGTGGCGGCAAACACCTGATGATGTCGCCATCGTGTCAGCGGCTTACAGAAGCAGCCGACGGTACTACGTTTGAGCAAGGAGAAGAATAAAGCCGCGCCAAGTGTCCCGAAATAGCTTGCATATTAAGAAGGGGCCTGGAAGTGAAGAAGCGACGCAATGTATTCCGGCGTTTGAATGCGGAATAAGAAATGCAAGAAAGGCATTCACGCCAGTGTTTGGTCGTTTTGTTTGGCCTGTTGCCGTTGTTTCGTCGTTTTTTCTATGTTTGTGTGTATTCGCCAAGTAGAGCAAACGTTACTTTCGGAATGTCGCTGAAGAAAAGATGGGGCCCTCCGAAAAACGTCCTCCATATTTTGAATTTGACATGTAGAGTCGCATAATATAATTTGCACGTGCCATTCCTTCCTTTTCTCCTTGATCTTTATCTTTCTTTGTCGCAGAGTAGTTTTTATTCTTTTCCTTGTTTATCGCTGTCCTCTTTTTGTCGCTTAGTTGGTTGCGAGCTGGCTAGGTTGTTTTTTGTTTGTTTACTGTTCAGTTCATTCTTGCACCTAGGCCACCGGGTTGCTCTTTCTGGACGACAGAGGGTGGGGATTTTTGAGCCGGAGTCGACAGGAGTGCGGCTGAAGGTAGCGCGGCGTGTAATCCGCGAAACGGAGGTTTTGCATGCAGGGCGAGACTCCAAGGCCTGGGGAAAAAATTCCTTCTGCTACACACGTACAAACACGGCGAGACTCCAAGGCCTGGGGAAAAAACTCCTTCTGCTGCACACGTACAAACATACCCACTCCTCCTGCAGCCTGTGAATAACCAGAAGAGGGCTTGGTTGTTTGTTGCGGACTTAATATTCTCGTGTGTTAGCAGTTTATTTCTTTTTTCAAACGTAAAATGTGCTTGATCCCGCAAGATGCATTCCTTTCGCGTCCTTGTGGATCCAGCGGTGTCCTTATTTTAACTGACGTAAGCTCCGCCTTCACATGAGCGGTCTCTCTCTACTTGTTGTCTACCACCTGTCATAAGTCGTTCATTGAAGGTGTTTTTTAACGCATCGGAGCCAAACATTCCTAAATCTGTTACTTTAGAGAGCTTTTTAAATCTTTTACTTTGGAGAGCTGTTCCGCCAATAATTTAAAACTTTTTCAAGCGTCGGATGGAATACGTCGTTCCCAATAGGCTGTTAATTCGACTGCAGAGTGGCCACAACCGCTATTATTCTCTATTTAAAGCTTGTTTGTGTTTCACTTCAGTATCTTTTGTCGTGCTAAGAGATAATAAATTGTTCCCATGCTTTATATATTGTCGGGGCACGTAGTGGCACGAAATAAAGGAGTAAGAAAGGAAATAATCAGTGAGTTCATCAGCGGCTCTGATGGCGCCCTAGTGGAATCAGGTGATGACGGTGAGAACGCACAAGCAAGTCTACATACCCACATATATAGTACACACATAGTACACACTAATATCCATGCAGCAAATGCTGGGACAACGTCAGGGAGGGCGTTAAGAGGATTGTTTTAGCAAGAAAAGGGACTAGATTGAGAAAAGATACTGTGAGACTCTTTCTCTGCGTCTGGAAATATGGCTGTCGCGTCGACAGCGTTGCGCTGTGAAGTTTTCACACGAAAGCGTTACTTGGCTAGGCTGGTAAAAACGTGCCATCAGATGCCAACGTGCCAACCGTGTCTAGGAAGAACGTGACCTCGTACACCACAACTGACGCTGGCGCCAACTGCTCAAGCATACAAATTACGCCATCTAACTCAAAAAAAGATTGCAGGTATGCCAGTCGAACGCAGAGACGCACGGTGACAAACGAGTGGCTCAAAGGGACACTGAAGACAACTAGCAAGTTAGGCTCAGATAAATGTTCAACTGCCCCGTAGCCCTCTCAGCGTTTCTTCGGCGGCGAAAGATTCTTTAATTAGCAAGAACTTGCCAATTTAAAACAATTGGTCGCCATCCCGCTCTGCAAAAGTTGATGTCTTGCAAAGCCGTTTTGAACCAATAAAATGGTGATGGAGGAGGGTAAGAAATTGCTTCTGGTCGTATCGTCAGGGTTGTCGCTTGCGCTCGACTAGTGTCACTAGATAAGGGTTGTTCCTTGTCGCTGCCATGAGAATTCCTTCGCTTTACCTTTACGTTTTACGACATGAGTTTAAGCGGCGACCGTTCAATGGCGCCACCATTTTGTTGCTGTTGCGTTTTAGTCGTTCAACTCTGGTAAACTTAACTTGTCTTCCCTGCTCCGCGGGGGCGGACGACTCACGTCGTTCCTGATGCGAGTCAAACATAAAGTGTGTACCTGTATTGCAGCCGAAGAAGTGTGTCCGAAGATGCCATTTTGCTGCACCTTCGGTAGTGTTGCCAAAAAACGACCTTGTCGTAGTTAAATACCATCCGTATTAAAAATTCTAACCTCGTGAAAACGTTGCTTCCTTATAGTCGGCAAAACAAAGCTGCAAGATACAAAGCATGACAGCTGAAATACGAGTATCCGCGGCGCAAACAACCATAAAAAATCAGAGAATCTGAAACCGAAATCGAGAAGAGCGCGGCCATTACGGCCAGGCTGAAGAGATGCCCCACCCGGCAAACCCGGCGAGCGAGCAGCGGAACGCGGGCGGCCGGCCAGCCGGGGCAAATCTGTGCACACAGATTCGCCCTACCTGATTCCTTGGAGAAGAGCGCCCACCGAAGCTCTACCACGTGATTCCGTCTCGCTGTGGACGGAAGCCACAAAGTTCCGGTGCCGTCACAAACCAACAAACAACCAAAATAAAACAAAAGCTACACAATCAGGAGAGTTTTCAAGTCAGGTTTATTTGTAAACGTAATATGTAAGCTGATTAAATACTTTTCGATGAATAAAACCTTCCTTTCTGCGAATACCTTCATAGATCGTTTACGCGTGTTGCGCCATCTGTTAATACGCGCAGAAAAAAGGGGCGAATGTCGGCTGTGTCGGCTGCATTGCTCGGCACGGGTGGTGTTTGTAGCCGTGCAGTAGCGCTTGACCACCTCAGATGCGCTTTCTTCGCTGCCAATGTCGACATCTTTCTGTGGCAATGCATGATGAGGATGATGATGATTGCTATTGGTTTCCCCTTTGAAGCGGGGTGATGACATGTCATCTTACCAAAAAGGACTAATATAAACATGTTTTACACTCTTGGTTCAGTACTAGCGCTGCTTAGGGCAGGCACTCAAGCTTATTAGGCCCGAAATACTTTCTTTTCCCTGCTACAGGTGGTAACTGTCTTAGGCAATATTCTCCTTTCTGCTTTTCGTCCACCAGCATTCTAATCTTCTTTTCGTCCCCTCGACAGCTTTGAAGTTAACTTCCTCTCTGATACCCTTAAATCCTAGGGCTTCTGGAAGCCCAATATTCCCTTAATGTAGATTTGTATGGATACCCTCACATTCTAACACTACGTGCCGCATAGTTTCTGTTTCTTTTCCGCAGACGACACATACCCCATCATTTTGTGAAACACACAAACACACAGACCACACTTATCCCACAAAACTCTTAGTTCGCAGGCAACCTGCTCTAGCCTCAAAAAGCAAAGCACTGCCCTGGGAATTATCGTAGAAATTTTCCTTTCTGATGTTCATTTTCTCAGCCCTGTACCTCTCTAACGACGTTTTAGCTTCCATTTTTTCCCTCCATTTATTCGTTTCAATCTGCCTTGCCTCTTTTTTGGTTACCTTGGCTGTTTTGGATTTTCCATTGTTCTTTCCGTATTTCATCGTTAGCCTTTTAGTCTTTCTTAACCACTGCGTGTCCACGCTTTTCAAGTATAGGTACCTAAAAACCTTAACTGCCCACCTTCGTTGATCCATGGCCCTCAACCTTATATCAAAGCATATTTTACTGTGAGCTTCTCTAACTTCAAACGACGCCCAGCCCATATCTCCCTGAACTGCTTCGTTAGTTGTTTTTCCATGCGCGCCTAAGACCAAACGTCCTACCGTTCTCTGGTTTACTTCAAGGCCTGATAGAACGTCTGATTTTAAGCAGAGTACAGCATTCGCAAACGTGAGACCCGGAACCATTACTCCTTTCCACATTCCTATTACTACTTCATATTTGTTATACCCCCACAGGGCTCCATGCTTTATTATAGCTGCGTTTCGCTTAAGTTGCTCCTCGTGAGTGCTTAAGTAGTTATCTCCTTCGTTTATCCACACTCCCAGTTATTTATATTCCTTCACTCTAGGTAATTCACCTTGCTGGATAGACACTACGTCGGTGGTAGCGTCATTGAAAACCATTATTCCTGATTTTTCTGCACTGAAATTTAACCCGAGGTCAGTGGCTTCCTGGCCGCTAATATTTATTAGCCGATGCATATCGGTTTGGTTATCAGCTAAAAGAACAACGTCGTCGGCGTATAAAATTCCCGGAATATGCTGTTGTATCACTTCGCCTTGCAGCATATGGGTTAGGCTAAACCCTACTTGACTTTCTTCCATTTTGTTTTCTAACCCTGCCATGTAAAGTATGAACAGTATTTGGCTCAAAGGGCATCGCTGTTTCAGTCCCCGATGGATGTTGACCTGCTGGGCGCATTTCTGTCCTTCCCAAGTAAGGTGCACTCTATTGTCTTTATAGAGTGCTATAAAGAACTGTACTAACTCGTCATCTAATCCCTGGAGTTTCAGAATTCTCCACAGCCGTTCTCTGTTTACGTTGTCCTATGCCCCTTTAATGTCCAAGAACGTAATCCATAGTGGTCTATTCTGTGCTTTCGCAATTTCAATGCATTCCGTTATCACGAACAGATTGTCATCCAGTCGCCTATCTTGTCTAAATCAATTCTGCAGTTCCCCAAGTATGTCATTTTCTTCCATCCATGCTTGAATTTCTGATTTTATCGCCTGCATTACGAATCTATACACCCCTGACGTTATTGTGAATGGTCTGTATGAATCAATACTGGCTTTGTCTCCTCTCCCTTTATATATTAA
This sequence comes from Haemaphysalis longicornis, assembly GCF_048455015.1. NCBI lineage: Eukaryota > Metazoa > Arthropoda > Arachnida > Ixodida > Ixodidae > Haemaphysalis > Haemaphysalis longicornis. Next base: position 134,179,268 of record NW_027526335.1, on the reverse strand, counting down.
ATTCATCCTACTTTCTAACCAGTCCTCTGGTATTTGTTTGGTTTCTATCACCTTATCTATTGCCCTCATAAACGATTCCTTACTTTTAGGTCCAAGTAGGTTTATCAGTTGTATTGGTATTCCGTCCGGGCCCACTGCTTTCTGTGGGGAATCTTTAGCTCTGCTTTTTTCTAATCAAGGTTGCTCAAACTTATTTCCCTTTCCGCAGTCTTTTGTGGTGCGGATGTTATCGGTGCAGGTTTCCCTACCACTGTTGTCCTAAACTTCTCACTAATCACTCGATGAATATGCGCCAACCCGTGCTCTCCTTCTAAATGTTCCCCCTACTCATCAATCAGGAATTTTTGATGGTTATCGTTTTTTGAGCTTAGTGATTTTATATGGTTCTAAAACTTCTTGGATGCGCTTTTGTCCTTCTTCCGTATTTCTGCCGTCCATTGTTCGCTTTTCTGCTTGATCTTTGCTTGCACCATTTTCTGCACTTTTAGTTTTTTCCGACGGTAAATATCCCACTTCGCCTTCACTACCTCCGGTTCCATTCCAGTTCTTTTTGCTTCTCTATGTTCTCTTGACGCCTTTCTTCGCTGGTCAATAGCCTCTTTTATTTCCTTATTCCACCAGCTTCTCGGCTTTCTCTTCCCTTTCCATCGGTTTCGTTCCTTTGCTTCATTCATCTTACCCTTTATGAACGCAATCATTTCGTCGTAATTTCGATTTTTGCTTGGGTATTTATTGATTTCATCTTCCAATCTATCAGCGATGTTCTTTAACTGCTCATTATTCAAATTATTTCCTCTTATTGTACCTATTTCTGCATTTGTCCGGGTTGCGCCTCCAAAGTGCAAGCTAAACCACTTGTGGTCGCTTCCTAAGGTGTCTATTCCATTTTAAAATATCCTAATTTCCGGCAGCCTTCCGTATACTGCCTCGGATACTAAACTGTAGTCTATGCTGGACTGTCTGTTACCGCTTTCCCACGTTATCTGTCCGTCACACTTGCTTTCCGTGTTTACTATTACAAGCCGGTTTTCCTGACATAGATCTATCACTAGAGAACCGTTGTGGTCTGTGTATCCATCCAAACCTTCTATATGGGCATTCATATCTCCAACTATGATTATTTCGCCGAATCTTTGAACTCGTTTATATCTCTTCTCAAACAGTTTACCATTTCCTCACTTTCCTCTCTTGCACTACTTCCGGTCCACAGATACACCACTCCTAACCATGTATTTTTCCCCTCTATGGTGCCTCTAACCCATAAATGCTCTTTACAACTTTCATGCACTTTCTGCCAGTCGGTCCCTTGTTTAATGAGCATGCCAACAGTCGAGGCTACGGAGCCGAACCACGCCTTTTCACTGCGCACCTGGAAGTAGTTCAACAAAAATAATTGGCTGGTGGTACCCTCAGCAGTTCACAAATATATAATTATCCTGCTTTAGACTTGGATTGACACTGCCACTAAATTACTAGCCAGAATATATGAAACAGAATTAATTTTTAATTTTAGGATTTCTTTTGGTTGACGCTGTTTGGTTGAGGTTGACGCAATGGTTCATTCCCGAATAAAAAAAATGCCGTCATTGTCGACGGTCATGGAGGAAAGAAATTTCCTCCATGTCGACTGCTTTCGGCAGCTGAAAACTTCATTCTCCACATAGGATTTTCAAGAAGCTTTGCTGTTCATACAAACGAAGAGAGCGGTTTGCGAAGTGTACGCCCAAGTGCGACTGATGTGACCGGGGCTTTCCGCCATTACCGCAATCCTTTCGGTTAACCCCTTTGCCGGTGTAAGCGAGCATGTACGTAAGCATGTGTGCACGCTGCTCTTTCGATGTACCGCATCAGCGCTATGTAAGTACGCTGCACATGCCGGTGGTGCTGCCCAGTTTTGAGGTCACAACAGTTTAGAAATCTTCACTTAATCTTCACTTTTGAATATTATAATTTGCCTCTCCGGAAAACATCAGGCCTACCGTGCTAGTTTTAAGATTTTTTAATGTATCTGAAGGTCAACCCACTCCCAAAGAAGCATCCCATTTTCGTACGGAAGTTTAGATTTGGACGCCGTCAACGCTAAACAGACGTGACACAAGGAAAACAATCAGCTTTAAATAGAACGAAGCATGGGAATACGCCTGGAATACCCGCTTTGTTGTTCCTGGCCCGATAAATTCAATACCAACTGTGCGAGCTTCCAGACTAAGCCGGTGGCACCCCAAGACTCGAAAATTCAAATGCAGCACTATAGGATGGGAAGGTGGCTCCTGCTCAGTGCCGATGTATGCCCAAAAGAATGGGGACAGTCTGTAGGTAGCTGTCAGGAGGCATCAACGAGTTTGTATAGCCAAGTGCGATTCCGAAATCCCTTTTTGTAGACCTGAATGCCACCCCAACTCGTGGCAACTATTGTGTATACCGCAACATCGTGTTCCGGGTGTATTTCGAATACACAGTTCAGAGGCCTCCATTCTTAGGCACCCTGCAACTTACATGCGCGAAAAAAAAATGTAGATATCAGATTTTGTTCGCAGCACCCAAGAAAAAACATTTCTCGTAGGGGCGCACGACGTGTTCGTGGGAAGAGAAAGGGCTTAGATCATTCACATTTTTATTTCAGGCATCGAAGCCACCTACATGTGAGGGGGTCCGGCTTTTTCATACACCAGAAAAATAGACGCCGTTATCGGGAATCGCAAGGCTGGCCGATCACTCATCTGTCCTGGAAATGAGCCATTACGGCAGGGCACGGACAAAGGCTTGCACTGTGACAGGACTTAAAAGAAACAAAAAATAAAGAAATCTGCATGGATAGATTAAGATGCCCTAACGGCGCTCTTATCGGCCATGGCGTGAACAGTGATCAACAAGAAAAATCAAAAAACGCCCGAAACGACTTAGCCACACGAGGGCATTCTGTAGGTGTACATTCTGACTGGACTGATGTAGAAAAGGAATCAACGCATTGTGGACAAAGGCTCAAATAGAAAAGTTCAACATGCAGGCCTGCAAACACAGAACAGCTGCATCCAGAGGTTTTTGCAGCTAAATGCTTGTCAGCAGCTACAGTTAAGCCCTACTCAGCTCGGGGTAGGAGACCTTATTTCACCTAAAAACATGACGATGTAATGATGAGACCATAGAGAAGTTTCCCCTTTCAATGCAATTATCTGTGTGAAAACAAACCACGGTAAGCTGCATACTGTATTTTGTCATCTTATGTTAGTGTACATATATGGAACATGTACATAATAATGTACATATATGGAAGTGATGCGACAGTGCGCATAATACGGTGGCCCCAAATGCAAGCATCTTGCTAGTGCCATAATTTATTTATTCCTGTATCAACAGCTCCAATGAATCCTCTTAAACTTAGTTATCTGGGTTACTGTATACAAATCTGTTCTATACCGCTTCTAGCTATCAAAATCTCTGTGCTGCTGCAATTATTGGGGATCAAAACACGGATCAACACGGAAACACGGAAACATACTGGCTCTAGCTAAGGGTAAGGACCCAAATGAGTGCCTGTTGAGGTCAACGACCTTTCACCTGTCTTCTTGAAATTTCGTTCCCGCATAAAACGAGGCACAAAAACAACGCTTCTGGGACTGCTTCCTCTGAAGAACCTCATCGGTGGGAAGGTCCAAGGTCTTTTTCGTCAAATTATCTCAAAGGAGCGACGTTGGAATCAATACACCAGAATGGCGACCTCGTGGATACATTTCCTTTAAGCATCGGTCAACACAGGTCCCATGGCGTGCACGGGCGCTGTTGGAGCTTCTTTTTAGTAGTGAGATCCAGTGCTTCGTCATTAGGTCCACGTGGCTTCCGCGATGCACTTATAATAATGCGCTCCCCGCTTTCGTTCGGGGAGCAGTTGTAATGGCAGTCGCTCAATAAAATAACCCTGGAGGGATTATACTTCCGGGCATGGTATCTATGCGGAATGTTTAAGCAGCAGTGAGTCTAAGCATTCGGTGAAACATTCTATCTTTTTAGTAGTCAGGTGAGAGGAGAATGGTACAATGTATAGCTATTTGGCAAAGTGACGCGAAAGGATAAACAAAGAAATTATGTTCCAGAAAGTTAATCAATGCGACTTATGCATGGCTTGCCTCTGCTGCTGATTGGATGAAAAAGTCTCGAGAAAGTTCAGATTAAATCGAGTCTAAGTACCCCAGATTTCTGTGTGCGTGTGCGTGCACCCGCGTGAGCGTGTGCGTGCTTGCTTGTTTGAGCGTGTGTGCGTGTGTGTTTGCGTGTGTGTTGGCGCATGTGTGTTTGGGAGTGCGTGTGTGGGTGTATGTGTGAGTGTGTTCGTGTGCGTTCGTGCGTGCGTTGCGTGTGGCGCGTGCACGTGTGTGTTGTGATCAGTTGGAGACGCTCAAGCGCCAAACCCAGATGGTGTAACAAACACAACCCCGTTATAATGTTACTTTGATAGGTAGAATAATTATGTCGAACTTGTGACGCGAGCAGCAACAGCATGGTGCTGCGATCAGACACGTCGAACTGCTTCCAACAATTGAGATATTTAGTGGGTTGTCTACTACAGTAGGCAGTCCAAACCAGAAATGCCGCATGGGGTAGTCTCGTCGTTTCACTGCAGGCAGCGCGTTTCGTGGGCGCACTTTCAAACCTATTCAGAAACATGCACTTTCAAGGCGATGTCCGCAAATATAAACGTATAAGGTTGCAGAAAGAGGACGGTCAATGCCATTCCCACACAATAAAATGAAGCAACAAAGCTGTACAACTGTCGTAAATGCGGTGTCAAGGTTCTTGTTCAACATATCTTCTTTCTGTATTTCAAATCAAACTTTGAATGCATATGAAGGAGAATGCAACAAGTGTTCGCAAAGCCCCTACCAAATTCTTCGTCTTATTTTAATGAAACAAAAAAGCACGACATTTGAGTTGCGGCAACTGCGGTGGTAAGAGGCTTATAGAGCAAGACAACCACCTGGCGGGAAATCTGCGCCAGGATAGTCTTTGATTAGTGTAATAGACCCTGGCCTCTTAACTATAAAAACGGTTGTAAAGGCGTACAATTACTTGCAACTCTCTTCTTAGTGCAGTTACTATAAGACCCATGTCCGCATGCTTGCCGCAAACACTTTGTTAACGTGCCCGCTCTATTTAGTGTTTCTCACTACATTATAATGCCATAATGCGTTTCCAGCACTGTAAAAACGATGGCCGCCTCTGGAAATCCTCACCCGGAATTTCTGGAATAAGCTATGGCTAGCTATACAATGCAACTGACAGTTTAAAATGCACTCTTGAAAAACGCTACCTTGTATCTGCACTATGAAAACAGTGTAAGGCGTGGTCTGCGCTATGGTACTATTTTTCGCTCCAATAGCATGCTGGGCCTCGTCATTGGCCAAATTTGCACTTTTGGTTACACTGAGTGGTCGTTCGCGAGTGGTGTGGTGAAATCCACCTGCGAAAATTTTTGATGGTTTAGGGCGAAATAATCCCAACTAACGAAGATTACTCTTTTTACAGCTGCGACAAAATATCGCCTTACGTCAATTCAGCAGCCTTGGGATAAGGGCTTTAATTGCTCTTGTACTCAATTGTTCCACCCAAACTGAATTGTATGTTCTATGTCTAAGTAACGTGTGGTTCAACCCCAACTTTTCTGCTGTTCATTTCTTTATTACAGCGCTTGAACAGCCTGATCTTCTGGAACGAATGAGCTATCGGTAACAGGAAGGGGTCAAGAGGGGCAGCTATATTTCCGGTAGTGCAAAAGTATTTAGAAGGTGATGAGGCGTGAACCCGTACCTTTTAATGAGACAAATACGCGTAATCCGGGTTGAGTGAGCAAAAAACACGGAAATGTGATATTTGAATCTGACTTGATGAGCCTGAAAACACCTGACGGGTCTTTAAAATCTGACAAACGACCGAATAATCTCACACTGCCAAAAACAAAACTCTGAAAGCTAACCGCCCCCCCCCCCCGCCCCAACCCCCCCTATCAAATTCGGAGTTTTCCAATTGGGTAAGAACGAAAAGGGCACTTCCAGATTAGACAGTGAGAGAATTAATTGGATCAGGGTTTAGCGCCAACGGGAAATCGAGCGCATAGGCACGAAGCAAACCAAGCTGCTCGAAGGTCACATCCAATTTATCCGAAGTGGGGCGCTTCACTTTCCGATTGAGTTTTCTGCCTTGGCATTTTTGTTCTATTGTTTGTCCTTTGCTCTTTCTTGTCGTTTGCTCTTCTGTCTATTTCGCTTCTTGTGTGTGAATGTGTAAAAGACCTCTCAAGGTCTTCTTAGCTAGGTGCCCACTTCGTCTGACAGTACTGCAAACACAACGAAAGAGGTAAAAAAGCAGGCATACAGAGAAATAAAATCGGCACGAAGGCCCAACTGATTGAAGTCCCTATTTCAGTCTTGCCAGTTCATTTAGACGCGAAGTTCAGCACTGGGGCACAGTCGGAAGTGCACCAAAGTTGTCAGGCAGTCCCGCCTTTGCAGAGTTAGTTTGTAAAACAAACAAATACATCCTATAAACGTTCATTTAGCCAAGCAGCTTGTGTGGAAATGAGATAAGCTGTGGGGGGACCACGAAAAGCCGGTACGATTGAAATAGACCGCCAGTGATCATCGGATGAAATGCGGTTTTTTCAGGGAACTGTTAACTAGATAAACTTTCATTTTGTGTCATTATTATACATTTCGATGATTACCTTTTGCAGGTACACATTGAGTTTCTTGCCCAATCACATTCATGGACCTTTATAGTTGGGTCTTTTTGAAGCAACAGCGCCACCAAGTTTTTGTTACAGTTTACTGAACGACAAATTGACAGACAGACAGTCAGACAGACAGACAGACAGACAGAAACACAGGCAGACAGATGGACGGACAGACGGATGGACGGATGGACGGATGGACAGACAGACAGACAGACAGACAGACAGACAGAAACACAGGCAGACAGATGGACGGACAGACGGATGGACGGATGGACGGATGGACAGACAGACAGACAGACAGACAGACAGCCGAACGGAAGGATGGACGGAAGGACGCAATGGCGAAAATACGGACACTGCGCAATAAGGGAACTTTCAACATTACATTTGAGTAACGGCAGGAATATGAAAACTAAACTACGACTGCATGCAAAAACCAGGGTTAGTGTGTTTCACGATGAAGAAATGGTTGTAAGATTTTCCATTGTTAATCTCAGCTCATTTCACTGCTCTTTATTTGTTACCGATATTGGTATTCTCGATCACAAAATTGTTATAAAAACAACATGTTCTTAACTTATAAGAACGAATGAAAATAAATCACGGAAAAGTTGTCATAACCAAACTACTGGAACAGAAAGGACTTCCGGCTACAAAACGGCAATCTCTTCGCGCCAGTCATCCACCCCGCCGCATCCACACCCCAACCGTGCTCTTGCTTCTGCCGCTCGTAATGGCGATCGTGCTTCCCGACCGTCCTCTCGGAAGTTCAGAGCTGCGAAGGAATGCTCCAGGCCGCAACCATTACGACGTCATGTACTGGCGTCCGTTTCGCCGACCTTCCTACGAAGCCAACCGATCTGCTCCCCTCGTCGTACGGAAGTCGTCATCGTCGTTTGCGGCATCGGTTGATGTGCCATAAAATGCCTTTCCTCATGGCTATCCGGCCATACTGCGGAACGACCTGCACTATATTTTATACCAGTAAACTTTCCTCCAGACTGGCATATCTCAAAACGGAGAGCAGCTACACCAAACAATAGGACTACTTTCACATCAAGACCTTTACCGTTACACGGTTTTGCTTAGTCGTGGTGGGTTTTTTGACGCGCTCATAAAACGCAATAGAGCAGACTGACGGCGCGTGTCTCAACAACACACAGGGCCCCTTCACCTCAAACGAGCCCAGCTATCCCCGTCACTCTGGTTCGACGGAGTGGAACGAGGCCTACTTCAACTCTATTCTGATCCATAAGCTTTCTTTCGCGACTCCACCCAGGAACCTACCGCATTTATGCACGTTCATAAAACAGCATTCATCGTGTTGAATGGGTAGCGTTGCACAAAGGTGGAACCAAGAACCATTGTTGAAACCTCGTGCATTTATCAAGAGACAGAATTACTCAAGTAATTCTGTCTAAAACTTTGTGAATGCGTTGTGCAGTTTAATTCACGTAATCAGTTATCTAGTATTAGGATGAAGTCCACAGCCCTGGTTTATAAGAGATGGAGAAACGCAAAAAATAAGGCGGTATGAAAGATGTGAGAGAAAAGGGAACTTCCAATGAGCGTTTCCCGTTTAAGACTTCTAAATACGCTGACAAAACTGGCAAAAAGCTATTAGACAATTTAAAGGGGCACAAACAGGGCCCGCAACGTTGTTTCAAAAGATTTTCTGTTATAGTAGCCTCGGCATATTTGCTCTGTAGCAATTGGTTCTTTATTCAGTAGAAACTTAACAGTTATAAACGAAGTTTTCATTCTCCCGCTATAATGCATGTTTCCTGACGCCAGCTGTAATGCATTAGAGGCATATTCATTAAACGGTGTTAAAACTTTGCGTTGATGAAGTTTCCATGCAATGCAACCAAATAGGAGCCTTATCCTAGGCTCGCACATGTGCTGGCAGGACGGCATTAGAAAACAAGGTCGTTTACCGTCGGCCTGCCTGAAGGCGCAGCGATGCCGCTCGGCGCGACGATAATCTACTCGGTTTACTTGTTAGCGGTCTTGTAGGAGCCGCGTCTAAGTCACGATTTGTAGCCATTATTTTGCGAAACATTGAGTATGGCTCGACAAACAGGTTGACGTAAGTTGCAGTGGCGCCACTGCCAGTTGTCGTCTCATGCCGTAAAAGACGTGCCCACTGCGTCTTGCGCTGCAGCAGCAGCGAACACTTTGCCGGCGGTAGTGCCGTACTCTGTTGTGTATATGTATAGATGTTCATTCGGAACTTCTTTATTATGCTTCACCCTTCTTACTGCTATAGAAAGAACAAGCCGGAAATTTAAAGCGCGAATAGCTCGTTTTGCAAGCTTGTAAAGCCAGTTGCTTGGGCTTTGGTTTTGACAGTCCACCTTCAACTACACAATGACCTACTACCTACTTCTTTTCCTATCCAAGAGCGACAGTGCGGCTATCCTAGCTTTCGACTTGCAAAAATTCTTCGATAACGTCTCTCACGCAGCCATCTTACGGTCTCTAAATTCCCTCAACCTGGGATCACGCACTTGCTACTATGTCAACTCCTTTCTCAGTAACCGCATAACAACCCTTCGCCCAGGGGCCCCTTACCATAGACCTCTTCCCCTTACCACCAGTCTACACCCCCCAGGGTTCGGTTATATCTCCTTCTCTCTAACCTTGCCATGATCCCAGTGGCCACCGCCATACTAATTATCCCCAACTTACGCATTTCCGTATACGCCGATTACATGACCCTCTGGATGGCCAGTGGCAGTGACGCTCAGGTCGAAGAGACGCTGGAGCAAGGAAAAGAAACTGTGAGTACAGTCGCCCACACAATCGGTCTGTCATGTTCACCGCACAAATCAGAACTTCTCATCCTACATCCCACCCGTTCACACCCACCCACTGCGCCCCCCATCGCCGTCTGGATTGGCAACCCCAGAGTGCCTATCGCCCCCTCCATACGCATACATGGCGTCACGACACAAGTTAACCGCGGCAATTGGTTCACCTTCCAACGACAGCGCTCACACACACGTAAGGCCATAGGACTCCTCAGACGCATTACATTTCGGCACAACGGCATGACGGAGCCCGAGGGACTTCGGCTGCTCCATGCCTTCGTAATCAGCAGGTTCCCGTACCTCCTCCTATACTGCAGGCTCACCGTAACCGAGAAAGCCAAACCAGGCTGCCTTCTACGCAAAGTCTATAGGGCTGCTCTTAATTCCCCTGCCGACCGCTTCCTTCTGCTTGGCGTACATGACACCACGGCTGAGCTCATCGAAGCCCACCGCAGGGCCCAAATTCATCGACTAGACCGCACCCACACTGGGCGTTCCATGCTCGCTGGACTCTTTATCTTAACACCTGTCGTCCCCCCATCCTCCGTTTCCATCCCCCGACAATTTCGCCAACTCACACGAATTAAGCCACTACCTCGCAACTCCCACCCCACATTAAATGCGGCCAGATGCGCTTCCCGCGCAGCGAACCTGCAATGCCTGCAGCCCCCCTCACCTCACACCATCTACGTAGACGCTGCTAACTACCCCTACCGAGCTACATTCTCCATAGTAGCGCTCTGCAAGGATAGCACACCTAAGGACACCCTCACTGTCCTCACGAGTTCAGCCACAGCGGCGGGAGAGGCGGTCATATCCGTCGTCTTGGCCCAAGACCCCTGTCCACACACCATCCTGTCATATTCGCAAGCCGCAATCAGAAATTTCCAAGCTAGATATCCAAAATTGCCCTCCAAATTCTACCCCGAAAACCACCTCCCCACCACGTGGTCTTCTTGTGGGTCCCCGCCCATTCGGGAGTAGGTGCCAACGAGGCGGCCAACCCAGAAGCTCGAGCTATGACTACCCGAGCAGGCCCTTCATCGGAGCCCAACCACGGCCTTCATAGCTCCCTGGACATTCTCATCTCGTACCGGGAGATCACACAACATTACCGCCTCCGCCACCGCCACTACCCCCCCCCCCCGCTCACCACACTGCCCCAGGAGAAGGTCAGAATGGCGCCTCCTCCAAACGCACTCCTTCCCCTGCAAATCTCCTTCCACTGCTCCCACTTCCCTTCCGCGCTCTGCCAGTCTATGGCGCCCGGGAGTCTCAACTACACCCTCTCTGCGACTGCCAGCGCTCCCCTTTAACTCATTTCCCTAAACCCACCCACTATGGGCAGGCAATGTGAAGCTCGACGCTGGAAACCCAGGCCAACCTCGTCTCCAGGGACCAACAGGACCCTGAGACCCATGCCCCCCTCCCTGACCCAGCCGTCATTGAAACCGTTCTCTCTTTTTCTCTCAACCAAACGAGTGACCGCGCCATAATGCGTCATAACTTTAGTGCGCGAAAGTAGCTGTTCACTTACATTCATCTGTCCTGCCTTGCTTTCCCTCAGTGCAGGTGAGCGTTAGTCCAAGGAGGCAATTTTTCAAATGAACAAAAGTTTTATTTTTTTCTTCACGGCCAGTTTAGCATATCACTTTGTTAGTCGGTTAAAAAGGGACACTAAGACGTGCATCCTGGGGCGTTCACGGTAAACTTGTGCACTCCAGAATATCCGGATTTCAACCCCGGTAAAGATTACGCAACGATTCTTTACGGCAGGCCGCTTTAGAAATTGATAAATTATATGCTTCGGATCTCTTTAGTAGCCTTCGGTAGGAACAAGTTTTATAACCTTACACTCATTTTCTTTTCTTTTCAAATTTATTGAGGCTATTTTATTCATTACTCAATTCTTTCGTAAGCACTGTCAAAGGAAAAGCCTTTTATTGGGGGTGCAGCTGAATGATATAGTTACATAACAAAAATGCGGCTAACCTTCTCGACTATTCACTGGGGTGATGCTTGTAACAGAGATTACGCAGTTGTTTAACTCAGCGAAACCTTTCTGTGAAGTACATATCACGTCATCTTTACGGTATTGTACCCGGCTAAGTGATAGCTGTGCTCATAGTCTTTACTCTGTGATTTTAGTAAAGATTCGGCAAGATGGAATATCAGCCCGAGAATGCAGAGAAAACAAATTTCCTTGTGTGAGGAGGTGCTGCTCACCGGACAGGGGTCGGCAGGTCGAAGCGAGGAAGACGAGGTGTGTGCGGAGGCCGAAGAAGGGCGCGAGAGAAAAAGAGGAGGAGGAAGCGAGAGGATCGTGGCAGGAGAGCGGAAGGAACGGGGTTCGAGGAGCGACCTGCCGGACGAGAACGTTCGGGGAACCTCCGTTGCGAGCCGCATCTTTCCCGCGGACATCAAGGCAGCTCAGCTGAGACTGGCCACGGAGCACCCGGGCCGAAGCACTCACCAGTACCAGCACCGGTATCGACAAGGGCACCGCGGCAGCGCCCCGAGCCTAGCGCACGGGACCCGACTTTGCGGCGTCCACCGCCAGCGTCAAGGAGACAGCGCCTGCAGCCATCACACCACACCGATCGAGTGTACCGCCACAGCTTCCTAACGCCGAGTACTGCAAGACTGCAAGACGTGAGTGGGAACTCTATTGAGTTAACAGTATCTTGTAGGACATCTAGTCCTTTGATTAGATTAGGTCATAGCTAATTGTGTATTTTTTTTAATTCTGCCCCGTTAATATACGTTGTCCTCGTCTGACATCACGTGCCTCGCTTCTTCTTCGCCAGTGAAACTTTACCTCCTCATCCACACAACAATTTGCATCACACCTTGGTTTATTATGGACCTGACATATTCAAATATTACTAAATTAACCGCGACGTATCCTTCATTGGAGGTAGCTGTGTTTTGTTCTGTGCTGTTTGGTATCCTGTTAAGCACCTAATGTTATTTGTAAACTAAAAAAATGTAGTCCGGCTACGAAGATTTGAAACCCCAAAAATACAAAATCTACATCGGCGTTTCAAAGATGTAGCAAATTACTGAAGGAGAACGTCTCCGACTGAGGTTGTTCTTGCTTGGAAATATGTACTCCTTCACATCCGAATCAAGTAGACGGTATTTTTGTTATCCATTGTCATTTTGTGAACCCCACATCATTAATTTCTCAAACAGCCGTTATTCCCTTTGACAAACGCTGATATCATTAACAGCCCCTAACCGGGATCCTGTCTACAACGCACGTCTGAATAAATGCGGGCGCGAAGACTTCCTAATTAATGACACACATATTACGCTCACCTATCGAAGATGTTCAACGAGATCAAAGTCGAGAACGGGCTTATCATTAAAAAATGCAATGAAAGCCCGAATTGCTTTTTAAGCCACAGAAAAAAGAAAACAAATCAATTGAACAGCCTACCATGAATTGCGGCGTTTTCTATTTAAAAATGAACCAAGCAAAGTGGCCAGCATTTTCAAAATTTCTCTCAAGCATTGCGTTCGCTTGTCTACAAGCACAATATCAGAAGGGAAAGCAATTTCGTCTAGTGTCTGCGCTGCCTTATGTCAAAGGGAAGAAAAGGACGAACTTTCAGGCTAGCAAATTCTACTATTACTGCACTTATCAAACTTCCAGAGACAGAACGCACCTTACTAAGGCCACTTTTACGCTCACAAAGCCCGGCTCAATGCTAGTTTTACCAGACATAAGCATGCCTAAACAACCAGACAACAGCACATCTTACCTCAAATTAGCCAAAATAACGCTGTCCTGCCAAATAACTTCTCACGATACGTTAGCGGCATGACTCGCGTGATCACCTCCTTGCATATCAGGTCAAATAATGTCTCTATAGTTGTGAAGTATTTGAATACGCTATAAGGTGTAAAGACAGATTTCTGACGAAGTTCAAACAATTCCTAGTACGCTCCCGAAGCTAGAAAAACATGCAGTGCAAGTGAGCTAGAAAAAAAATTACACCATCTTCCCGTGGAGAACCCTGATGAGGATGCGAAGCATCGTGGCGGTTCCGTGTGGTTCCATTGTGTTGCCGTTATGTTGAGTGATCTGGTTTTTACTAGCGCCAGAGGGAATTCCGCGTCCGGGTCCACACCGGTGGCAAAGGCACGCAAGTGCTGTTGTGTTACGGTGAGTAGGCGGTGGATCTCGAGGCGCCGAAACTCGTCCATCATATTCTGGTCGATGTTGTCTCTGTGGTAGAATCGGTAGTCTCCGTCAGCTTTGGTGAGGTAAAGGTTGTTGACATTGGTGCACCGGCTGAGAGCAATGCACACGCCCTCCTCTTCGCAGCTTTGTCTTCTCGTTCTTCTTCTTCTTCTTCGGTTCCCCTACGGGAAGATGACGACGGTGGTTGAACGCGAACCTATCTCGTGATGGATTCTTTGGTTGGCCAATATCTAGGGGCATCCTGCCACAATCAGCATCAGAGGCGCTGCGAACGGGGCTGGTTGTGCTGCAAGGCGCGTGGCGCTTCCCGCCACAGCTTTCCCACGGGAAATTCAGCATCCCCTCTAAAGTTTTCAGCTCGTCGTTTTCGTTGACGTTCAGCTTCGCGTGCCTTCGTTGTATCAGTAGCTTCTTGACGTAGTTTGAATGAGTCAAGGACATAAGGCGCGTTCGTAGCACTTGCTCCTGTCCCGGATTTGTAGCGTAGTGGGAAGAGCACCGCGTACCTCCCGTTGCGGCAAGAGAGTCGCAGGATTGAAACCGGGCGCCGCGAACTATTTCTTTTTTTTTTTATAGTGTAGTATCGCGGAGGTGTTGGTGTAAGGAGGAGAGTTGCGCATGCGCAGTGAGCGTGTGGACGGCGCCGCCATCAACGACGCAGTACCAGGCGAGCCTAAGAAATGCTCCGCATTTCAAAGATAAAAGGATTGAATCTCTGCGAGCGTTGCTCGCATAATATCAGGCATACTATAATATATTGCCTCAACCTCTTGAAATGCTTTTTCGGCGATCATCGTTGTTCATGCATTTTAAAGTATGGCTTCAGCGCCTCATGCATTTTACTGCTTCCTACTGGCATGTATGAAATTTAGGACGCCCCCAAATCCACCAATTTCCTGGAAAACACACTCTTTGTTCGCACACTACCTCCGCCTGGCATTCCCATCTTAAAAAAAAGTTTTTAGCTTGTGGTTGGCTGCAAAACGCATTGTAATTTTTTAAAAAGTATCTGCGCGAGAATAAGAATGAGATCGAGGGCTCAGTTCTCCGAACACGTACAGACGTAAGGTCATTAAAAGCTATCACCATCATAATCATCAAAATCAGCCTACTCAGGGCCACTGACGACCGAATGCCTCTCCAGTTTACCTCCAACCACTCTTGCCCTCCGCTGTTCGAGTCCACAGTTTACCACTGAATTTCTTTATTTCATCCTTCCATCAGGTTAATGGTCATCCCCTTCTACTAAACACGTCTCGGTATCCATACTCTTACCCTGCTGGTCGCCGGTTATCCATTCGTCTATCTACGTAGACAGCCCAACTCAACTTGTTTACTTTACTTAAACTATGATATCTTCTACTCGAGTTTGTTTCCCGAATAAGAAAACTCGTTTCCCTTGCATTAACGTTATTTCTATGATTATTCACGCCATGAGCCGTTGAGCCGGCCTTAGTTTGCTTTCTAGTTGCATAGTAAGGCGCCAAGTTTCAGCTCTTTATGGTAGCCGCGGCAGTATGCCCTGCTTGTACAATTTTATTTTGAGTGACAAAGGTAGGTTACTTTTCAATATTTGGGAGTGGTTGCCAAGCGCACCCCAGCCCTTACATTTTCTGCGCCGGAGTTTTATCTGTTGGTTGGGATCTGCACAGACAACCTGTCCAAGTAGTTATATTCTTGTATTTTTTCTATCGTTTCGTTACGTATGCTCAATAGTATCGTTTCGTTACATATTGTTTCGTTACGTATGCTTACGTTCTCCGCTGCACCACAGTGCTGAATGTATCAATATGTAACCACTCCTGCCTTGGCTGCTAACAGGTGGCTGGCAGTATATTACAAAAAAAATAAATAAAAAATAGCGCGCTTTCGGCAGGTTTATATATAATTACTTCACATCTAATCATCATTGCTTTTAGCGACTAGTCCACGTTTTCCGATTTTAGGTCCTCAAGCTTTTATTCACGTATTTTGCCGGCTCACATAGCAATACTATGTCGCCTGTAAACCTCTAATGGCTCAGGTATTCTCCGTTTATCCGCAATCATTTGATTTTCGAGTCAAATTTCCGGAATACTTCCTACAGACATACTATGAATAGTTTTGGCTACACGGTATTTCTATGTCGTATGCTCTTTCGGATCGAGAATTTGTCGCTTTGTTTGTGAAGAATTATCCTGCCCGTACATGCTTTATATCAGTCGTCCAGAACACTTACTCACGTGGGTCTCCTCTATTTTCTGGTCTTTGAATTCTTCCAGCACTGCTGGGGTGCGTAATGAATCAAACGCTTTTTCATAGTCTATAGATGTCATGTTTAGTGTGCACTGCGTATTTTTCTATTACTTGGTTTATGACATGATATGTTCCCTCGATTAGTATCCTTTCGTAAACCCGGCCTGCTCTCTTGTTTTTGGGGAATTTATGCTGCCACTTGTGCGGTTAACTATTACTTCGGTAGACAGCTTGTCTACATAAGAGAAGGCTGGTGGATCTATATTTCTTTACGTCTTTGTCAGCTCCCTTCTTGAGAATGAGAATTGTGTAGGCGTTTTTCCGCGTTGCGCGCTCTCTTAGTGCCCTTAGGCATTCTGAAAATAGCGGAACAAGCTTTTCCAGAGCCATATCTCCTCGCACCTTTGAAAGATCCATGGTTATGCCACGGTGACCTGGAGCTCTTTTCTTCGTCTTTTCATGCCCTTGAGAGCCTTTTCTATTTCCCCTTAGTTACAAACGCGAGATCGCAAGCGGAGGTTCTACGCTCAGTAGTTTCCCATGGTCTTACATCACTGGCGTATAGCTTGGTGTACAATCGTTTTTCTGCTTTTGTCATCTCCTCCATGTTGTGCATAATGTTACCCTACCCGTCTCTGAGTGTGTACATCCTGTCTTTCAAGATAGCTAGCATCATCTTCGTTGCCTCTAAACTTCGCGCAATTTCCAGCATTTCCTCAAGCACTGCCATGTTGTATGCACAAATATCGTTTGTTTTACACATGTTAATCGGTTTCGACAGCTCTACTAGTTCAATTTGATCCGCCGTACTAAACACTTTTATCTTTCCACGTTTCGCAATTAATTCCTTCGTTTTCTTTGTTTTCTGTTATAAGTAACCGGCCCAATAAAATTTTTTGTGGTTTTGTATTCATCTGTACAGCAAATGCGGCGAGGAAGTTTCATTAAATTTGGATGATTAGAACAGTTAAACTGTTTGCTTGCATCTATTCGCAGTGTTTTAGTATCGAAACTGGAATTTCGCTAATAATATGCACATTAAAAGAGGGCGAGCTCGCTGATACCGGATTGTTTGAGATTGGAGTCATGACGCTATAAAATCTGCTAAAAGGGTTTTATTAAATCTGTTAATATGTAGGCTGGGCACATAAGTGGCCTATTTGTATGTTGCGCCCGGTTATTACTTGTTAGTGCAAATGAAGAAAAAGTGTACTCCGGACATCTCTGCAAAAACCAAAGTGTGATACATACTGACGCTGCGGAGGTCTGCTGTTCACATTGCCACGACTAGGTTAACTTCTCTTATGTCGGCTGTCTCGTGGTATTGGCCTTTAAAACAAAATTGCAAACCTGTCGTGCACTCGCTGTTTTTGTTACATCAAACCATTTGTATAGCCTGTGCACAATCTTGTTCCGCAGTTGTACTTTTACAAAGTACGGGCACACGACGGAAAGTGCTGGTGTCTTAAAAAGACTGTGCTTGGAAATTTTTTTCCCGTATTGACAAGGTTTCCGGCATAACTAGCAATGATTTTTGTGTGGGTTTGATACGTTGCAGCCTTTTTTCAGCTCCTGTCGGCTTGGTTTCATAAAGGTGTTTTTGGTGTGTCCGCAGGGGCCGACAGAGCGCTAGTCCCTTACTGTGAAAAAAGTCTTGTAGGACAGGGTTAACTACAACTAGCCGTCTAAATGTAAACGTGGTTTAAAACCACTGATCCTGGTAGTAAGTGTGATAAAACACCACGACCACAGTTTCATTTGATCCCGTCGCGCTAGTGGGGCGCTCTAAAGGATGACCTGGCGAGAGGCTTCTAAGCCACAAATACCGAGACTGCGCAAGAAAAGGTCTATTCCACTTCTGTGTTCAGATTAAATCGCACCTCCGGTGTTTGTATTAAGTATATCTAAGAAAACAAGGTGAGGGAACAGCACGTGCGACCTGGATGGGTTGGCGGTAGGAGGCTTATTCACTCTAACCTCGTTATATAACAAAGTTGAAGGGGACCCTAATTATTTTGTGATGTCCATTATTTTGTTATACCAGTTATAACAGCTTACGGCAGTGTATGCTCACTTGGGTGCACAACTCCAAGCATGCAAAGAAGCAAAACCGCCTCGCGGCCCACTGTACCGCTACGTGACTACGCATGCGAAGGAAATTAAATAGAAAACAAATATTTTGCTTGCTGAAGGCGCACTCTGCCTATTTTATTGTCCGCTAAACATAGCTGGAAAGACGTCCGTGGTGCTCCTTTGTTACAGACATCGCAAGCGAAAGACTCCCTTATGAGTGGCGGCCCCCGCGTTGATGCTGTTTTCGCCGTCGCCATTGGAACCGAAGAAACGGCATAGAAGGTCAACCCCATCTACTGCCTGCGGCGACGTTCGAACGTGCAACGTGTGTGCATTTGAGACCACGGCGTCGTCATCGTCGCTTGCGTCGGTTTCTCCGGTGACATCTGCGACAACAGCATCATCGGTCGGCTCCTCCGTAGTGAGCGCGTCGGCATTGGCATCAGCGTTCAGGGAAACCACCATGCGCCGCTTCTTACTGCCCTCACTATATCGCTCGCCAGCTCACTCTTCCCCGCTGGGTGAGCGAGGAGGATGGTCGCAGGGCCGCGGTTGGAGTGGCTGCGCATGGCTGTTAGGTCGACGCGTGGGCTTTAAAACGGCTACGCCGATTGTTGAACGCCGCGGAATACTGCACGCACCGCTCTCGGGTTTTCTCTTCTTGTAAGGGCGGGGGAGACCAATATAGTTCGTTGTATGCATTCACACGACAATTTTTCTTCGTTACAACGTGGTTTCAAATGCATTGTTCTCAATGGGGATTTCAAGGGCAATTTCATTTACTTCGTTAGATCCATTATTTCGTTATATCCCGTTACCTTATCATGAGGATTCGTAGCATACGGGGATTTATAGTCGACGGGTAAATATTCCGGGGGACCAATAGGACCGGACGAGACGATACCTGGCTTCCCACTACCAGAGATGCCACGCTCATTGAGGGGTTAAAGCCAGCGAACTTTCATTTCTGCGCTCACTCTCGTGGAATGCTGTTGCTGTCGCTAGTTCCGTATGGAGTTAATAAGGAACGTGGCGGAAAGATGGGTGATTGGATTCAAGGCCCCCGCGACGCAACGCTCATTGGGCAGGGGCAGAGAACTCAACGGCATTCATAGTGCTCGTGCTCGTGGGACGCTGTAGAGGTGGACGCCTCGATGGTACTCTGCAAGAAAGAAGCCGATGAGCAGAACCCATGTGCCGGGCGTCTAGCGTCTTACCATAATAACATGTCCACCCAGCAGATGCCGTCACAGCAACTTTATTCTTTTATACGGGCGGCTTAGATCTCCAAAACCAAAAATAAACGTGAGACATAGAAAAAGGCAACAAGTGTGGTAGCCACCCACGAACCGCAATAGCATTCAGACTTTAGAAACAGAACGAGAATTTTAACTTCTTTGTAATGCGCAAAGAGAAATACAAACCAAGAAATTTACAAAATTCGGAGCAATACTTGCATCGATGGTTTAACAGGCAAAACAGTACGTCATGAACAAGTAAATTTACTGTCTATGATTCGGCTTGATGGAGAGAACGTCCGCTTAAGTGTGCGGCGTTAGCATAGCAGCGCCGGCAAAAATAACACGACACCGCCGACTGGACTACCTGCGGCACAGCATCCAGCCGCACGGCCAGATGCTCAGCGACAAGACCATCGGGGCGGGGACAACTCGTTCAACACGCTCATCAGCGAGCCTAGTGAGGGCAAGCACGCTCCGCGCGTGGTCGCGTGTGAAAGCGAACTTTCAGCAGCCCAAGCTGGCTTCGCGCGAGCATTCCCGCCACGTAGAGGGACAGTCGCAGTACGTCGCTCGGAGTGGATGCAATAAACCCACGTTTCTCCACAAGTGTGCAATTCCGGCTGCGTGACAGCTGTGTGCTAAAGAACTCAATTAACTCGTTCCCCTTCTGCCCTGTCGCCATTTTTAGCACTTTGAACTCCCAACCACTTTCACCGAGGCTCCAGACCACATACAACCACGACGCATGGGTTTTGTAGAGAAATAATACTGCTACTCTCAGCGCAGTAAAAGTAAAACTCCGGTGATCGCAAATAGCCGGTAAGCGCTATGACGTGCCCGGTGCCCACCCTTTTTACGATGCGAGTCGGCTGCGAGCAGGAGTCATTTAGAAGTGAGTGCCGCGGGCGGCAGGTTCATGAAGCTTTAAAGCATGCTGCCATAAAGTGGGTCTAGAAGGTGATAGCGCACTCGCGGCTTCCGCTGTGTATTCGCAAGAGTTAAATAAAAGCTAACAGGGACATAAAGTGGCCCGTCTAAACCTCCTTATTTTACGAGGCCGTAACAAAGCCAATCAACAAACCCAGCGCGCGAAAAGTCCCTTCCACACGAATATTTATTTGCCCGTTTTAAGGCCTAACATTGTTCTGTACTCCAGCGGACAGTTTGTTTCCGATGGGTCACAAATTTTGAAAACGGTTCTCCTTTTAGAAATGATCCGATTCCAAATGCAAAAAAAATGTCAGGGCATAGCTGATCTCCTTCACATGGTCTGGACCTGTCCCTCCTACAAAAAACCTCACAGAAATACTGCATCTTGGGAGGGCCTGCAACTCAGCCAGGCCACCAGCCCTCCCAAAGAAGTCATCGGTCTCGCCCTAGAAGCCGCCCAATCGCAAGGGATTCTGGGTCACTGATGGGGGGGGGGGGGTGGGGCGCACCTTTCTGTGCTTTTGAGTGGTGTAAATAAAGTTTCTCCTCGTTGAAGTTTAAAGGGTACTCACGTGTTAACATTCTTATGGAACCTGTACTTTATGACCTACGGGCTTAAAACCAATCGTGCAGGAATACGAAAAGTTTTGCAGATGCATGAAGATGTTCCAAACAGCCTAGTTTACTTATTTGGGAAATATGTTACTCCTGTACGGAAATTAAAAAAACCTCTGGCATGGAACATCGATAGCGTCATTTAATAGAGACTTGATTACCTAATATGCGTTTCTTGTTTATTTATTTCAGTAAAGATGAGCAACATTTCTAAAAGAAGCAAACTAGGCCCTTAAAAGCATCTTGATGCATGTATAAAACTTTTCTTATTGGCCCACAATGCTTTTTAAGCCCTTGAGTAATGAATAAGTACCATACTGATGTGATTAAGTGAGTTCCCCTTACGTTTTTGAGCGCTGCTGTGGGACTTTGTATATCCGTACGCTAGCTCTAACCCCTGATTCTGGAATATCCGCAATTTCTACGATTCCATCTGAGTTATTCTTGCGCAAAAAAAAAAAAACCGGTTCACGGAAAGGGAGCCGAAAAAAAAGCCGTAGAACGGCTTTACTAACAAAGTTGATAACTGTAAATAGAATCTATACTAATAACATTGCAATGTAAAAACAGCTCTCGTGTAGGATAACGATACGGAACCTGTCAGTTTTTGTTTAATTTTCCGAGTTGTGATACTCCAGTTTAGGATGCCGTAGGTAAACATAGACATAAAAATACAGTTATAAAGTAGAAGTTTCACTGAGCTCGGAAAATAACAATAACGGCGATCAAGACCTGTGGCTTGGGATAATTTCTGGTTAAGTGGTCAGATTGTTTATTCCATGTCATAGTTTTTTTCAAAATGTACGCCTAGTGTTTTGAAACGTTCGTTTTAAACACTGCGCGTCAGAAGGTTTATAAACATCTGGCACGAAGAGAGGGAACGATACCGTTAAGAAAGCCGGTAAAGAAATAATAGAAAGGAGTCAATATAACGACCTGCCAGGAATTGCTAATGCTGATCCAATATACGAGTTTGCATAGCCACAGAAGTGGGATGACCGAAGGTTCATTCGGTAGTGTTTTCGAATTAATGCAATCGGCGGGGAAATGAGACAAGAAATATTGTGCACAACGACTGGATACGGATGAGGCTGAATAGCAGAGAATGGATTTCGTTTGAACATGCCTTCCTTCTGTAATTTAAATAAGCGTGTAGAGAGATGAAATTGATTATGGTGGTGATAACAGTCTCTTCTCTGTACTGTAAAAGTTCCGTTCCGTTCCCCGAGCAACGTAGAGCTGTACAGACTATCGCGCTACCATTGCACGCTTTAGAAAAAAAAAACTGGTAGCCCGTAGAAGGTAAAAATGCTTCAAATTATTACTTGGGATTAGTTACCCCCTCAGCGAAATGCCTTCCCAGTGTAAAACACAACAGAAATTTATATCGCACAACATAAATTTCTGCTGTAAAATAGGAATATCGGTCGTAGAAAAAGGATCTCTGCTGCAACTACAAAATGGTCTGTTGTGCGACAGGAACATATGCGGTTGAACTACAGAATGTCCGTCACACGACCGGCATTTCTGTTGTAGAAATGACCGACTGTCCCATTCCCGTATAGGATAACCATGTCGTAATTTCTGTTCTGTTTTCTGACTGGGTTGAAATTCCTATTACGCACAAACAGAGGGAAAGCGTTGCGTATTGCAAGATCACAGTTCGGGAGGGTGTTTCCAACTGGTTGTCTTTTTAAGACTTTGATAAAAATTTGACGAATATAATCGTACGTCTACAAAGCCGGCTACTCTGGGTGTCTTATTTGGGAAGGTAGAGATGTGTGGACTTCACTTGATAATTAGGGGACTGCCGTGTACAAATCACGCGCCTTGGGCGTTCCCACACACACCATATTTGGCGTAAGTAGAGCTCATCTTTTTAAAGACGACATAAGCAGGTACCAACTCTACGCTTACGATCAGTCTTTCCGCCTTTTCTATGCGCATAGAGGATTCTATGCACAACGGATGGCGTAACACCAACAGTAAAAGCAGCAATAAAGCTCGTTCCGCCTTATCGTCTACGGCTTGCCGTCTTGCAGTATTCACGAATATTTCAAACACCATGAGCTAGCGCAGGTAGTCAAATATTTATCCAGTTGGAATAGGGTTACGTATAATTTGTCTGTATAAGGAGGGAACAGCGTAAATAATATTGTCATGGAGAAAAGACAAATACGACCAAGCATGAGCGCGTTGTTCGCGGCGTTACTGCGTGCTGTGATGGCCTACATCATGTAAATATATCACATCGCGTTCAGCCATCTTTCCTGTCATTCTTCCTGCCGCGACGTAAAATTTGGGTTACCGCCCCTCGTCGACGGCGGCCGTCCCGGGACAGTAGAGGGCACAGTGGATGGGCGAATGCATGGAGTGAGAAATGAGGTGGTAGTAAACAGTAAGTAAGTCCATGGCGCCACGAATAAAGGTGATGAGCTCGACGAACCAAGGTTCATGAACAGTAATTCCAGTCAATGGAGCTGAAACGCGGCAGGCGCTTGAAGATGCCCCGGTGTACTGGGAGCGGCATCCGTCTAAGTTCTGGTCATGGCGGGTCACTACACGGCTGGTCGCGGCGTGTCATTGGCTGGAGACACGGGGCTGGTGACATGGATGGGTCAATGAAGCGCCAGGGCTGGGGCGAGCCGACGCAATCCAGGAACCTTCGGGGAAACACATCAGGAGCCAATACGGGAAATGCTTAAAGGCCGGTATGGGGATGAACGCCGAAACGTCTGCCATAATGTTACGTTGCGGCAGGACCAATAACAGGAAGAATGGCTGAATGCGAAGCGATATATTTACATGATGTAAGCCATCCAAACACCCAGTAACGCCGCGCACAACGCGCACAGCTTCGTTGTCCATCTTTCCTCCGTGACAATATGTTCCATCGGACACCATTTAAGTTTTGCAGGTGTATTTTACAGGTATTGTTTGGCCTCAGAAGTCACACCTTGTTCAAAATATTCTTTAACGCATAAACTCTGACACATTCACGCAGTCACAGCCACCAAACTAATTTCTTTGACTGATGCCACGGCTACATTTCAAGAAGCAAAACAATAGCAAAAAAAACCGACAATAATGTTTGAGATTATACTGTATACGGTCACTCTAAGAAAAGCGAGTTACATAAGTGGCAACAAGTAAATGTTAAGAATGCTAAACACATGCTTTTTTGTTTGAACCATCATATTAACTATCGACGAATTCGTCTCTTAATGCCGCATAAATCGCGCTTAGAGCGAATACATAGCGTCAGCATCCCGCTAGACACCTTCTAAAATAAGTGCAATTTACAAATAGCGTCAATGTACAAGGCTGCCACTCAAATAACTGAATTTTATCTTGACTCTTATTTTCCCCCGCTAAAGGGTTCTTCAATATAAACCCTCCCTTCTTCCCAACCGAGCTCTATAGAGGGGAGCAATAAAGGCGGAACGACGCTATCTAACCCGCTCATTGTTAGTGTTTACTTAAGGTACAATGACTTAAGCAACCAATCAGGATGGTTGGTGTCTCTCACGCGGAAAGAAGGAGAAGGCAGAAGCTACGGTGCTCACCCGTCGGTGTAAGTGCCTATCAAAGAGATTTATGAGTTTGCAGCTGGGTGCTTATCGAGAACATTACTCGCATTCCTGGAGCGTGAATTCCCTTTCCTATGCTGTATTTTTTGCCCAGCCAGTGGGCGTTTGTACCCAAAGGAAGGAAATAAGCGACGTAGATCTTTTGAGGTCATGTTGGAGTACGGAGACGATGAGCCAAGTAATCGCAATAAATGAAGCGAATGGGCCCTTAAGTTGTCTTGGATATACTTTATGTTGAGGTTCAAAGAAGGACGACGTACCAAATCTGAACACACCACATGGTGGAAAGGACAATAGATAAGGGATAATAGCTAGAATTCGCAATCGTAATATTGTTAATTTTGACACCGAAAAGCAAGATTATAGTTATTACACCGGTTTACAGGTAACAGGTCACCATAAATTGATGCGTTCTTATAATAGCAGGTTTTAATACAGGCTCTTGTGCCTAGGTGGAAAAAAAATGTCTCACACTATATTTCCCCTCATAGGCTATCGGAGACCCTCGTGAAGCTCCTTTTTCTTGTGCTAAGTGGGGTGCGTTTCACACTCCACACGCGCTCTTCAGTGACGTCAATAGTTTCTTTGTTTGTTTATTTGTTTCCATAAACGTACACATGTTATGCCGGATAACCGGGTAAATAGTTGCACTCAGCAATGTGATCATGCGCTACATCCTTCACAGAGGCAGAAACAAGCGGGGCGGAAACAAAAAGAAAAGAAATACAAAGACAGCCGGTGTGTGTAATTACAAAATCCTAGCAACGGCACACCATATATTCTAGAGCACAATAAATAGCACACGAAGCAGTGCTCATTACACCGTCAACAGCAGTAGTTCTTAAAAATAAAATATATGCAATAAACAGCACAGAAAGACAAGGAATAAATCCCAAACCATTTTTCTCGAGCAAGACAGTTATGCAGTATTATTGCAGTAAACGAGTTAATATCAAAGCCATTAAATACTACCTCACTCAACAACATAGGAAGGGTATAATCAATCATCTCCAAGGTGTTGTTTGTCGTTCACAGCCAATGCCCCTACACCAAAGTATACCTACCCTGTTCAGTGCCCCCAACATTGCAGCCATTTTCTCAGGAAGACATAAAATATTACAAATATTCCCCTTTTAATTCACAAGTTCGTAAATCATTGACTGCTACAAGAAAGGTTCTGGCTCTTCATGATGTCTACCCTAATATACTCAAGACACTCATAATAATAATATCCCTTGGTATTTTCTGACGAACTCGCTGTGCCCCGTGCACCGAGCCAAGGGATTGTTACGCGGCGGTGCATTGTTGGAGGCCTAGTTCTGCGCCTCTTTGTGGAAGTGTGCAAAGCAGACGTTTCTATTCCTAAGCAACCAAGCCTTCATTGATATGGACTTAGTCAGAATTGAACCGTTTGTTTACAGTAAGACAATGCTCAGGCGACCACCGTTAATTTTCCCATTTTTTCCCCGAACCCCCCAGAAAATGCAAGTGAAGGTGATATGATGTCTGTTATGAGTATTCTAGACTTTATACGAAGTACACGCTGAAGCGCTGCAGCGCATAAGAGGCCAAGGACCAAGGGAGAAAGCGTAACAAAGCACCTCTGCCCTCCGTCCGTTTTGCGCTGTGCCACTTCAACGTGAGCACCCAGCCAGTCGCTCAACTATTCATCTTGCTACGATGGCGATCTCAGCCCATGTTGGTCTTTGTGCTATAAAACCCCATATTCATCAAAGGATGTTGTTTCGAAAGTCGCGGCACCTAATACGGTGACGTCGCACCTCGCTTGTCTTGGAAACAGATTGCAGTCCCAGTTTACAAAACGTACCTCCTACTCGGCCGTTTATGCCAAGCATTTTAGGTGTTTGAACAACACGTTCGCCCTTCGTCTCTTTCAGCGGCCTTCCTAGTTTCAGTTCCCTCCGCACTATCTTAAGTGAAGTTTGTTGACTTTTAAACTTCCTTAACATGGGCAACCTACTTTGCGGGTTCAGCCTTGATACTTCAAGCGTGGACACGTAGGTGGTTCACGCTTAGAACCGATGCAAAGTAGCTTGAGTGCAGTTCAGTGTGAGTACATTCATTGGTTCGTCGGTTCGTGCGCGCAGTGTGACTAGTTAGTGTGGTGATGAGGGAGCGACAATGTGAGTATTCTGTTTATTTCTTTTTGACTTCTACCTTAATTTTCACAAATTTTTTGCCGCTTACAGAAAGTATCTAGCCGTACATAGCTCACATCTTAAATAGCCATTGATGATCTCGCAATTTTCTTTATTTCACTCTCCAACAGGGCGTTTGCATATGCAATGTGATTGGCAATTTTCTCGCTCACAATAGTTAATAATATATTAAAGGGGCGCTGAAACGCGTTTTTAGCACATTAAATGAACTAGCGCAATCGTTAGATTGGGTCGTCAACGTCATCTGTGCAAGTATTACTCTTTTACGCGCAGCGGAAAGCTGACACTTTTGTTGCAAAGTTGGTCGCTTTTTTCTCACCCTTCCCTTCGTCTTTTTGGACGCCGCCATCTTGACATGTCTACGTCATCGATTCCCAGCTGTTCGTCATGTGCTGGACATCCTGCTATTGGGCGACTTTTTCACGCACTTCCGGCAAAGAAATGAGTCATCTGCTCAGCGTCGGCTCGCCGGCTGATCTGCCAGCGGAGTGCTTGGACATTTTACGACAAACGAAAAAAGTGTAAACAAACGCTTAACCGTTTGTATTGAATGCAACATGGCCATAACACGACATGGATATTATCTTACCTGAGTACGTTCCATAAAGAGAGCGTTGAAACCCCGTGGCACTTCTTTCGTGCAATCGCAGAGAACGCCCTGAGCCGAATGCCCGGATTTGACGCATACATTTTATTCAACTTCAAAACAATCCAGAGATGCGTTTCGAACGAACACAACGTCACAACATGCGTTGCAAGTCTGAACCGCGATTGACAGACGATGGGTTGCCACCTCCTGCCCGTCGTAAATTCGGCACTCACATTGCGCACGGTTTGCGGGAACGAACAGCAAGTCAGGCTTCTAGCCACGCACACTGCACATACCCCATGCGAGGTTGAGTCGTACGTCGCTCGAGAAAGATAATCCAGACCATGGGAAGCACTACCCACCCGCAGAAGCACAACGTCGCATTTCATCGCGAAACAAAGGCGTCCACAACACACACACCATCGCCTCCTGTAATGCCAAACGCATCTCGCACTTCCCTGTGGGAGTGAGTGGTACGCCTGCAGTGCCCACATGTCGCGAGGTGGGGCCCCGAGCTGAACCGGGATCACGCAACCGTAACTGACTTCTGGAGTGGTTTGTGCCTTGTTGCCAAGGCAACCGATGTTTGAGATTGTCAAAGAAATGGCGCTCGCGCTAGCCCTAGAAAGCTCAAAGCCGCGGCTGAGCATGTTTTCCCAACGTTGCCGCTCTCCACCACGCGTCGCCCCAAGCTGAACTGGTCACATGATTGAATAGTTTTGTGCGCTGGTTCTGTATCGGTTTAAAATGCCTTTTTCACATGCCGCCGGCCGGAATTACCACCGCCGCAAAATAAGACCCGGCACCAGCAGGGCCACATCTGATAAGGCGCTTTTTGATAAACAGTACGCAGTGCATCAAAGGGAACGAGCGCACGATCCTCCCCGTGCGGCTGCGAGTTGGCCGCCGATAAAACGTCACGTGCCGCCGATAGCAACTGCAGCAAAGTACAGCGCGAAAGGGCAAGGCCAGGCCGCCGTACACATGCGGCCAGATTTTTCGTTCGCTTTTCCAGCCTTGAGGGGAGCGCTGGTTTCATGGTGTCAACAAAGCTTGCCCGTAGCAGACGGCAGTCTGAGGAGCGCATTAGCGGAAGTACGTCACCGCTGAGGAACGCAGCATCACAGGAAGGAAAGCTCTCGCGCCGTCAACAGCGAAGAATAGGTTGAAAGGAGAAGGAAACGCGGCGCGACAATAATGCGCGGTTTTTCATTTACGATTTCTCAGCTAATACTCGTCGCTTTAACAAAATTCTTGTGGAGATTGCTAATACATTGCTTTATTTGGTTACGTGTACATCCATGCATCGGCGGAAGGTATTTCAGGACCCCTTTAACTGAGGTGTTAAACGCCTAAAAGCCGATTTCCGCATGTGTAAAGTTATGACATCAGAAGAGACTTTTTTCGAGGTAGTACAACTCTTACATTACGATTTGATTTCCTGAGGTAGGCATTTATTAATGTCTTATCAAAGCTATTGTCTCAGCGTGTATGCTCACTACCAGAAGGTGTTCAGGGCTAAGACAGTAAACTCCAGTTTATTCGCAGGTATTTTCGTTGGCTTACTGCCAACAAACGGCGATCAGCTTACTCTCAGTCGTCTACAGAGTACTTACCTAGGTAATCGCTAAAAATTTCCGCCACCTTAGACTACAGTCAACCTAAGGAACGAGCGTTCATTAGGTGGACTGTAACCGTAAATGCTATTCAACAACTGACCGTACTCACCTGATCAATCAGGTGATGCAGAAATCCGCGGAGTATACTCAACCAACGCCGCCTGTATTAACATTGCCTGACGCGTCGCGCGCTTTTCAATGGGAAGGGTAGGAACGCTTAGTTCAGGCACTGATCCGCTATGTGGCGCGTGCCGGCGGACATCTCGCCTTACGTCACTGCTCGCGAGGCGCGAACGCTGCACCCACTTTTACGACGTGTGTCTGTCAGATTGCCTGTTGGGCTTCAAGGGTCGTTTCACTTACATCTTAGCCACGACGGGGCGCTAGTTCTGTGGCGCACTGGGGATCTCGTTCAACGCGTCGCTCGCTTCATACTTGCTGCATTTTTCCAAAGATAAAGACGGAGGCGGACTGAAATAGTGTAAGAACATACTGATTGTCGGGTAGACATATAGCTAACAGAAAAACGACATTTTCGGATGGGGCAGCCATTATTTTACTGATATTTTTCTTTCTGGAGTATTTAGAGAAGAAAAAATTGCGTGCACGTTTTTTGTTCAGGCGCTCACTTCTACGATTACTTTCCAATAATATCACGTGCTTGTAAACTTCAGAAAATTATAGGAAACAAAAGGATAAGCAGCTGGGATCCCGCCACGCTGTCCTGGCGCTTCTACGTAGTACGTCCTCAATTTTAGAAGTGCGTACCGATGCGGAGTGCGAACAGCGGGGTCAAAACAATACCTAAATGCGGAGGGGATAGAGGTGGGATGCCCCACTCAGAAAATTTCAGGGCCTGTGATCCGAGTAGATAAGCGCGCAAAGCCGGCATCAGCTTGCGGCAGAGCAAGGGATTTTCCTTCGTGACAAAGGAAGTTTTATCAGTGACAGACCAAGATAGACAGGCATGGTGAAAAACAAGAAGGCGTAGGAGCGCCGCCTCGGGAACGCTAAACAAACTTTCCACTATTTTGCATAGTTTCCGAGAAGCGGCGCTGGCTGGCGGACACGAAAGCACGCTGGAAGGCTACGGAGCGGGGAAGGGTAGGAGAGAGCAACAGGAGAGTGGCTGTTTGGCCATTTTTCGCTCACGCGTTAGGCATTGTTTATACAGGCGGCGTTGACTCAACGCATATATATATAGTCTTCAGAGATTATGAGAAAGCATTGGCTCGGTCGAAACCTTAGCACTCTAGGAGGCATTGTCGAATCAGGGGGCAGACGAGCATAAGAATACTAAAGGATATGTACAATGGGTCCACAGCTACAATAGTCATTCATACAGAGAGCAGTACAATACGTATCAGGAAGGGCGCCAGAAAAGGAGACACAATCTGTGCAATGTTATATACAGCATGTTTACAAGAGGTAATCAGAGCATTGGATTGGGAACAGGTGGGCGTAAGGGTTAACAGAGAATACCTCAGTAACCTAAGATTTGCTTATGACGTTTGCCTCGCTAATTAACTCGGGGAAATAATTTCGCATCATAGTTACCGCACTGGGCAACCAGAGTATAATTGTGGGCCTGAAAATTAATATGCAGAAAACTAAAGTAAAGTTCAATGGCCTCGGGAGAGCACAGCGGTTTGCGATGAGTTGCCAGGCAGTAGCAGTGGTAAGCGAATATATCTAATTAGGTCGAGTAGCAACCCCGGATACCAATAATGAGGCAGAGATAATTAGAAGTATAGGAATGGAGTGGAATGCATTCGGCAGGCATTCAAAGATAATGAATGATAGCCAACTATTGTCCCTGTAGAGTAAAGTGTATACCAGCTGCACCTTACCGGTAGTCACCTGCGGGGCAGAAACTTGGAGGCTCAGTAAAAGGTTTCAACTGTAACTGAGAACGACTCCGCGAGCAGTGGAGCAGAAGATGATTGCTACAGCGTTAAGGCACAAGAAGAGAGCGGAGTGGGTCAGGGAACTAACGCTTGTGAAGGTCATATTAGTAGAATTTAAGAAGAAAGGGGCCGCGAGCAGTGGAGCAGAAGATGATAGCTACAGCGTTAAGGGACAAGAAGAGAGCGGAGTGGGTCAGGGAACTAACGCTTCTGGAGGACATATTAGTAGAATTTAAGAAGAAAGGGGCATGGGAAGGGCATACAATGCGAAGGCAAAATACGCGTTGGTCATTAAGGGTAGCAGAATGGATCCCTATAGAGAAAGCCCGCGTCTCAAGGTGCGGCAGAACGTTAGGTGGGCAGGTGAGATGAAGAATTTTGCGGGGATACTTTTGTCGCAGTTAGCACAGGACCGGGGCAATTGGAGAATAATGGGAGAGGCCTTTGCCCTGCAGTGGGCGTAGATAGGCTGGTGATGATGATGATAATGATGAAATGTGTCGTGGTCAGCACAGGACCACGATAATTGGAGATCTAGAGGAGGGTTCTTTGCCCTTGCAGCGGGCGTAGACAGGTTTATAATGATGAGGATGATAATAAATTTTGTTAGCATTACGGTTGAGGCATCCAAGGCTCGTGGCCTAAGTTATTTGTCAAAGAAAGGGCTGCCCTTAGTTCAAGCGGTCAGGAACCTTTTGGCAGCCGATCTGATTGCGCAACACCCGCCAGTGTCACCAAATTTAATCGTAATTACTGCTGGCCAGGCAGTCGCGCGAGAATGAAAAAGCAGATTTTCAAACATTTAACGCGAAAAGGAGTACGTTACCGACGTGTCTGTCCGATTTTGTTACCTATAGCACTCGGCCACATTGAACACTTCCCCAGTTTGACACGAAGCACACCAGCAAGTTGTGGGATATTTTTGGGTTATGCCGCCAAGTATTCCTACTTAAAGTTCAAGCTAGGCGAAAGACACAAAAGTGGGTCTCCCTTTTTACTGTTTACATATATACGCGGTGATACGTCCGAGATATCCCCATATATC
The DNA here is from genome assembly GCF_048455015.1 of Haemaphysalis longicornis. Lineage (NCBI taxonomy): Eukaryota > Metazoa > Arthropoda > Arachnida > Ixodida > Ixodidae > Haemaphysalis > Haemaphysalis longicornis. The sequence goes on along the minus strand of NW_027526335.1, from coordinate 134,147,497 downwards.
CGTCCTTGCCGTGTTTAAAAATGTAAGTTAATTAGTGCCAGCTCGTCATCGCCCATACTGGGGTAGGAAAGAGTCCTTCGCGGGTGTGCGCGTTAACACGCTGTCATCTGTCCGCCGCTAATTGCGTGGCAGCACGGCTTGTTCCGATTCCTGTATTTGCCGTGTTGAGGTAGTTAGCACTCGCTGAGTGAAGATTGCGGGCCCCGGGCTTATAAGAGCGCCTCTAATGCGGCACCCCTGCTTATGGTTTTAACATAAAACCGGTGCTTTAGCAAACTACAGCATTGTGGCTTATTGAGGTAAAGGGAAGGTCGCACCGTTTCGACTGCGAAGGTTGACAGCCGTACATGACAACTCAGCCCATCAAACGTACTGGCTAACTTTCCACGTTATTCCCAAATTAAAAGAAATATATTCTGGTGACCGCTCTGCTTCCCTCAACACAAAGGACATTTTTTGCAGTGCAAATACTACGCAGCTTGCGGGGAGGGCAAATGTGCGTTGCAAATGTTTAAATGACAAATCGTTTCTCTGTATCACTGCTTTTACAGAGTGGTAATTAGCCATAAGGAGCAACAGATGAATGCCGGTTTTATTACTATGCCCAGCCTGGTTTACAGGGTTCTCACGAATTTGCACGCCTTTGTCTTTGGTGTTCAAGAAAACAACAATCGGAGGGATTGCTTTCTGGTTTGTATCGCCCTTTAAGTGTCGAGTACTTTAGGCGTCCGGCTTGTCGGTATCTATAGTTCATACCAAAAGCTAGGTGCGGCACTGTGGAGGCTACATTATTGTGAGCCCATTCAAGGCGCCTAACTCACAGCGAAGGAAGAGACAAAAGACGCTCGGGCCTTGCAGTTGCACTTGCCAGAGGGAGAAGGAAACGTGTTTTGAGGGCCCATTCACAGTGACTTAGGCGCCCTCGGTGGGCGGACTGTTGATAACAACGTATCCTCCACAGTGCTGCACCTAGCTTATGGTATCAACTATAGCCACCGTTGTAGTGCGGCGTCACGCGGCCGAACAGAGGCTTTGAAAAGATTGGTATGCAACCTGGGAACCTCGCGTTACCAAGCCGATGACAAACGCAATGCGCCACCGAGGCACACGTTATCGTATGCAGCGTGTGTGAGGTGACATTTGCGCTGCTGAAGTCGCGTATGGGCATACGCCATCGTGATGTTGGTGCCAAACGCTCTAAGGAGTATTTTTGTGAGTCCATTCGGTTGATTATTGAAGTATGGAGGGCTCAGCCCGAGCCTCCAGAATGGTTGCCTGTGATGGAAACATTACCAAGCATGAAACAATTTTAGCTGGCTTTCTGCTACCCAAGCGTCGGTTAGCAGTTTTATCAATGTAGTGTTTTGTTGTGGGTTTGTATTGTCAAAGCAAGGCAATAAAGAAACAAAAAGACATTTGCGCTGCGCAGTTGCCATGGAGGCTACCGTTGCTGGGCCGCAAAAACGTACACAATGATATGAAATTAAAAAAAATGATTTAAGGCATTATTTCCTCATATAATTAAGAAATCTATCCAGTGTCCATTTGTAGGTATTTTCAGGGGCTGCGGCATTTTTTCTTTACTACTTTCAATTTCAACGCAAGGCTGACAATGAAACTGGTCAAGAGAGGGCGCATCAGCCCCACCAGCGAATTTCTTCTCTGCACCTGACAGCTTTCCGGTTGAGTGCAACTGTTTTTTATGTTGTTTTTATAAAAGCCACTGCTCGTCTCCAAGTTAAGGAACAGGCGTTGGCATACAATAAATTGCCAGAGACTCAAGCATCTAGAAAGAGTGATGAATAGTAAGAATAATTAATTATGTGCACAAATGTGCGAACCAGTTCCGCAAAGAGTATACTCGTGGTGCGTCATGTTGAAGGTGGAAAAACACCCGTTGGGAATAACACCACTGAAGCCATGTGTGTGGTTCCTTAAAAGGTATGAGAATAAGCAGATGTCCTAAACTAAATTATCGCACCTGCAAACAGAACAATCCAAAAAGTTGCGTATTGTGTGCTCACTGAACGGTCGGTACCTGAAGAGTGTTATTCACGGGGTATGTTCTAGTGTTCACGGCTTTGTATGTTTATAATTCCTATTCTGATCTATTGCTCTAAGCACACATATTACGAGTTTAAACAGAACAATACAAACATGTCTATAAAGATTTGAAAAAGAAAAAGTATGCAGAAAATAGTTCATCGCCAGCGTATTACGTATATACCTACTACTTTATTTTTCCTTAAATTCGTCGGAGACTACCAACGAAAGCATGGTGAAGATCATATAGTGTAAATCCGGCTTTTTTATTGGATCATTGATTTACACAGATTATATGCCAACCTGCTACAACGTAACAGTTGTAGTAACAGATTACGTCACATTGGGCTATAGAGGACTGTCTATCACAAATTCCTCTACGCGGCATGGTGTCAGAAGACACCCACATGTATTCTGAGTTTGGAATTTTGTGTAAACACAGGAAAGCGTGTGTACCACAGTTTCCAAAAGGATTCCAGGCGTGAAGGAAAGGGTGAAAGCGTTCATCGGAAGTGCTGCAGAGTCCCTTTGGGCTGAGATATTCTTGTGTCCTTCTCTTCGTGTTGAGTTTTTTATATCCAGATTTCTGTATGAGCAACCAGTTTGGGACAGTCTAGATTTTTTTGCTGGCATTTGATTATATTAGCCTACTTTTTCTTTTGTTTTGTTTCGCGTTCTTTTCTTTTTACGAATGGCCGACATTTAAACGATTGTACCTGTTCTATCTTTGGCTTCTCCAACTGCGACGCGATGCTCAGAGAGCGGAGAGACAAGTGTCCATGGGATGGGGCTTTTAGGGAATGTGCTATAAAAGCTGGCCGACCCGCGCAGCCGCAAAATCATGCGACAGCTCGTGAGGAACAGAATAAAAGTGATGTTGATATGTATTGTCAGCTACAGGAGGAAAGAACAGAAAGTCCCAAAAATAACCAGTTTAACTCCGTTAACGTCGGCAATTATGCATTTTGTACCGGTCCATGGCGTTACATTACTAGGACTCTGTTGAAAGTTTTCTGCTTGTGTTTATTTTGGGGTTTACGTCTGCTTTGCTAATCGCAAGAGGGAAGTGAATAAGATAAGCTGTGTCTCCTGTTTACTTTGCCTCTCTTATTTTTTCTTCGTCAATTTCGTTTCTTGATTGCAGCTATTTTCGTGTTTCATTTTCTTTGACAACTCATATACATTCGCGCCTGTGGTAACGATTACGTCCGTTAACTTAGCTAGGTATACCTGCCGCGGCGGCTCAGTAGCTATGGTTACAGTAACTAAGGTTATGCTGCTAAGCCTAATGATTTCTATCCCGTCACGGTGGCCGTGTTTTTTTTTCTTATTTATGAAAAACGCTAAGGCGCCCGGTTGTCGAGATTTCGGTGGACGTTAAGGATGCCTAGGTGGTCAAAACAAATCCGGAAACCTTCGCTACGCCGCGCCTGATAATCAAGGTGCGTTGAACCTCAAAATGATCATACTGAGCTACACATTTCATTTTTTTCGATGCAAGCTGCCACACAGTGACTGCTGGACATACGCAAAGAAATATCACCGCACTTCTGGCCCAAGCCACAAGGCTGAGCCTCTGAGCTGGCGTCCCCTCCCAGCATTACCGCTAATTTCAGTGCCATGAAGCTCCACACTTTCACCATTGGTTAACATAAGGCGACTAATTCTTAACTTCAGAGCTCTTGGCAGCTTAACGCTGGCCGAATTTTGTAAGATTTCTAGTAGGCTTGGGTTTTCTGCAAGACAACTTTAAAAGTTTTGGCTGCTGCGCCGTTTTATAGGAAGACGGTCTCGTTATAAAAATGTTTTCTGCAGGTGGCATTCAAGTCTGTCGCCGAATATTTTTCGCCTATTAGCCTTACTGCAGGAAATCGAACGTTTTGTTCGTGAAGTTCCGTTTATCTATTTTCCGTAATTTTAAGGTCTAAGCTGTTCCCAACACTTCTCGAAAGATGTCGTGTGTCGTACTTAAAATATCCGAACACGTTTGATATCGCCGTCCTCTCTGGCATCTTTACACGCCACAGAGAAGTAATTTCACACAGCGATGGCCTTTCAGGGCGACTTTGTCTTCGCATGGAGGCGGCGAACTGGGTGCGGTACATGTCGTCTTGGCCTATAGCACGCACAGATTACAGTGCCTGAAATGCGTGAAAAATTCAGCATGTCCGAATGCGCATGCATATACCTAATCCACAGTGCGAAGTCACAGAAATGCGGTTGTTCGGGGGTAGGCGGCGGCTGTAGAGGAACCAATAAAAACGAAAATTAAAAAGATGTAACCGGAACACCGGAGTAAAATAGACACCCCGAACACAAATGTAGCGTAACAATCAAAACTACGGCATGGGTAATGAGGTAGTCGATAACACCCGAAATTATCGGAATTTCATATCTTCAATTTAGGAATAAGAATATGTTTCTCTGACCACTTGTTTATAACATTGCATAAATATATACAGGATAAGTTATTAAAGTGAAGATAAATTCAAAGCACGCATTATGTCAAAACTAAGAAGGGCCAGGCACAGAATTCAGGACGTACGCACGTTATGAGGATCAAGAACGTGTGTCTTCTGTACGGCGTAGGAATTCCCAGAAAGCTAGAGAATTGCCCGAGACGCCACGGCCTTCAAACAAGCGCTCGTAGAATCCGAGAACAAGTTTGTCGTAAGCTATTAACTGCTTCCTGGGAAACTCTTGTGCCACATTTATTTCAACGAACCACAAACGCAACGCACTACGCCGAAAGGTACGTGTAGATTTAGATATTCTCCGAAGAAGCCCTTATTGGACATGCGGTATGTTCCACGTGTTGAAGAAATTTCAGGAGGGAAGGAGACCCAACCTTTTGTAGAGTAATGAGTTCGTAGAAGTGTTCGTGCTGGACGCGTTCACAAATCTCCAGCTCATTAGTGAGTGTCCCATTTTACGGTATTCCTAATTCAGGTCACTTGTTTTCCCCTCTACGGAGTCTATTATTACCACAATTATTAAGGTGGTCGGTGCCGTACTCTCGCTGCCAACCATTCGATTTGAGAGGCTGGGTTTCTTTTGTTTGCCCGCGATGTTTAGTAGTATTTCATTGGTCAACCGCCCCCCCCCCCCCTATATACAATATATAAATATAACATTGAGCGTTTCTACGATCATCAGCCGAATATTATACCCTCATTTGAAGTCTGTTTCATTGCTTGTTAACATTGTTAAACGAGAAATGGTAGTCAACATTTTGTGCCAAAGTGGTTTCATTGCCCCTGGGAAATTTTTTAGAAGGCTGCATTGATACGCCCGAAACCCAACCTTAGCTGCGTAATTGCTTCCTGCGCTGCAAGTGTCGTTGCAACCCAATAGTCTTCTGCAATCCCGGTCACGTAACACCCTTTCTTCCCTCCCCGACAACCCCTCCGCAGTTATTCTCTCCTGTTCGCCCTATTATGATGAAAGGATCTTAAAGTTTGCTCAGTTGGATGCAATTTTGCGTGTTCTCACTGCTCATGCGCCGCGTGTAGAAACCGTTTATTTCTTTTGTTTCTGGAATGGCTCTATGCGACATCGTTTGTGCGTGCGTGCGTGCGTGTTTGCGTGTGTGTGTGTGTGTGCGCGTGTGTGTGTGTGTGCGCGCGTGCGTGCGTGCGTGCGTGCGTGCGTGTGTGCGTGCGTGCGTGCGTGCGTGCGTGCGGGCGGGCGTGCGTGCGTGCGTGCGTGTGTGTGTGTGTGTGTGTGTGTGTGTGTGTGTGTTTATATTGATTCGCCTGGTTTCAAAACAGCTTTTAATGCGCATTTTAGTGTCCACGGCAATTGTGGATGACGTCCTGTGATAAAAGCGATGGCATTGGCATATGCCGGCAGATTGTATACCTAAAACTTAAATTACTCCCGCCGCTGCTTCTGTACCCTGTATAAATGTGTAAGCTTGCATTCGACTCAATGTGGCCAACACGCAGCACCTTCGAAAGTTTAATCGGACGACTTTGCCACTAGGACCAAATTGTGATGCTCGCGAAAACCTGCAACACCTGGTCTGTGAACGAGTGTGATTCAGTGTGCAAATGTGTCCCAGGTAACGTCATTTTATTAAATACCGCTTTCCGTGAATCTTCCACTGAGGGACGTTTCAGGCCAGTGGTCATGTCCCAAGCTTTCCTTATTACCGACATAAGATCTGGTGGCGTACTTGTCGAACACATGTCTTGATAAGACATTGCAAATGACAGCTCATTCGTGAGCATCAACGTTTTAAACATCATCACCGTCTTCATTATCATCGTCATGACATACAGCTGGCGTAGCAAGCTCGACATTTTGGCTTGGCAAACATAGCCAAGCTCTCATCAATTGTCGCCCTCTCTCTCACTCCCTTTGTGGTAGCAGTGGATGAGACGTTGGGTTAACCATTTGGCGAAATGCAAGACCGGGGCCTCTTACTTTTTTAAGCCCTGACTCAATGTTGTGCTTCTCAGGTATTGTACTAGGCAGTGAAAATTAGCTTTGGCTTACGCAAAACTACCCATGCGGCATAGCTTTCAAGTGCGCTAATACTGATAGCCTCCATTTCCGGACAGAGGTACCAATGCCATGTATGTTACTTTTGTCTTCAACTCGTATCAATTTGCTTTTATAGTGCCACTTTTTTATCACATGTAATATGCGAGGCCGTTCACAGTGAACAACCGACTTGTCTCTATAACCAAGTTTTCCGTAACCCAGTCAATGCCATCTTGGTATTTCCACATTTAGTTTGCTGTTGTAGATTTATGGTGTTGTTTCCGGCATTCAAAGTATGTGTCCGTTTAGGGGCAAATTCTTTTAAATATCTTAGAACCCTTTCGGCCCTGGTGTCGTCATTTGACGACACAAAATGTAATATTCTTCATCGCCTTAAGAACAAAATGAAAACTGCTAGTCTTCTGTGAGAGGGTTGTTCAAGGGTGCTTCTTGATTTAGATCTCACCATTCCTGAGTTTGTGCGGGGCTGGACGATATGAAACACAAGAAGCGTCAGTGGACGCAGCGTATGACGACAGGGCGGGTAACGAAACGGAAATTTCGGTTTGTCAAAATGTCTATAAATCTGTAAATAGTTTTTTAACAGCTCTGTATTTTTTCTGTTGTTTAAGGATGTCATAGGTTTTACGACAAAAAGAAAACTTTTTTACAGGAAAGAAAAAATGTTAATTACCTAATGACCCAATTATCGTGCCTGTAAATAATAAATACTTGCAGTATAACCGTAATTTTTCATTTCTGTTCTTCTGAAGTCCAAACGTTTGCGAAGACATGCAGAAAAAGCATTTTCGATTGAAATAACACATTCAGGGGTGAAAGGGCTAGATTTGATTTGGTATGTAGCTTTATGGTGTCGTTTCCTGCATTTGAAATATATTTCTCTGTCGGGGAAAATTCTTTTAGATACCGTAGGACTCAGTTCTTCATCTTGTAACTGCAACGACTAACAACTTCAGAGACGTTTCCGGTATGTTTGACCCCAAGGTCGAAAAACACGGTTTCGTTTTTTTTTTTTTTTGGAAATGACTGTAACGTGCGTTCATTGGTAACTTTGTGGTGAACAAGCTAAGCAAGCTAAAAATTGGTTTTCACAGTCAGTTGTGCAAAATAAACACATTGCCTCTTTCTACTCTCCAGGGAATAGGCGTAACACGCCTAAAGTGCAACAAATATCCAAGGAAGTGCGTTTTACGTATCAGACACCTCGCAGCAAGACAGTCTCAAGGGTCTGCCGAGAAGGAGTGTGAATCGGTGGGGGCTGTTGCACAGGTAGCAAAAGCAACCCCAAGGGGCCATCTTACCGGTCCACCGCTATAGCACCGTCTGTTTTACCCAACACTCCACTCCCACCCCTCTTGCCTTAATGGTCGTTCTTGAGGCTTAGAAAAACAAAGCAGTCGTGAAAACGCTCTTCCAACCAGTCATGCGGTCAGCCAGTTGCCTTGTGCTTTTGGTCGATAGCCGCTCTGTAAAAGGCCATTAGCCATCATGTGACCGCGAGAGGAGGTTTTTTAGGGGCGAAGCTCCTTAAGTCATAGGTCTGTCCATCCCTTGTGTCTCGTGGTACGTGACCGCCGCATGCTTTCGGAGATGTCGCAAAGTGGGCCGCGTTGCACGCGTAAGAACCGGCTGCAACCGGCAGCGCAAGCTCGGCACCGGGAGCGCGAGCTTGTCTGTGTTCGCCAACGGAGGCGCGAGCGCACGTGCACTGCGAGGGGGAGATCACGCAAGAGATCACGCCACGAACGCAGGCAGTCGTTCTCGGAGATCGAACGAGACGCAAGGACCTTTGCTCGTTTCCTCTCGTCTTGTTCGGGCACAAGTTCCCCCTAAATAAAAGTTCTTTCTTTACCGTTGTGTCCCATCCTACGTGAAAAATTGTGGTGAGGTGCGGGGTAGTCCTCGATGGCGCGGGGTCTTTCACCAGGTCTGGGCCTGGGAGCATTGACTCCGAAAATAAAAGTTGATTTGTACAATGTACGCACACAGTCTTACTTCTTTCTTAATGATGTAATGGGCGAACTTTCACGGGAGAGTTACGGTTACCGATGATCTCCCCCTCTCGAGCTTCGCCCCACTTATCATCATTCATTCCGTGGGTATGGCGTGATTTTCTTTTTGCTCTGTAGGGTGCAGCGATATGGGTGGACCTAATTCTTTTACGAGCCGTTTGTGTGGCGCAGAAAGGGTTCCCAAGTGGTGTTAGTAAGGTGATGGACTATTTGTTGCTGTTTTCGTGTAACACGGGACGTTCAAAGCAGTCTCCGCTGTTCTTGCGTATATAGCTGAGGCTGCCTGTTTAAGGGTGATAACCAGTTGGCCAAAAACAATCAGAAGAAATCTGCGTACATTGCATGCAAAGAACCGTAAAGGTGGCAGAGGCATTTATTTTAGGAATTTATATAAAAAACTTCGGTGGCATAAGCCAACGCAAACATTTTCCTTAACGCTTGGTGAGATTAGTCATTGTGGCTAATATTTAGAGCTGCGAGATTATGGCTTGCCCACCAACTAATTAGGACATAGAAATAGCGAAAGTAACTTTTACTTTAAAGGGAAGGTGAAGCGGTTTTAGAATTAAAAGAAAAGTTGACTAGCAGCAAGTACACATTGAATAGTTCATGTGTACGAAATGTTTTCGCAATACACGCAATAGAAGCGGCGCAATGAGCAAACAAAAGTGGCCCGATGCCCCGCCCCCATCTCGCCGCGCGATGCCGGAAGACCGAAGAGCGCGGGCGAAAACCGGCTGAAACACGTCATACCTGGACTTCCGGCCGGATCGGCCGCCTCGGCCATGCTCTTTTCGCCGTGTTTCCTTGTGAATGATACTTGTTGTTGTTGTGGTTGATAGCACTCATTTGTACAATTTTCGTGTTCAAAAAGTATGCACGAACGCCAAACGAGGCATACGTTATCATGCCGTATTCCGAAGCAGAATAATGCCACGCCGGGATGCTTGATAACATACGGAAGCGACGGCCGAGGTGGCTGTGCTTGATGACAGAGAATAAACTACACCACGTTAAATACTTTGTAAACCGCTCCAATGTGGTTTTTTTTTATGCGACGGACGTGAATGTCCACATTAAATTCTAGATTTAGGAAGGATGGGGAATACTGCTGTACTTTGGCCGGGGATGTTTCGTTCCATTCCAGAAACCGAGTCACATTTGTTCAGGAAGTACTTGTTTCGTTAAACGCGTCGGTTTTCTTTCCCTATGAGCTCAGGACAGTGTTCGAAAAAACAATTTTTTGGCGAAACTAAAACAAGGGGCCAATCCTGATAGAAGTTCTCTCCCGGCTAAGAGGTAAACAGTATTCCTACAAAGTAAAAGAACCAAGACAACCAGATTACTTATTTTGCAAGTATACATGTCACGATAAGGTGATGTTTGTCTGGAATTTAAAAAAAAAACACCACTCCGAACCACCACCGTGCCATAATTTGTGTTGACTGCGGGGGCCTACTTTTTTGCCCAAGATTCCGGGTGGCTGCATATTATAACCTGGCAAGCACTTGTTGTCACTGAACCTCAAGTGTGATCCAGTGATAGTCGGTGATATATATAATGATGATACTAAAAAAATTAGGAGCGAAAAATTACGTCCTCTATCCGACTAGCGCGGTAAATCCTTAAATCTAGAAATGCTGAAACAGGCCAACGATTCATTATCACAAACGTTTGGTGATTGTTACCTAAATTAACGTAACTGCCTTGTCCGACTGGTCTGTTAATTATAACGAGGTGGCCGTAATATTGTAGCAGAATGCGCAACGCACAAGCGAAAATCAAGCCCTACTACAGCCAATAATGCTGAGCAGGCACTAGTATGCTGCAGTGTTTTCAGAATAAATGCATGTGAAGCAGTAAGACGCCACTCATCGAAGTGCAGCTAGCAATCGCGGAGGCGCCGTAGCGCCGCTGCCGAAATGGCGCGCGCGCGTGTGGGTCTGTGTACGGGGATGAGTAACGGGGCTGGGGTGGGCGACAACGAACAAAGTAAATGCGGAAGCAGAGTCTGCTTGTTGGTTTATGCGTGTACCGGCAAGATGTGTCTCGCATATACGTTTACAGCGCATGAACGCTATTTTTTCGCGCAGTGCACGTACGTGCTTTTCGCCAGTAGATTGTTTATAAAACGCCCATTATTCTTCGGCATAAATGGTTTTGTGTATAATAAGAAACAGTTAAGGCAGTACCTAATATTAACATAAAGTACAACCTATGCTGGCTGGCTAATTCAAAAATATTTTGATGGAACCCACTAGTCGACGTCACAGTCACTGCTTTGGGGTTCTCTGTCGTGTAAAGCAAATTTAAGCTCCAAGATAATTGAACCAACATCACGGGAAATTATAAAATAAACCTCCAGTCATGTGCGAAAATTAAACTGCAAGCTAAATTGCCGCAAAGGCAACCGTGCGATCGTTCGCAATGCTTCCGACAACCCGCGCGGCCGAAGGGTGTCCTCCTTTGACGTCATGACGGGCGCAACCAATCAGGGGCGTCAAAAGACGAAAAGCGCGCGTCTTTCAAACGGGGCCGTGCTTTTTGCAAGATAAATGCCACTTGGACTCATGTACGATAAATTTCAATGTGATATTCGGAATCAGCGCACAAGAAACTATATAACTGTTAATCTAACTCAAATTTTTTGGAAAGCGCTTCAGCTTCCCTTTAATAAGCCTGCGGCACTATTTTTCACGTTCGTCGTTATTCCGCTGCTCAGCGATCACGTAGGAACAAAACTTTTTGTTGTTCAGTGCCTCCTATAGATTCTCTTGAGGGCATGACATGCGAAACAATAGTTGAGTGATGGAACGCCAGTTATCAAATATGATATATCAGTACACGTGAAACACAAAGGTTCGATTCATGCCAAAAGGCCTCACGTACCAGACTTCATTACGTTCAACTAAAAAAATGCCCTTGCGCTTTTTATGTCTGCATTCAACGCTTGTACGAAATACTGCGGAAGCACTTGCGGCTTTCTGGAAATGAGCACTTTTGGGTAGGCAAATAACTATCTAAATATAGCTCTTGGAAATAAGTAAAAACACAGTGCAGAAACCAAACGTACATTACCGCGTACGCCTGAGACCTAGCCGCAAACATTCAGTACGCCTTGAAGACAACACACAAATTTTCTGCATGTCCCAAATGTACTGAACCATACGCGTATTTAGAACACTGCATTTTCTCTTACCCCATTGCAATTCAATCCCCACATTTTCCTCACCCTCCTCCTTCAACGTGGTGGACTTGGCTAGCCTCGCACCAGCTTACAGACCAGTTGGCGTTGGTTAACCCGGCCTCGGACATTCTCGGCGTTTAATGGTGCGTTGGAACAAAGTTTTTTCCTCTCTCTCCTCCTTCAATTGGAAAACCATCCGTCAAATTAACGCGAACATGAATCAAATAAGGTATTTATCAGGAAAACGAGAATGGAGTCTGGCGTATCACCGGTCATTTTCCCGCACCTAACTTTATGTCCCGCACCTAACTTGTAACGCAATACGTTCTGCGGGCTGATACCTACCAAACTGGCCATTAGTGAAAAAAATTTGGGTGACCGCTTTCACTCGTGGTTTCTTCAATATTTTGTCGTGACCAGGCTATTAACAAATAAGTACTACGAAGGAAGGTAAAAGAAATGACATGACTCGAGGACGGACACAGCGATTGTCTCCACGGACTGCGGTGACTCTGCCTTTTGTCTTGAATTCCGGTTGAAACAGAGTTACAGCTTGTGAAGTCGTAAGAATTACGCTTTCACCTCTCCATAATTCCGAAAACGCGCCGGTGCCTGGAAACTATGGACCAAATTTCTCTCCTATTTTCATATTCAAAAGTCTTCAAAAAAGCAATACCCAGTTCTTTCTCGTCCAAAATCCGCCCCTTCATTCCCAGTAATCAGGACGGATTAATGCCTGCCCGGTCTGTCGAGTCGAACCTTGCCTGCTTTCTCCATGACGCCAGCAAATGCGTACTTTCAAGTTAACACATAGACACTGTCTACTTCGACTTCAGTAAGGCCTTTGACCGTGTAAACCGTAACATTCTACTTCGCAAGCTTTCTGCGTATGAACTGTCTGCTGCTTTTTCTCGTTGTCTGGTTGGTTCGTTACCGATCCCAAACAAACAACAAACCTTGTGCATCACGCCGGCGCCAAGCCTCACATCTTTGCTGCGCCATCCGGAGTTCCCCTGGGCTCCAGTCTGGGCCCTGCACGGTTTAACTTATTTGGGAATAATTTTCAGTTAACTATAAAACATTCATTTCTCTTGCAGTATGCATATGACATGAAGCTTATAAGTGCAGTGGCATCACATGAAGATTGCGCGCACTTCAAAGTGATGTCCATGCGATTTCCCTCAGGTGTAAAACTAAGTATCTAGACCTCATTACTTTCAAGATCATTGCTACTACATACACACAAAAGAATTCTCCTTTAACCTTTTCGTACCACCTCGCCTCTCAAAGCATAAAAAATGAAGGAAACTCACACTAACGCGTAAGTCTTGAGGGTATACAAGCTGTACTTAATCACGACGGTTTAAGTCCACGATTGCAGCCGATTCGCTTCTTCTTCGCAGCCGCAACTACCTTTACTCCATCATTGTTGCTGTAAGTGTGGACGTCCTTTATTTTTTTGGTAGTTCTAACCATTGGACGGCACCTTGGAGGGGCGTACGCTATGAAGTGTCCTTCCCGTTACTTGCAAGTGTTGCCACGATTACGGCAAACGCTGGAGTGTTTTTCGAGGCGAAGCCCCTTAGGGGCTGAAACTGTTGGCGTCTCCTGTCGTCGTCGTCGTCGTAACCGTCGTCTCATGTAGTCAAGGTACTAAAACACCGGGAAACGCATTTACACCTCGCGCTAGAACGTAACGCGTACTAAAAGACACTGGGACACTCGTCTACGCCTCGTGCTAGAGCACTTCGTAACGCGTACTAAAAAAAAAAAAAAAACACTCGGACACTCGCTCACGACTCGCGCTGAAGGGCTTCGTGCTTCAAAGACAAGATAATTTTACAGCAAAGTTGTATACCTCTACCCCCCAACGGTTTCATCGCCGTTGGCAAAAACGCCAAGCCGACAAGAATACACTTAAACACTAAATGCTTCGCCCCTCCCAAGTTTTCACGTTAGTGGAGATGGTCCAGGATTTTTTTTTTTTTTGCCAATCTTGTTCAGTCTCTCTAATTGGATATGCTTGGCTTGGAAAACGTGCGCCGAGGACGCTAGGCGGTAGCCGCGAGGCCCGCACACACGAACGCTCGGCATTTTCTTGTTTTTTTAACTGCCTGGCGGCCACCGCGGGCACGCACTCACATGCGCGCACTCGGTGTTTTCTTGACATTTTTAACTGCGAACAAAAAAAAATTACAATTTGCTAAACTGCTTCCCTCTAAAAAGAGTAAGCGCGGCACGCGATTTGGGTGTTTTTACGGTTTTCACTTTTGGGATCACATCTCATGTTATCTATCTAGCACGATCGCTCTCTGGGTGCCATATCTCGAGAAACAAGGCACTTTTCAGGATGATCGTGCTTTCTAGCCCTCTATAAAGCCCTTAATATTCTTCGAGTGCGCTGTCATCCTTGTAGTTCAAGAGGGTGCAAAAATTTTTCCTCGCATTTTTTTCTCTCCGGTACACAACGAATGCTAAATGTGGTTACAACGACGTCCTCAGGCGGCTTAACCTGTACGAATTGGAATTTCGAGGCAAGAAGCACGATTTTGTTTTTTTCTGTTTAAGTGTGTCCAGTCCGAAATCGACAGCCTTGTATTAGTGAACTCTTAGGTTTCTGCAGCTGGTGCGAGCACTCCGCCTCTATATGTGCTTTGATGTAGCGGCCACAGACACGCTGTCTCCAGTGCTCCCAGTGCCGCGCCTGTATAATGATGATTTTTATGTCCCCTTGAACGTATTTTCAGACAATATCAGGTCTTTCAAGCGTACTCTTATAAATTCAACTTTATGAAGCTCGTAACGCATCGTCAGTACCATGTGTGACGGATCCCGATTCCACAATTTTTCTCTCGTACAGAATCCCACAGCTGCACCTTTTGCTTTTCGCATGCTCAGAAGTGCATGTATGTAGTTATGAGTACAAATAAGCAAAATCCACCTAAAGCGAATGTGAGCGAGCGTTTGTTACCGGACTTAAATGAGACGCCATCAAAGCTATTATATGTTTTACATGTCAGCTAGGGGAAGTTTATGGCCACAAGTAATTAAAAATTGAAGCAATATTGGGGTAATAAGTTTGGATTTGGCCCGTATTAAACTTATGCACTCAAGTTGATGCGGAAATCTTATGGAAACTTCATTTAAGTTTACTTCAAAGAATGGTGACCTGGAGTTCTTCCGGAAAAAGCATTAAGCATTATCAACAGTGCTTCAAGTATGGTATAACTATACAAGTAGAGAAAGCGAGTCCTCTTGGCAGCATTAGTAGCTCTTTTCGAATTCCTCCGTAGGGTAATTTTCTTGGACATGCCTGAAGACCCTCACGAAGTAAGCAAGCTCTTCATTGCCTTGTCATGAATTTCGAAAACGTTTTCCTAGAAAGCAGCTCATATCTTCTCCTTCACCTTAACGAAGTCTTTCGTGCACTCAGAAAGGGGGGGGGGAGATTAGCCAGTGCCTTCAAGTGACGGCTATTTAAGTACTAAAATGGTAAATGAGGAAGTACAAAAAATAAATATAACCAGAGTTATACTGTAGGGACAGGGGAGATAGGGTGAAACGATTGGTTCGCATTTCTCAGTAACATTTCGTTCACTTCTTCCGTTCACTTTGTGTTCGACGTCTTCTGACAGATCTTTTGCCGATCTCCTGATTTGCGTCTGAATTCATGATAAGCCCGCTCTAAAAAGCAGGAAAAAAACTTCTGAAAACACCCACGAAACAGTCCGAGCCGACAAGCCAAAAGCAAACTCCCAATGGGGCAATGGATTTTGCTAATTTCGATCCGTGAAACAGCAGGACCTCCCTCATTTTCGATTCGAACTACGGTCGGCGTACTCGCTTTCAAGGCGTTATCTCACATATTTTCTTGCCACCTCTTTTTGGGGGGGGGGGGGGAAGTTGCCGAGTTTTCCTTGTCAATGCAGTTGTGCCTGACCTAGTTTCGGTTTGTGGATTTGACTCATTTCGAAAAAAATGTCGCTACCGATTACGATACTTCCTAATGCGAAATTTGCGCGCAGCAAAGCTGAGTCTCGGGAAGCGGAAGCACATTGTCACTGAGGCAGCACTCACTCGTGGGTTCGCTCGACGGCAGCAATGGTTGGTCTCCTTTTTATGTCAGCTCAATGCAGTTCTGAACAGCTCCAAGGAGCCGCGTATTTTATTTTCCCATAGAACGTCTATGGCGGGAACATTTTTGGGATGAATCAGATCAGAGCTGCTCTGAGCAGGCAAAAAAAAATTACACCATCTTCCCGCGAGAGGAACCATAAGGTAGATGCGACGCATCGGGGGTTGCCGTTGCGTTATTCAAATCATCGGACGATGTCATCGGAGCGCCGGTGGCGGAACGATTGAGCGGAGCGGTGCACTTACCGCGTTTATATGCAGCGGAATGAGACAGAGCAGCGCATAGCAGCGCATAGCACCACATGCGCATGTGTTAACCGAGCGCAAGCGCGAGCGCAAGCTGCGCGCTAACGCACAGCTGGCACGGCGACGGGAGCGAGCTGACCGCGCTGACGCACAGAATGCGCTGCGGTGAGAGCAGCGCAGCGCACAGCTTCCGCGCCGAGGATGCGGACTACGCCGCGACAACGACGAAGGACAAGGCGAGTTAAAGAGATGCGTCGCATGGAAAAAGAGACCTGGTAGGCGGCGCGAACTGCGTCTCAGGAAAGGACTGCGTACTGCTTAGGAAGTGAACACACATTATCGTTACGCGGATGGCTCCTCCTCACCCTTTCACCAAACCTTGCACAGACCAGCGTCTCGTGCGGGCACAGCATACAGAGAGACAAGTATTTTCATTTGAGATGGCTCGAGGCCGCAGGGTTGAAGGAGGGGGTTAATAATGTGCGGTTATGGCTGCCTCACAAACGAAGTGCCACAACGCGGCCAAGGTAGCTTGGTGCCGATCACCTGGCCTGATCCAGTCCTCATAGGAGAGGACCCAGGCGGGACGATATATTGGGCGCAGCCGATCTAGTGCACCGCAGTCCCAAAAGAGGTGGCGGATTGTTGGGGTCACCTCTGTTTTGCAAGCGAAGCATCGGACGGGTCTGGGAAACGCAGCGCGGAAGCAGCGTTGGGGAGGTTTCCATCGGCACAGCATACTGCCCTCCCCCATGTCACCACTCCTCCCTCCACAGTTTTGCTCTGTCGTCGCTCGCTCCGTTACAACGCCACAGCCGTGCCCGCGCCCGTGGCGGTCGCCATCGCCCCCGCCAAACTACAGCAGAGGCGGGCAAAGTGCTCCGCACTAAAATACGGCTGTGTGCGTGCGTGCGTGCGTGCGTGCGTGCGTGTGTGCGTGTGTGTGTGCGTGCGTGTGTGTGTGTGTGTGTGTGTGTGTGTGTGTGTGTGTGTGTGTGTGTGTGTGTGTGTGTGTGTGTGTGTGTACACATATTTATGTTTTTGTGTGTTTGCGCATATAAGCACGGATGAGCGCATATGGAATGCAGCGATGGCGTAGAGGTAGAACACCCGCCTCGCGTGCACAAGGACCGTGGTTCGAATCCCGGTGCCGGACAATTCCCACCGGATAAAAAAAAAAGAAATCCGCGTATTGATGGAATTGCACAAAGGGGCTTGGGGTGCGGCCTGACCCCGGCGACCATTGCCGGTAATGCACTCCCTCACCAGAGCAGGATTGGCCACCCTGGTGTAGTAACAGCCACAACCTCCCATGAATACGCCAGTTAACCCTCGGCCCTCAGTCCCCAGCGGATGCGAAGCAACTGACCACGGCGGCGGTCAGACCTGTGACGAGCAGAGGGTGCTAAGAATCCCTGGATCCGGACAGGCCGCCAATGGAATCTGAACCTGGCAACGTTTAACGCGCGAACCTTATCTAGCGAACGAAGTCTCGAGGTGTTCGAGGAATTAGAGGGAATTAAATGGGACGTAATAGGGCTTAGCGAGGTTAGGAGGGCAGGCGAAGCCCTTACGGTGCTGAGAAATGGACACGTCCTATGTTACCGGGGTCTAGAGGAGAGAAGAGAGCTGGGAGTGGGATTTCTAGTCAATAAAAGCATAGCTGGCAACATAGACGAATACTATAGCATCAACGAAAGGGCAGCAGGTATCGTAATTAGGCTCAATAAGAGGTACAAGCTCAAGGTGGTGCAGGGCTACGCGCCCACATCCAGCCACGACGACCAAGTAGTGGAACGCTTCTATGAAGATGTGGAATCGGCAATGGCTAAAGTAAAAACACAGTATACCGTAGTTATGGGGGACTTCAATGCTAAAGTAGGCAAGAATCATGCTGGAGACAAGGCAGTTGGGAACTATGGTCTGGGCTGTAGAAGTAGCAGGGGGGACCTACTAGTTGAGTTTGCAGAACGGAATAACCTACGCATACTGAATACCTTCTTCTGTAAACGGGAGAGTCGGAAGTGGACCTGGAGGAGCCCGAATGGGGAGCACAAAAATGAAATAGACTTCATATTATGCGATAACCCTGGCGTCGTGCAGGATGTGGAAGTGCTCGGAAGGGTAAGGTGTAGTGACCACCGCACGGTAAGATCTCGAATTAGGCTAGATTTGAGGAGGGACCGCAACAAGCTAGTACGAAAGAAGCCGATAAATGAGCTAACAGTAAGACGTAAAGCAGAAGAATTCAGGATCGCGCTGCAGAACCGATATTCCGCCCTTAACTAGGAAGCCGAGCTTACGACACAGGAAGCCAGCGACAACTTTACACGCATTATCACGGAGTGTGCAGTAGAAGTAGGGGGCACTATGGCTAGACAGGATAATGGTAAACTTTCACAGGAGACGAAAGATGTAATCAGGAAACATCAAACCATGAGAATCTCTACCGCAGCTAACAGAATAGAACTAGTCGAGCTCTCGAAGTTAATCAATAAGCGTAAGACAGCTGACATACGGAAGCATAATATGGAGAGGATCGAATACGCTGTAAAGAACGGAGGTAGCCTGAAAGCAGTGAAGAGACGTCTTGGCGTGGGGAAAAATCAGATGTATGCACTTAAGGATAAGCAAGGCAATGCCATCACAAATAGGGATAAAATAGTCACAGTGGCCCAGGAGTTCTATAGGGATCTGTACAGTAGCCGGGACATACAGGATAATGCCGAACGAGACAGTAGTTCAGAGGAGATAGACATCCCACCAGTAACGACCGAAGAAGTAAGGAAGGCTTTGAAAGAAATGAGAGGGGGCAAAGCACCTGGTGAGGATCAGATAACAGCAGACCTCTTGAAGGATGGCGGAGAAATTGTACTTGAAAAACTGGCAAACCTGTATACGCAATTCCTAATGACCGCAATGGTACCGGAATCTTGGAAGAACGCGAACATCATCCTAATCCATAAGAAAGGCGACATGAAGGACTTGAAAAATTATAGGCCGATCAGCTTACTGTCAGTCGTCTACAAGGTATTTACCAAGGTAATCGCTAACCGAATCTCTGCAGCCTTAGATTTCAGTCAACCTAAAGAACAAGCAGGGTTCCGTAAAGGTTATTCAACAATGGACCATATTCACACGATAAATCAGGTGATAGAAAAGTGCGGTGAGTATACTGAACCCCTATATATAGCCTTCATAGATTATGAGAAAGCATTTGACTCGGTCGAAACCCTAGCAGTCATTCAGGGATTACGGAACCAGGGGGTAGATGAGCATTATGTAAGAATACTAGAGGATATCTACAATGGGTCTACAGCTACCATCATCCTCCATAGGGAGAGCAGTAAAATACCTATAAGGAAGGGTGTCAGACAAGGAGACACAATCTCTCCAATGTTATTCACAGCATGCTTACAAGAAGTATTCAGAACGTTGGATTGGGAACACGTGGGAGTAAAGGTTAATGGAGAATACGTCAGTAACCTCAGATTTGCTGATGACGTTGCCTTGCTAAGTAACTCGGGGGACGAATTGCAAAGCATGCTTTCCGCACTGGGCGAACAGAGTAGAACCGTGGGCCTGAAAATTAACATGCAGAAAACTAAAGTAATGATCAATAACCTCGGTACAGCACAGCAGTTTGAGATAGGTGGCGAGGCAGTGGAAGTGGTAAGCGAATATATCTACTTAGGCCAAGTTGTGACCCCAGATCCCAACCATGAGGCAGAGATAATTAGAAGGATCAGAATGGGGTGGGGTGCATATGGCAGACATTCTCAGATAATGAATAGCAGCCTACCATTGTCGCTGAACAAGAAAGTGTATGACACCTGCATCTTACCGGTACTCACCTACGGGGCAGAAACTTCGAGGCTCACTAAGAGGGTTCAACTTAAATTGAGAACGACTCAGCGGGCAATGGAGCGGAAAATGATAGGTGTAACATTAAGGGACAAGAAGAGAGTGGAGTGGGTCAGGGAGCAAACTGGTGTTAAAGACATATTAGTAGAAATTAAGAAGAAGAAATGGACGTGGGCAGGGCATGTAATGCGAAGGCAAGATAACCGCTGGTCATTAAGGGTAACAGAGCGGATTCCTAGAGAACGCAAGCGTTGCAGGGGGCGGCAGAAAGTTAGATGGGCAGATGAGATCAAGAAGTTTGCGGGAATAAATTGGTCACAGTTGGCACAGGACCGAGATAATTGGAGAATAATGGGAGAGGCCTTTGCCCTGCAGTGGGCGTAGATAGGCTGGTGATGATGATGATGATGATGACGATGATGATTATGATGATGCGCGCATATGTGCGCCTGGGCGCGAGCGCGCTCGTTTGTGTTGTGCACATTAATCAATGTAGCTTTATATGCTTTATGTGCAGTTATCTGTCTCCCTCAGTGTTATACGGCGGCCTAAGCATCTTTAATCGATTTTATAGAAGGCGATTTTATGTAAATGACTGTACTTTGTTATGAACCCCGTCTTTGTACACGCGATGTACCCCACCGTAATGTTCATATCGTATGTGTGTAATTTGTGTGCGTACGGGTGCGCATATGTGTGTGGTGCAAGACTGCAATTCTTAATTAAATATATTGCGCAACTAGTAACCTTTTGGGGGCGAAGCACCTTATGAACTCGCTTTGTCCGGGGCTTCGCGTCCGTGTACAAAGTGTTGTGCGTACGCGAGGAGCACTGAATTGGACTGGATTTGATTGAAATGAATTGGATTGGATTGGATTGGACTAGATTTAATTGAATTGTATAGGATTGTATTGCATTGGAATTGTATATAGTGTACACACGAGTTGTCACTCATTAACATGCGCGGGTGGGCAATACCACTGGTGATTTACGGTAAGAACGATCCCTAGTGCTTCGCCCACTCGTCATGATTCACTGATTCACTTCGTGGAATCTGTGAACTTTTTTTCCACTGTTTGTTGTGTGTGACTTTAAGTACTCTATCGTGCACCACCCTAGAAGGCTTACTGTTGTTGGTGGGCATTTTCAAATAAATAAATAAATAAATAAAAAAATAAATAAATAAATAAATAAATAAATAAATAAATAAACCTTATCGGATGTTAGCATAGCAGCATAGCACCAAACGTAAATACTCCACCACGATAAACCAACGCAGAAATCTAGGAAAAGTGCAGCTCAGAAAAAACCGAAAAGTTCATTACTGCGAAAACGCCAGCTGCTTCTTGCGACAGCCATTACCACACCGCTCTGAATCACCGGGCTGCCACGGTTAAGAATAAAGGGTCCATGAAAAGTTCAGAATAATATCTGTACTAAACGAGGGAGCACCTCGTTCACAACAACGAAGCATGCCGAAATGAGCCGTCAGCCTAGTGGAAGTAATCAGCCCCACTCAGACGACAAGAGAGAGTAGAATGCCAGGCGGACAACGGAGCGAAAAAAGTATCCGTCGACCAGAACTTGGAAAAAAGAAAGAGAATAGGAAAAGACTAAAGCGAACCGCGTGTTACTTTTCTATGTAATTCCCTATGAATCACAGCAATCTGTTCCGACTATAAAATGGAGCTACAAAAAGAATTATCTTAATTTACGAATTCATGCGTAAAATCAGGGTATTACGTCAGTGGGCAGTAAGGAGACTTGCAAAGCATCCTTAGCTCCCAAGTGGTAGATATCGATTTTACTGCTGAGTGGAAGAACTCGAGCGACACCAATCAAATGCAGCGACTGACCAGAAAGGAAATGACGGAACGAGTAGACACAGGGTCGAGACAAATCAGACTGACTGCGAAGACGCTAATGTTTCGTCGCTGAACGATTCCACAGGGCAGTAAACGATCGTTTACAAGCCATTATGTGCCCTGATAATGTAGGTGGGGATTCCAGTCTGCACTACCAGTTTGAACCACTGCTTTTACAGCCAGAATGTTTTTTTTTTACTCGCGCTCGGCTTGAAGTATTCTGAAGACGCTACGTGGTTGTCCTCGGGAAAGCTCGGGTTCAAGAAACATGGTTTTTTGTTAAGAAATAAGGAAATTCGCGTTTTTAGGGGATAGAAAAAGCGTAGTTACTTTTTTTGGGCCTTGTGTCATATCATATCGCCGTCTACGAGTTTTATCAGAAACATGTGCAACAGCATATACCAATGGAATTTTTACTGTGTTGTGTACTGTATCCACCACCCTACCTTCCCCTCCCCACACACACACACACAACCGGTACATTCTACGCATAAATTTTCTTAGTAAGTATACTAGAGAGAAAACTGCGCCTCGTAGGCCATGTCGTCATGGGGGTTAATGGGAAGACCCCCTTTTTGGCTTGGGCATGGCATGCCAATTGGACTCCTAAGCGGTTTTGGGGATTTGCTTCCTTCACTATACATTAACACGTTTACGAGCTACAAGGAAGCCGAAATCCTCCCGTTTCTGCGGTAGCCGTGTTGGCCGTGTTCAGTGAAACAGCAGGCAATGCGTGATCGCACCTGACGTTGCTCATGCCGCAGTTGAAGGACGTATGACTGTGCGGGTAATATGCCGCCGCGAACTTTTTAAGCGACGAAAAGAAGAAACAAAACATACTTCGACTAAGACAAGATACGGAAGATACGGGCGCCTGTAAGCGTCCTATCTTGTCATCGTCCACGACTGTTTAACGCCACGTTTTCTTTTTTATTGTTAAACTAGCTGGCGGCCGGTACACCGGTTCACCACAAAGGCAACGTTTTCATAGGCACGCCTAAAAAACTTTCTAAACTCTTCAAACAACTTATTATTTGAAATAATGGTAAACTTAATAAAATCACAGTCTCTAATGAGTTAACCACCAAATATTAACATTGTTTGTAACTACAACCTTGGCCTGCGGAATTGGAGGCACAACCGCTACGGCAAAAATAAGCTTTACCTCCCTTTTTCTTAGTTTTAAAACAGCCTGTTTTATTTTCCACTTACATAATTGCACACTATTCTTCGCGCTTCTGTGGCACTTTGTTTAAATTTGCGGTCACTAAAACGTTTCAATCCAAGCCAATGATGAAACTAAGGCAAGCGCGATGTATAATGCTGGTCCATGACGACACAGACGACCTTGATGTCAGCCGCATAGACGATAGCGCCAGATTCCTCTCTAGTGTATACTGTAAGAGACTCTATGATTCTACGCCACGCATCGGCCCCTGCAAATTACCCATAACATGTAAATACAGATACGAATACGTTTTGCTTACTAATCGCGTCATATTTTCCAAGGGCAGCAAATTCAAAGAATCTGCAGACCATTTCCCTGAGGCGATACGACGTACAGCGTCAGCCTTTGACATGCAGCTGTGTGGTGGCAATGGTTCTCGAAGGATACGTAAAGCTGCACTATCAGGAGCTGTAGCTTTAAAACAAATTAAATAGAGCATGCGCATGTGGCTGGTGGCGTGGTATCGACATGGGGTGGGCGACTATCTAAATGCGTTAGTAAGACGTTAGCTTCCCCAGCTTTTGTCAATCCTCCATAAGAATATGTGGAATGTGTGCGCGACTATGATTCTCGAGCAGCAGCTGCAGGTATTTTTGCGCTAATATTCCAGTATTCAGTCGGGTCAAAATGTGCAAGCCAGGGTGAAGCTCTCCGCTGTTTCCCAGGAACACCGACAATGTAACTTGACTTGAATAAAAGCCGACAATTAGAAAAAACATAACACTTCTGGCAAGCCCCGGTTGCCTTCCTGCGCATTGCAGGAAGTGTGGCGTGAGTGACGCGGCTATTTAACGCTCCCAGAACGTTACTTGACACGGCGTCTTAGGGACGCGGGTGAAAGGTCGCGCCACCGATGCCTTACGTCAGGACGCGACCGGACTGGTATCCAAAGGTTATCTGACCCCGATGGGGGAGACGACAGGCAAAGTGAGCAAAAGCGGAGGAGTTAACGAGAGGGCAGAATCTATACCAGAAAGAAAAGGAGACCACCTGAAAGGAGATTTTTGGCATCAGTGTAAGTGATGTCGGGGCGTGTTGAAAGATCTCACTTGTTCAGAGCGAGTACTAGCTCCCTCGCGGTAAGTAGTGCGTTTTCGTGAGCAAGTGGGCCCCTTGGCACGAGTGCCCGAATTTGAGCAAAAATAAGAATAAAATCTAAACCCATCCCCACCCACTGTGATATTTCTTGTGTCGGTTGAACCTCAACGGGTTTTCGCCCGATAACGGCAGCCCTGCCGCCATGCAAATTCTACGGTTCGCGCGAATTAATCAGTATTTAATTTCAACGTCAGAGGCTGGAGGCTCCATCCCCTAACCCACCCCTAGAGGGAGGGAGAAAAACCTACTGATAGACCTCTGCCACCTGTATCAAGTGTTCTGGGAACCCCTCGCGGTGCCGCACCGGCGAGTCTCCTAAACTCCTGCTACCCCTGCATGACGTACGACCTACAGTAGACTTCCCAAAACACTCCACCTTCAACAACGATGAACCCGTAAGAGTTAGGCACGCGCAGCCATGCAAATCCGTATCTTCCAACACCTAACGTACACAAGATAACAAAAAACACCCAAACGCGTGGTTCATTTATGCGCCTATTGAGGCTGGTGTAAAACCTGAAGAGTAAATTGCTGACCGTGAGACGCCGCGCTTGATAGAGCATCTTTTCGCGCGTTTATGCACACTTATGTATAAGTGGGCATGTGGTAAACTCGTCATGAGCACTCTTCTAAGCTTCCGGTTCGATTGACTGATTTATTATTAGGTTTAACACGCCGACGCCAGAATATACGGTTTCTTTCCCCTCGAAAACACAGCTCCGCGTTTCAATTTGTACGTTTAGTGCCCAGAGCATTAAGTACTATGGGTTTTAAGAGCCGTCTTCACTGTCTCAATTTTCTTCGCTAAGTTTCAAGAGCATTACCAGCTGCTGTGTGGCTGGCGCAACAGAATTCTTCCGTGAACAGTTTCACAGGTTATTTTATTTGTTACTACGGCTTTGCAATCCGTAACTTTTTCGCTGTGTTCATAGTTCTGACCTCATTTCCCTGTAGAGCATTGCTGTGATACGTTTTTTCCACTAGGTGTCCCATCAAGTCATTTCTGTGTGATCAGTTGGACGTAGTGGACCGTGGTTACCCTTTCCCAGGCAGCCTTGCAGCCATTGAGGAAGCAGCCTCGTTGCTGTTTCCTCTCTCCACATTTTATTGAAAAACTCTGCAGTTTTCTATCCTCTTGGTGACACTTCTGTTGCTGTGTCACATCGCCGCTGTTGGGCTCTCAACACACCGGGAAATACTCCCTTCATAAGAGCAGCCCTCCGCATTCTCGATAATCGCAACCGGAAAATGGCTGCGTCATCAAGACGACGACAAATTCTTTGCACACCTAAAACAAGGGTTTGCAAAAGACGAAAGAAATTTTCTTAGAATGGAGCGTGGTAGCAACCGCTTCAACTTCTGGTTGCTTTTGAAGACGTTAGAATCTGGAAGTGAAGAGAATAACAAAGGTAATACTCGTGATGTCCAAGTCATGCCATCGTGCCGTCGGGTTGGAAGACATGCCGTACGGATGGTACATTCAATTATAGCTGAATAAAGTAAGCTTTGTGAAAGCAGCAGACGCAATACTTGTGAGTTTTCACTGCTCCTAGTCAATTCATTTCGCGCACGCTATATAGACAATGGCAAATTAAAAAAAACATTCAAGAAAAAGAATGCACAGAATATTACGTTTCTAGTGTTTTATATCGTCTCCATCAAATTCCCATACCATCAACACGATTGTTTTAATAGGCATGCTTCGGCATTACCGCTTCTTGTTCTTCTACGGGCTCTTCAGTACATGCATTTGCGTCGCACTCTACAAGTGTAAACAAATTAGAGATAGATGCTAAAAAACATCCTAAATTAAAGTCATTTCGTTATAACTGGGTCTGATACCGTACAAGGAAAATAAATTGAGTTGCGTCGTTCTTCTAGCAAAAAACACAAGCTTCCCAAATATAACCATGGATAAATTGATTTCAAATCTCTCAGAAGAGTGCGGAAGTATTGAAGATTGCACGGCTGCTATTATTATTACAGTGGGTTAATAGCAGAACGGGTACCAGTAGCAGGGTCCGTGACATTCAATTTCCTGTAACCTTCCGATTTACTCACGGCAAGCCTGGATCCGTTTATCGAAAGGTTTAATTTCCGGTAGCTTATTGTGCACTGAGAGCGCGGAAGAGAGGTGGACGTACAAATATGAGGAATTCTGGAAGCTTCTTCAGACTCAGCTTTACGGGGGGTAAGAGGGGGATTGCAGTGTTTGAACACGCTTAAATTAAGTTTTCCGAGCAATAGCTCTCTTCTAGAGGTGTTCTGTCGCCTATATGTTCTAGCGGTGTTCCATCGGGACGTTATTTTCGTTATCCCTGATACCTAATACAGCTTCTTAATGTTTATGAAGAACGAGCTTCGAGTACTGGATCAGGATTCATCTTTCCTACTCTCGCTATGTTTTATTTCACAAACAAGAAATTTCCCTAATATTTAGGGATGCCTGCAGTCACGCGCAAGACTAGAATGGCGAAACTGCTGCAGGTGAGCAATGCTTACACATAGTTCCGTTTCAGTATCATGGTTTATTTGCATGTTGCTCTGCTAGTACTCGTCGTCATACGCATCGAAGGCGTCTTCATCTTCTTCGCGGAGAGTGGTGGATGCAAAGTCCCCCTTAGCATTGTAGACTTCCACGAGCTCTTCGTTTTCGACTCGATGCAGCACTGGCGGGGTCTGCAAGTCGAGTAGGGAAGGATTGGCACACTGTTAGCCATGTCTTCAATTAACCATATGGGCTTCTAGAGAATGCGGCGGCCGAGGTAACCTCTCCTAACAAGGGTGTCTTTCAATCTTTAGAATAGCGCTGAAGTATTTTTTTACATGCACGGTAGCGCTCGATGATAGGCTGGTGTTGTTTCTTTTTTTTGCTAAAGCCACTGCGCCAGCCGGGGAATCGGCGGGCACCGCGAGGCACGCGCTCATTAGCGCGCGGCATTTTATTGGTATTTTTTTCTTCAACAGCGAACCTACGGCTTATACGATAGCTCCGCTGTTACAAGCGAAGGAAGAAGGCGACAAACAAAAGTTTACGATCACACGGGATGCTCAGCTAGCAATACTAAGTGTATTGTCAATTTCTTTCTGGATACCGGGCTGTGTTCGACCAATGGAGGTAAACAATTTTTTGCATGTGCTCCTAGAAACATTTACGAAGAAAATCTTTGTTGTTGTTTCTCTTGTTTCCTATGCCTCCAAGGGGTCCCATGGAAAAAGAGCGCTCTTTTGGTGCGTCTTTCCTTTACTGTTTCAATTTTCTTTCTGTCTGCTGAGATTGAAAAACACCAATCATTATCGAGTCTTTATTTCGTGCCCTTGCTTCCTGACACTTTCTTCAAACAGCGTTTGTAGCGACCGGCAGATTACTAAATCATCCATCACGCCTGTATTGTTCCCCCACGGGCATAACGACGCTAATAACACCATTTGTCGCTCTTTCGATATATCGACCGCCCAAGAATCAGGCGTTTGATGGCGGATCTCACGAGGTATTGGTGTTCGATGGGTGTTTCCAGCGGGGGGGGGGGGGGGGGGGGGTCATCATTTGTTGTAAAGGGAGTCCGGTCAATACTACAGTTCCCTCTACGCCTGCTCGCTACTGTTACGTTTTCTTAATACAGAAGAATGCAAGAAAACTTCGTTTGCCCAAACGAATACATAATATTGGATAATAACTGAGTTTATTAGTACTAACATATTTTTTTTTTCACGTACTGTAACATCTTTTGTGGCTATGACATGAGCAATCTACATGTCTAAACAGAGCACAAAATGGAGTATGCAATATACGGGCGGTAAGAACCAGTTAGATAAAGAAACGAAACATAGCGATAATGATTTAGCCTATTATCACAGTAGCTATTGCAAGAGAGTTGGTAAGACACGATACATCATTGAAAATTATTTTGTACTTCAGGATACTGCAGCCTCATCCGGTGCTATAGCCATAGTGGTTGCAAAGTGGTTCTACATAGTGGCTATAGAGTGGCTTTGTAGTGGCTGTATAGTGGCCGTAGAGTGTCTTTAGGTGTGATAGAGTGGCTGATCTCACACTCAGTAATAATTTAAAAAATGAAAGTCAAGAACCTATAAAAATAGGACGAAATAAATGTTAGCTGTGCGCAATATTCCACCATACCAAATATTTGTTAAGAAATTCAAGACACAAGCATTTAAACGCGAAAACAGACATGATGAAGCTGTTCATCCCGCAACAGCAAAATCGTAAGTGTGCCGGAAAGATCAGCAATATCCGACAACGGGTGTACCTTTCCATTCTGCAGTAAAAACTTTTACGGACCCTTTTAAGTTGTTCTAAACTAATTTCCGGAAGTCTATCTCCTGCCCGGCTATTCAGACGGCACCCTGGAAGGGAGCCGCCGAACTGGAAACGTACCTTGAAATGGTTAAGGAAGTCCTGGACTGTGCATGGCGTATTTTTCATTTTGTTGCGACCTTCACGTTTCTTTTGGAGCGGCAGTATTCAGGCATGACTTCGTAGTATCTGCAACTCTCTATGCCCGATAGAACTGTCGGCCAATCGGCAGAAGCTGTGAGGTAAAAAATATTGATTGCTCAGTTTAGCTTCTAAAGGTATTTGTATGCTGCCCCAAAAAATCTTTACATAAGCGTAATCTCATCAAAATAATGACTGACTTGACTCAATAACCACAGCAGTCGCTGCTTTAGTAGACCTGACCTTTTAAAGAAAGAGCAAGCTATAAAGCAAAACAGGACTGCCACGCCTAAACTATAGCGCCACGCAGCAATATCCGTTGAATTGCGAATAAATGAATAAATGACACATGTCTGTGTGCCACGCACGTGCTTGGAAGGTATCTTTGGTGAATAGGAAGTGCTAGAGGGTATAAAAATTATTCGGACAACCTACTGATCATACTAAAGTTGATATTTGAAAGCATTTGTATATGTTCCAATTCATGGCAAATGGCTCACCCTTGCCAATAAATTGAACATAGATGGGCATAATTGGTACGAAAACACGAAAAAACGTTTTGTGTTTTCTTAAATGTTTATTGAAGGAACCCTGAGTATACCAATGGTAAAGATATCGTTATAAACAACGTTTGAGAATCTCCACGCCCTGCGAAAGTGGCAGATAATAGATTGACCCCTTTCCGCGTTTTGCCTAGTCTCTGTGGGTGTGTATTCTGATCAGCTCATACCTCTCCTTTACGCTTGACCTAATACTCGGTAACAGAATCGTTAATTGAGCTTTTACGCCTGCGCCCACTTCTCTGTTACTGTAGTCCCATTCTTACGAAAAGAGAAATTGCAACTAGTGAATAATTAGGAATATCTGAGTTTATGCTGCTGCGCATTTGTTGAGAAATAGTTGTCAGTGTGATTACCTGTAAGCTCCCACCAAATGCTTCCCAAACAAGAAAACAGTTCATGGCCGAGAAGAAGATCACGGAATGTCTTATTGTCTCATTGTCGAAGATGGAAGAGAATGAGGAAGATCAGGAAAAGGAAGAAAGCGAAGAAGGGTAGAATATGAGAACGAGGAAATGGGAGGAAGACGAGAAAAAGAAGGCGGAAAGTTGAGAAGGCGAGGAATAGCAGGAAGAAGAAACGGATGTGAAGGAGGACGATGGCAAGAAAAGGAGAGAGAGGGTAGCAAGAGGACAAAGAGGAGGAATAAAAACATTTGAGGCAGAGAAAACTTTCGTTATGAGGTGCTTTAGGCAACTGGCCAATACCAGACTCATGCAAAAAATGTTCATTTGACCTTCACTGAACATAAAATCAAGCGTTTGAGTGAAAAATACCATTGCACACAAACGTACATCTGTAAATTGTGCACCAAATTTTGTAACCTCGTTAAACAAATTCCACCCGGAGTTTTCATCTCGCACAGTTTGGGACACTTCAACTGACTGTGTTGCACATGAGAATGTAATCCTCATCCCAATGCATAAAAATGCGGGAAGAGTAACTACAAGCGCAAATGCACTCACGCTGCCTGTGAGAGGCATGGTAGTCTATTAGATAGTCAAAAAAGAATTATTTTGAATTGCCACCCAAAGAATCGAAATTCCACACGTCAACGTGGATACTACCGGTTCATGCAGCGAAGTAGGTATAGTAATCATTCTGCCTTTCCATAAACTTTAGCAGTATCCCACTCGCGTTTAGAGAATGTGGAGAGGATAGGAATAGTTGTGTGTTTGCGTGTTTACGGATACAGCTGCAACTTTCATTGTGTCCTTACCAGTTCCTTTGGTGTAGGAAGTTACCCTGGATGTTTACGTTGTTTCCTGGGGCTACGTTCTGCAACATAGATCAAGTAGTATTGAGAAAAGCATTTAGAAGAGTGGGGTAAGGGTTGGATGTGGAAACACAAATATTGAGCAACATGCACGCACCACGCTGTGCAATAAAACCCCCGCAAGGAATAAACAAGGCTCCTAAATGTTTACAGCAAAACACAGAACCCAATTTCTACGTTTTCCTCTTGAAGTGGGGGATTTAGGAACAGGAAATAGAAGCTATTCGCAGTTGAAGCAATCACCAGTATGTCCTTTCCCTTGTTTCTGTCACTGTGCAGAAATTCAATACGGAATCTTACGACGTGCTTCGTTGAAACCCCCGGGCACTGAGTGGAGCAGTTTGCGAAGGTACTAACAACGGAGGCCTGTGCTCGTGCCCTACCACGTCATACAAAGTGCCCATAAAATACATTTAAGGGATTGGAAGGGACACTTCAAGGCGAATAGTAAACATAGAGTGGCTATCCGCAGACGCATATGTGGTCGATCTGCCCGGCTTGTCTTTCATCTGGTCTACACCGTTACTTGCGCTTTTCTTGCCCTCATCCTTGTTATTCCTTTGTGCCCGCTGGCACTAGAAAACGGAAGTTAAATATTGTGGCTGCGCATATAGAATCTATAGCACACGCACTTCCGAGCTGTTTTGATTACGACAAGTACTTTTTGTCGGTGAAAATATAGTTTACCTTAACGTTACGGGAATGCACTTAAAATTCTAAACGGCCGCGAAACTATTTTCAAGACTCCTATAGTTATCTGGTTTTATCAATGTTTTGATAGAAGCGCCACAACACGTAAACTACTCCGCTCATACCATAGCAAAAAAACCAAGGGCGGGTAACTGGTTTGTGTGGTTTCAGTGTAAAAAGTAATATTAATGCATTTACTTTTAAAAAAAAAATTGTACACGGAGTGAATTAGGGCCCACAAACGTATTAGGGCGCAAAACTTGCGGGTAATTGGTGTGTGTGGTTTAACTGTAAAAAGTAATATTATTGTATTTACTTTTAAAAACATTTCTGTACACGCAGTGAACTAGGGCCCACAAATGTATAAGGGCGCAAACTTGCCCTACAGTTTTATGTACAGCAAAGAAAATATGCGTCAGAACAAAACTCAAGGCATTACATGCGGCAGCGATGTTAAAAAACATTCACACGCAAGACATATCACCTCTGAAGTTCCTCTAAAACACATTCTGAGCTTCGCATTGCCCTGATGCCGCCCAGGTAATCATCGCCCAATTTCGTATACGCGTAACTGCTACAAGAAACTTAGGCGTGTACACTCAGGTACGTGCATGCGTTTAGAATAACTGCTGCCCGTCGAACATTCTTGCAGTTTCTGCCTTGGTTGCGCACAAGCTACGAATAAAGAGCATTAAAAACGCGGTCGACACATTCTGTTGCTGCAGAATGCCTTACGTAGGGACTGCGGATGGTGCATTCCCGACGAAT
Organism: Haemaphysalis longicornis; assembly: GCF_048455015.1. Taxonomy (NCBI): domain Eukaryota; kingdom Metazoa; phylum Arthropoda; class Arachnida; order Ixodida; family Ixodidae; genus Haemaphysalis; species Haemaphysalis longicornis. The sequence goes on along the minus strand of NW_027526335.1, from coordinate 134,115,558 downwards.
CACGGCTGTAGGTTATACAGCACTACTAAACGCTTAAAGCAAAAATCTTCGCATCTTTACCAGCGCAGGAGACCACCCGAACTTGAAGTCAGAAACTCCCAGCGAAATAAGATGTCTTCAGAGCACGACTATTTCTCATTCTTCTTTCCCTGAGGGAAGCCCTGGGATGGACAAGGAATGATAGGGTATGTGAAAGTGAAGTGGTTTAGGTCGCACACGTAAGCGCAGGCTAATAACAGAGCAATGGACCAGGGCATGACGACTAAAGCTACCCAGTGGGTGACGTGTTGACTTAAGCTTTAGCGTTTTTTTTTTGGTTGCCTCAACCTCCCGCGATTGGCGTTATGCGACTGGACGCGAGGTCACGGGCTCAATCCCAGGCGCAAGGGCCCTTTTTCGGATAGATGCGAGAAATGTAAATATAAGTGTGTCGATATATTGGTAGAGTGGACGATAAGATGCCCAGGTTGCTAAAATCGATTGATTGTAGGGTTCCACGCGCCGACGCAACGCAGGCGATGAGGCGCGCCGTAGTGGATTGCTCCGGATTAATTTCGACCACCTGGGGATCGTTAACGTGAGCCAAAATCTGGTACATACGGGCGTTTTTTCTTTTCGCCTCTATGAGAAAAGCGGCTGCCGCGGCCGGGAATCAAACCCGCGACCTCGTGCTCAGCAGCGCAACGCCTTAGCCATTGAGCCACTGCGGTGGGTAGGTTGCTTACAATCACACGGAGCCCACCACTACGGCGCGCCTTAGAGCCCATATGTATCTTCGGAGCGCAAAACTCAGGCAGTTTGATTCTTTTTCCCCAGTTTAACAGAAGGCTGTTGTTTTCTATGTTTCTTCTATTCAATAGATGCGCGCTGCGTTTTTTCGTGTTGTGAATGCGCGACACGTTCAAAAAAAGACCGTCGCCGCTTGCACTTTAGTAGTTTTATGAAAATAAGTTACACGAGGCGAGCTTTTAGGACCAAATGAGAGAAAATTTATGCAACCTTCGTTGCGCACCACAAATGTACGCGGAAATGTTGGTTGTGCACACTATATACAAAGGCCAATTCTGAACATAGTGATTTATTTTGTTATTCTTAACCGTGGCCTCCGCGATCGGCTACCGGCGGCACGCCGTGCCGCCGGCAGCAAATCGCGGAGGCCACATCTTAACACGCCAATGAAGTAATGGTGATTATGTATGCCGCCACGCTATTGATTAGAGGCGTCAGAACAGGGGGTGCAGTAGGAGCGATGGCTCATTCCGTTTTTAAGATGGGTGAGCACGGCTTCCCCATTCAAGGGGCACCTGAAGACTTCTGCTGAGCCCCAGAGGGCTCCAGGAAAGTGAGGTTTATTTCAAGAAAACAATACGCTTAAGGATGAAATGATATTCAGCCGAAATCCCGGTGGCGCTGGCCACTAATTATACGATATTTCTCGCATTTATGAATGCCCCGCTATTGAAAAAACTGACTTAGACGTCGCCATTTTGATCGGATATATGATGGAAAGGCCTTCGTATGAAGTATTTGACAAGCTACTCTCCAGTCTCGAATATTCGATGCTGCAGGTATCAATGAAAAAAACAACGCATGATATTGGCTTTGAATCCGGCTCACACTATCATTAAACTAGCCGGCTCTAGTGTACAGTATGACCAATATCTCTTTACGGTAACCAGCTAGGATTTCTTAGGAAACCATGGTTCCCTAAGTGGCTTGCCCCAATCTTATAATTACTCACGCTTTGAGAAGTTGTCAGAATAGATATCAGAAGTGCGGCTATACAGGGTGTCCCAGTTATCCTGCACCAAGATCTAAAAAAAAGCAATGCGTTACTCGAAGAAACCCTACTGCTTAATGTTGCCAGTACAGTTGAGTCAAGGAAAGTATTTTTTTCCATTATGGGACTTAATTAATTGTAATTATAATGTAACTAAAAAAGCACACTCCTAATTCTTAAATTGTCAATGAGGCACTTGTAGGTACCCAAGATAGAGACCTAACTTCCGTCTGAGTTAGCCAGAATGAAAGAAATAAAAAAATAAAGCAGAAATCACGACTGAGTTGGTGCCTTATCTGCAACATACTCACTGCAAAATTTCCGGTTGCTGTTCCTTCCCTGCATGACATCATCAAGGTGATGTGCTGTCTCTTCGAACAGGTGACAGGGGAACCAGTTGCGTTCACTCAATTTATCTGAGGGCGCTGATTTTCATGGCGGGCGGGAGCGCCATCACGTGGTATTTTTCATATTTCTGGGGGTTTCTTTATGAGCCAGGTTAAATGAGTACGCAATTATTTTGCCGCTGAAAATACCGCAGTTAAATGCCTCTCGAGGGTACCTACAGGTGCCTCAATGACCATTAATGATTATGAGAGTTCTTCTCGGGTTAGATAATTATTTACAAACAATTATTCAGTCTCGAAGTTCCTGTTCGCTCCTGCACAGTACTGCGAACATTACGCACCAAATTTTGTACCAGTAACACCATTGCTCTTCTTTAAAATCTTGGCGCATGATAGCGTGAACAATGTGTATATCACGAAATATTGATTAATCCGTATCATCCCACTGCATGTTTTTAAAAAATTGGCCCAAGAAACAATCAGAAATATTCGGAACACAATTACAACAAATGATGCGTATTGCATACATCTCCTCTAATAATATAACACACATGGTACAATCTACGTGTACATAATAACCCATAGCATCAGTTAATTCTTCAACTGATCTGTGTATTTAACTCCCTTGCTTTGTCACTATTCATCGTGTCAGCTTTAAATTGGTAGCATGAATGTGCTGGTCTCGCAATATGTTCACGGTTAAGAGGCATGCATGTAAATGTGGTGAACTATGTGTTTCGTTTCCAAATTCCTTTTTCTTTTTTCTATTTATTTAAATGTATACCCTTTTTTGCATTGATAAATAAAAAGGTATAGAATCGTCTCTGCTACCGTTGTCTCCTATAGAGAGCACATTCTCCGTAAAGTCACGAAATGGCCTGTTTACTGTGCTTTCCATAATCTGTGATTCTCAGTGAATATTCGATTGGATTTGAGTTGGGTTTAGGTTGGCGGGTATAATGGCGTTATTTATTTATACTACTCATTGTAGTTACATTGTACAGCCCTGCAGAAGTACTCAAATAAAATAAATTATGATATTACAAAAGGAACCCTAATAATAATAATGTAATTGTGGATGATAGTAGCATATTTTTCGCTCCCCCAGAGAGAAAATTGCTTCAATGCCACTGCTATTTGCCACTATGAACTACCTGTACTCTCCGTCGTCTTCTCCTAGTTTTAGCCTGTTACACACGCGTTTTTGCCCTTTTCTTCGCCCGTCAACATTGTTAAATAAATAGAAAGCGTCATACAAAACGAATAGATAGCTCGCACTTGCATTGTTATTTTAAATAGGAATGAACGTGGACGCAATGTTTTAAATAGCAATCACTAGAATAGCATTGAGGGCAATATTTTAACCACAAAACAGGAGTAAATGCTGTGAGTAGCTTTCGAGCTCGTAGTTCGAGTGTCAACCAATCATTAACAAAAGGCACCAACAGATCGCGCCAGTATCGTGAAAAACTTTACACAATATTTCCAAAGTATCGACCGGCGAATTCAAGGTAACAAAAGTAAAATTGAGAATTTTCTTGCTTTAGTAGCGACGTTGTTGTGTTGGCGTCACATTTGGGCTCCAACCAACCGCAGCCATCTGCTGCCACAGCGGCAAACAAGCCCTTCTTCGTCGTGTACAAAACAGGCAAATCCTTTTTCGAGCTTCCTCGTCGCTGAATGGTCCTTTTTTGTTGTCGCACAGCCATGATTGCCAGGAAGCTGTAGTAAAGTGATCACACAGGAAACCGCTAGTGCCTAGCTTTCTTCTTGGCAGCACTCGCATGCCATTAATGGAGTTCCTTAATTTCATTAGTGCGATGAGACGCCGTGGCGGAGAAATTTTCTCATCGGTGAATACGAACAAATATAAAGCCATGCGTGCAAAAGAGGAGTTACCATCATAGACTATTTATTTGTGCTCTGTGCTGCAGTGAATTTTTTTGTGGTTTGCTTTCTTCTATTTATATTATAGCCCGAATAGCAGCGGCCTTGTCTTCTAAAACACGCCGGGGTCTCCAGTTTTTCGTCTTCCTAATGAATATCTTAGCCTTTAATCATCACTATTTTCTTGATGTCGAGAGATAGGTCCTTTTTATGGCTACTTCCGATTATATTCCCTTACTTTGCTTTTGTTATTTCCTGTTTTGTGCCTAAGTGTAAGACCCCTATGGGAGTTTTCTATACCTATGCCCGTCGTAAGAAACAATATCTTCGACTATTTTGTATTACTGTATTGTCATGCAGTGCGAGTTGTTTTTCGCATAGACAATAATCGGTTTAGATTAACTTGTACCTTCTAAAGTAGGGCCGTTTCGGTTGATGGCTAGTGGCGAAGCGAAAACCAAGGTTGCTGTGTTTGGAAAACTAACACTTCCGCTTCGTTAACTGAGACACGTGTACGTTATACTCGGATACAACTCAAGAAAAGTGCGGCTTTTCCTCATCAAAGGACCCCCTTCCAGCCAATGGTGTCGCCGTATCAACGTGACGTCGCGGTAGACCGCCTCCACGCCGCGCTCACGGCAGAAATCACAAAACATGTTCTTCCGCGCTTCCGGACTTCTACCAAAATGGCCGCCTCCGCTGTTCGCGTCAAACCGTCGGCGTCGTCGGGCTCTCTGACGACGATTTTTAGTGCCGTTCAGTCGTATTCCTTGTTTGCGTGTTGTGTGCAGTGTTCTTAACATGCTCGGTAATGACAATCGCTACGGTGTTTTTTCTTCTGCTTTGTGAGCGCTCGCGTTGCCGGTAAGCAGCCGCCGCTGCAGTTACTGCAGTACGCTGTGTGATACGAAGCTGTCGTCGGCATCCTGTGCGGGCGTTTGGCCTTGAGCGTGAAGTACCGTTCTACCGTTTAGTCCCTCCTGTGTCTGTGCTACCCACGTTATCGCACCAGTGTCTGCGACAGGGGGCGATAACTCCTTGTTTATTTCTCGTAGATTACGCCAGCAGTTATTAACGCCATGGACAGTATGCACGGGGCGAAACGCAAGCCACGCGACGGCGCGCGCTGCATTTCGTGAAAGCATATATGTCGAGCCGTGTGTCCCAAGTCCATGTCGGGCGCAAGCGTATTCGCCCAAATTGTGATCAAGTTGCCAAATACAAGAAGCAGAATTTTCGCACTTTTTGACCGTGAATGCGTACGAGCTGTAGCTTAGCTACGTGATGGGATTTAATATGCCACCTTTTCTATTTTGTTTCTCGGTTACGCTGAGATACCATTGTTAAATGTATTAATTGCAACAAGTATGTTTTTGTCGCCTGTTTTTTGTTGGAGTGCCTTAAGTTGTTGTTTCGGACAAAAACCTTTGTGAATTAAATACGAATAGGCATCTGCTTTGAGTTTGCATTGTCTATGATAATTAAGATTCCACAGGAGTGTTACCACTGTAAGTTCAATTTCATTGTCCCGTTTATGCTTTGTGAATGAGCTGTGGTTCGCGATAGTGACATTGCATTAGCTAGATTTCACCGGTATGACCAGCTGCAACAATGCATGTGAAGACATGAAACGCAGCACTGAAATCAAATAAACCACCTTTCAGCTTTTTCTACACATGCGCATGCATATTGTTCACCAAATCAAATTCTTGCATGAGATGTGCATTATTGAAGCTATATAGACACTGCTCGCCTTGTGTTTGTCTCTTAAGTAAGAAGCTGCTGCTGCAATGGTCATCTGCATGCACGTGCTCTAAATTCAAAATAGAGCATTCAGGGTGGAAAACAGCTCAGCATTTCATCCATTCTCACTGTTGCGTCACAAGTGGCCGCTGGAGCGAGAAGCTCGCTGCTCCAAGTCAAATAGCAAGCTGCTGCTTGCCACAGCACTGTTCGCAACTCAACTCGTGCAATGTCTACACATATATTAGGAGTGTAAATCACAATGACAGAACATGAATTGATTCCCACTTCATAACACAGGCAATGAAGTCTGTTTGAAGGGTTACGTAGTGATCTGCACTGATTGATGACATGTCGGTTGAGTTGATGCATGGAACCACACATATGGTACACATCGCTGCACTGAAACTGGTCAATGCATATCATACTTTTCTTGCTACGCAAAGGCAAAATCGGATCATATGTTCAGGAGGAAATTTATAATCTCGCCAAATATGCACTACATGAAATTATTCCCATACATGGGAGGATCGATTGAAACCAACCTTGTTTCCCCTTCCCAAAGCTTTGGGGATTGTTTTTAACATTGCATTTTATCCAGTGGAGTAGGCAACAGATAAAACCTATTTATCCTAAGTCCTGCGTAAGACAGCAGATAGCTAAATAGAATCAAATTAGAAATAAAACACCGAAGCAACTTTTCTTGTCCTCACTGCTGTATCCTGTCAGATTTGGCTCAGACAGCTAAACAGACGCACTGCTGAATTATGCATAGCAAATGAAACGAGCAATAAGACACTTAAACAGATTTATTTGTTCTCAATGTTCTACAAGAAGACAACTTGGCTCAGCCAGCCACACGGACACACAATGTTCAGTTACATGCTTTCACGTAGGCATTTAATTTGCAACTTTGTTTCTGCATCCAATACACACATAAGTGTCCAAACAATGTAAAAAACGTGGGGTGAAAACTCGAGCTAGCGTCTTTTCCTGTAGGTGAAACTTGCCTTTATAGCCATTTATATAGTGTCGCACAAGGAGCCGTAGAGCCACACACTGCAGATGATTCTGCTTGAAGTGAATTTGCGAACTCGCTTGACTCTGCTTGCACACACCTCATGCTACACATGCAAATAGCCATCCTCCCTGTGCAGCAAAAACTATCGCATAGTGCAGGCGTGGCCCTGCTTCCAGAAAATAGTTTGGAACAGTGTGGGTTTCCTCTAGCTCGAGATGTACAATTTTCTTTTATGGATACGTCTGCCACGCAGTGTCTTGTCAGGACTGCATTCATTCGGCCTAATTCCTGCACCACACTGGCAACAAATGAAATCAGAAACCAAGCACTGCAACAGCCTTTTCTGATTATCATAGCTACATATCAAGGCAACCAGTCCTGAGCCAGCACCACACAATACACCGCTCGGTTCACTACAGCAAATGATATCATGCATCGATTGTTGAAATAGCTTCTGCCGCCCTCACTGTTATGCTGGAAGATCACTGTTGAGTCTACGACAGAGCAGACAACACTGAGTAATGGCAAATGAGATTACAAACCAAGCATTGCAATGGTCTTTTCTGATTCTCATAGCTACATATCAAAGCAATCAACCATTAACAAGTTACGCTGCACACACAGGCTGCTCAGTTAACTCCAGAAAGAAGTCTTAATAACGCACACAAACAGCATGTCTGGTCTTCTCTGCTGTCTGATGGAGTTTCTTGCTCCTGCATCTATGGAAACACACCTACTTAAGCTAAATTGCGCACTCCACACTAACTGAAAGGGGCAAAGGCGGCACTGGCGAATAGCTGGTTGCCTTACACATCTTCAAAGGACTCGATACCAGATAGGTCACTGTCGGAGTCCATGTCATCTTCATCCAGATGGATTATAATAGGTTGAACATGCGCACTTGCTCCACCGTCTCCCCTGAACTTTGTTTCAATGCTGATCACATGCTGAACTGCGTTTGCCCAGTGTTGAGCTGTTACCTTGGCAGCTTCTTCCCTCAGGAGCACCTCTACATCTGCCAGCTTAAATGTGGCATTTCTGGCTGCGACACCTCGTTTCATCTGCGCCCATATGAGCTCAATGGGATTGAGCTCACAATGGTAGGGTGGGAGCCTAAGCACAATACATCCTGCCCTTTCAGCTGCACCGTCAATACGATATTTGATGTACCGTGTCTTTACAGAGGCCACAAGGCTGAGGAGCTCCTTTTTAAGCATTTTTTCATCCCAAGCAAGTCCTTTGGACGTCAGCCAGTCCTGAACGACCTGTTTGCGCGAAGACGTCGTAGGCACTGCTTCTTCCAGCCGCGAGTGGTACGAGGCATTGTCCATGACAATTACACTACCTTGTGGCAGTTGCGGCAAAACGGCGCCAAACCACCTTTCAAAGCGGGTGCCGTCCATCTCCTCGTGGTAGTCGCCGGTCTTCGTACCCCGAAAGATATCCAGGCAACCACTGACGAAGCCGTCCTCGCTGCCGATGTGCGTTACAATCAGGCGCTGTCCTTTCCCTGACGGCTGCTTCAAACCTGTCGACAGACCACGCATGAAGGCGTCGTGGTGGGAAGCAACCGTCGTGTCCGTCCAAACAGTCGATAGCGTGTGTCCCGCATTCACCCAGGTTTCATCAAGGTAGAAGATTTTTCGTCCTTCCATCCTGTACCTGGCGACGTCGTAGAGGTACTTCTGCTGCCACGCGACAATGTCGTCCCGCTCGATCAGCAGCGAGTTCCGGCCCCTCTTCTCATACCTGAACCCGATGTCATTCAGCAGGCGGCGCACAGTCCATGGCTTGAGAGGAGTAACATCGCCGCTAGCGTTGAAATCCGCAGCAATTGCCTTCACTGTCGGAATCTCATTGCTGCGAAAAAAACGATGCACGGACGACCGCAATGCGCACTTCGTGAAGTCGTCGTACACTTATGTGCGTCGTCTCTTTCCGGCGCTTCGCGGGCGCTTTTGGGAGGGCGTCGCAACATTTCCGTCGTTATTTTTCATCTCCTTCTTCACGTCCATCACCAAGCTCACGCTGACTCCAAGAAGATCGCTCACGGTCGCGGCCGTTTCTTCAACGCTGCGCTCTGGGTGAAGATGCCGCAAACGAACGTACGCGTTCCGGATCATCTCCCGTCCGCAGCTGCAGATGACACGGCCGCTTTTGTTTTTCTTGTAACATCGGCGTGGCGTAGATGGCAACGCACCACAATTCTCAGTCGAGAACGATGAAGCACATTCAGATGCGACTTCTTCGGGATCCATGGCAGGAAATGGGGCCGGCAATGCATAAAACCAGAAGCTGCCAGAAGCAAGCGGCTGAGAGAAAACCCGGAAGAGCAGAAATTCACCATCAGGAATATAATTGAAACTCGCTACTGCAGCTGACGATAAATTCTTTCACGCATTGCATTAAAACGGGCAGATAAAGAATTTTAGCTAAGGTTTTTATCTCCGCTCAAAGTGAAGGCGCCCTTACGAACTACTTTTCGGCACGGACGCATTAAGGAAAGCGTGGCTCCGAGCGCTGCCTGCAGGTGCAATGCGGTCGGCCACGACGTCACCTTGATAGAGCGACACTATTGGCTGGAAGGGGGTGGTGGAAGTGGGGGATTAGGCGACGCCCCTTTTTTCTTGACTTGTATCGGAGTATAGAGCGTTCAGTCTGCTTTAGTGGCATGTTTTTCTGTACTACCTACTACATATTTTCAAATAGTGCAAATATAGCTACTGTGATCCTGTCTAGCTTGTTACACGACTACCTCTGAAAACCAACAGCATTCAACGATTAGTAGGTGGATGAGTTTACTTTTGTCAAAATTGCGGACATAAACGTTATTACGGCTTTGCAATACGTTGGAATCATTCTAAGGTAACGGGATTTGAAAGTAATGCAGATAAATAATCCATGCGTGTCAGTCGTATCAATATTCATAAACATATTTCATGACTTTGGGCAATATTCCCTTTGATTTTATTCAATGGTTTCACCGGGTAACGGGATCGACAAACAGTGACTTAGATAAGGACTTTCTACTATACGAAATGAAAGCAGCTTTGTTCGAATGCAATAAAAATAGCACCCCGGGACCAGACCAAGCCACTTACCGGCTTCTTGCCAACCTGGACGGCGGCTCGCTGGATCACCTTCTATACCACATCAATTCGCACTGGAGCTCAGGTCACCTCCCTCCCCAGTGGAAGACGGCTGAAATACGATTCATCCCCAAGCCAACTAAGTCCCCTCATATTGTTAACCTAAGACCGATCTCTCTGACCTCCTGAGTGGGCAAGTTAGTGGAAAGAATGGTACTGAAGCGCCTCCAACCCTATCTTGAAAAAAAGGCCTTATACCCGACGCCATGTATGGCTTCAGGAAGCATCTCAGCACACAAAATATTCTCCTTCGAATTAAAGAAGAATTCCTTGCTCCAGCGACTCGTTGCTCCCGTCGGGCCTTTCTTGCCTTGGACTTAAAAGGGGCATTTGATCATGTTTGGCATTCCTCCATTTTATCGCACCTCAATCAAACAGGCTGCGGCCACCGTACGTGCTCATACATTGCAGATTTTGTTACTCATCGGCAAGCTATTATTCGTGAAGGTGACGTTAAATCACAGCCTATTCTTTTGGGGGACCAGGGCACACCTCAAGGTTCAGTTCTTTCTCCACTCCTTTTCAATCTCGCCCTGCTGAATTTGCCCCAGAAACTTGACGCCATCTCTGACATACATCACGCACTTTACGCAGACGACATCACCATATGGACCGACACAGGCTCCATGGGAAACATCCAAGACTACCTTCAACAGGCTACCGACGTCGTTCACAACTATGCCTCCTCCATGGGACTTCAATGCTCCCCCCAAATATCTGAGCTTGTCATAATCCGTAAACATCCACCTGCTCTACAGAAAGAACCAGTCTGCATCCACCTCGGCGGCCATACTATACGGCCCGGCTCCGCCCTTAAGATTTTAGGCCTCACCATCCAGGCCAAAACACGCAACAATGAAACTTTATCTAAGCTATCCGAGGCTTTTAACCAACTCTCCCACATGCTTCGACGCGTTTCTAACCACCGCCGTGGCATGAAGGAAAAAGACATGGTCGGACTGGTCCAGTCTCTCCTTATTTCACGTGTCACGTATGTCGCACCGTACCTTATCCTCACCGAATGTGACACGGACACCATCGACTGGGTTATACGGAAAGCATTGAAACAAGTGCCTAATCTTTTTATGAACACCTCCACGGCCCGTCTTTTACAACTGGGCCTCCACAACACGGTGTCAGAACTTATTGAAGGCCATTTATCTAGTCAACGTCTCCGTCTCAACCAAACACCTGCGGGCTTAGCCCTCTTGAAAATTCTTCACGTCCCATGCCAATCCACTGACTCTCTGCCCCTCCCTCATAACTGGAGAAGTGTTATCCGCGTTCGCCCCTTGCCAAAAAATATCCACCCGGACCTACAACCCGGCCGCCGAGAAGCGCGAAGTCAAGTGCACGAGACCATCTATGGAAAGCATGCAGATGTCTCTTAAATGGACGCTAGCACCTACCCCAACGGACAGCATCAAGTAGCGGTAGTCACCACCAAGACTGCCATCGTAGCTTCTGCAACAATCGAGACGTCGTCAACATCGATTGCCGAAGAGTTCGCCATCGTATCAGCCCTCATTCATACGAAGAACCCCGTAATCATCACAGATTCTCAAGGAGCCTGCAGAAGCTTTCTAGCCGGAAGGGTGGCCCGCTCAATTTTAAAACTACTGTCTCTACATCAACCCTGCCGGAAAGTCACCGTCATTTGGACGCCTGACCATTCCTCACTGACGGGCAATAACTTTGCTCACCAGCAAGCCTGCGCCTTGTCTCTGCAGGCTACTGAGGATACCAAACCGTCCATCCCTCTACTGACTTTTCAAGACATCACTCAATATTACCGGTTCGAACGACAGCACTTCCCTCCTCCTCAGCCTAAACTCTCAAAAGAAGAAGAATCCCTACTTCTGCGACTGCAGACCAATACATTCCCTCACCCAGTCCGCCTCCATCGCATGTTTCCAATGCAATTCCCGGCCGAATGCAAGTTCTGCTTACAGCCCGGTACTCTTCCCCACATCATATTAGAGTGCGAGCACAACCCCAACCTCCCCCCTCTCCCATCCCCCCTTCACACCCTGAGCTGTGGGAGAACCTGGTGGCCAGCAGCGATCTGGACGTACAGACACTTTTGGCCTCCAGAGCGAAGGCTGCCGGCTCATCCCATGACTTCCTGGAATAAGGAAACACTCCCACTTCACCGGCTCATTAAATGTTTTCCACTCACTCACTCACCCGGGTACCCTTAAAGACGCTTGAAGTTTTCCTTAAGGAGTGAAAGGCAATATCCCGGCCTCTTCATAGTAGTACTTTGATATTTACACTCAGAAACCTTGGTGTCTTTGTTCCATTCACATTATATCATTATTTTTCTGGCTGTGCGTTTCGGAGTATGTCCATGCCAATCCAGCCTGAGAACGCTGCAAAAGGGGCTCCACTTCTCTGTAGCTAAAGGCAATAGTTCCGCGCCGCCGAGTTAAGGGGCCAATTACCAGCGAATTTTCTTCGAGAGCCAAGGCAGGACGAACGCTTGTGTATCCGTCGCAAAAGCTCTTTACTATAATGCGCAGGGCCATTTACGCATTACTTCAAATGCTAATCCGAACTTCGAGCGCAGATTTATACTGTGGTCGTAAACTAAGCTCTTGCGGGCGCCACTAGGGGCTTGCCTTTTGGTATCAAAAAAAGGTGGCCAAAACACAATGGAAGTAAGAAAAGAACCGGCGTGCAATTTCTTACGACTTCAGGGATCAGCCCCCTCGGGCAACAAATTGCGATTGCTTTCCAGAACTGTAGAATATTGCAGGCCTAAAGACTTTACAAGCAGGGAAACGTAAAACGACGCTGCCGCACAGCTCCCGCCTTTCACAACGCTTGAAGGAGTCAGAAGCTCACAGAGAAACATTTAGCGGGGAAGAATTGCACAGATAGGAACACTGCCGACAAAGCAAAAATGCCTTCGTTTTACGGTTCCTGTTTCTGAAGCTTTCGCTTGAATCTCGCTGAAAGGCAAAAAAACTGCGAGAATTTTCACCCGCGAAAGCACTTTTTGAACTGAGCCTGTATCCCTGTTGGAGTGAAATGAAAGGGCTTAGAAGGCACAAACTATTTTTTAGATGCGAAGCAGCTTATGGTTGAGCCTGTTCCCTCCGCCATTGTGTGGGCGCCGTTGTGCGGCATCCACACCACCACTGCGCATGCCTGGCCAGGCACGCTGATGCTGATTGTGGCAGGACGCATCTAGGGATTCACCTACCAAAGAATCCATCACTATACCTCCGCGTTCAATCACCATCGTCATCTTCACGTGGGTAAATACTGATTACCACACCCCCCCTGCGCATGCCTTGGCAGGCACCGCTGATGGTGATTGTGGCAGGATGCCCCTAGGGATTGGCCAACGAAAGAATCCATCACGAGATAGCTTCGCGTTCAACCACCGTCGTCATCATCCCGTAGGGGAACCCTGAGTAGTATGCCAGGCATTCCTCCTATCCTCTCCGACGCTCCTCTCTTCTCCGGTATTCCTCCTCTCCTCTCCGAAGGTCCTCTCCCATCCGGGAATGCGCAAAGAATGGCAACACCTGCGGCTCCTCACGCGATAATGCAAAGCAGCTGAGGGTTAGAGACGATACGGTAGCCGCTGCATACTCCGCTGGGGGCGCCACTGTAGCTCCGCGGTATAAATGACGTGAGCGCGCGCTCCGCTACCCTCATTCTCCTCCCGCAATGCCGCGATCGAACTGAAATCTAATGGGAACTTGAGTCGACCCCATGGCTGCTTCGCATACTACTCAGGGTTCCCCTATGAGAAGATGGTGAATTTTGCTTTGTTTTTTTCTTTAAATTGAGCTTGCCGGGAGAAACTAGGCAGCCAGGGTATTGTTTCACTGTAGCAGCAGAACGGCTGTTGTGTAGGCCGGTGAGCCAGTATCTAAATGAACAAATGACCTATTTTTGTAGACTTGTTACTTTATATATTTAGTTTTCTGTGCGGAGATCTGGAAAGGGACAATTACTGCCTTTTTCTTGGTGGACATTGAGCCGTTTTATTACTTATTTTATTCAATTAGGCTGTCCATGCTCTGTGCTTGTTTGTTGTCTTGAGCAATGAAGTTTATGTTAGCTTTGCTTCCTTGCCAGAAAATGACTGAACGTGCTAAGTAGTATTGAGCGTTTGAGACAGGGCACTCTTCTAAACGCACACATGATCGTTTCATCAGTTCAGAAAACATACGTATGATAACCGATAATGGTAGTACATGACCATTACACCCGTTGCCCGTTTTTGCGTATTCCGAGCGAATCATTGCTGAAGTAGTAATGAAACTAAGTTGATCGTGTTGTATTGCTCAGTCCCTTTAAAAATATGCGCTGAGCACCCAACAATGTATGTTTGTAGTTATATATCTGCCATATTAGAAATGTTCAAGCCTTGTAAATAGCCAGACATGTTTTCACTCAAGATACATATCATTCGTTGGAATGTGCACTTCTTGCTGCTGGCGTTTCTACTCTCGAGTCCATTTCACCCTATTTCAGCCGAAAGAATCCCAATGTCATTTTTTCAAAGATTGCAGGAGTGGTCGAATATGAGAAATCGTGAAGTGGTAGATATTCACGCAGACCTTGTTATTTATTAGCTCTTGATAGGCTCAGATGTTTGAAGTTGTTGTGTAATTGATGGGTAATCTTGTTTTCTTGTCCTGCGCTTGTGGTGCGACATCAAGAGGGCGAAAGCCGCCAGGGACGAGGCGAAAACTTGCGACTGCTTATTTTGTACGAACAAAAAAACACATTGGCACAGCTTGCACAAGTGGTGCAAAGATGGAGAAACAGCAGAGCTGGCCGCCCCTCTCCCTTCGTCTGAAATCCAGCTGTGGCACCTCACATCAATTTCCTAACCTACCGCTGAAAGCTCTGCATGATTAAAAGGCCGAGATCGTTTCGTCCCCAGCATTTCACATCTCTCCCAGACCGCGTTAGCACGCGCTAGAACACAAGGCAACCGTCTTCACGAACTTGGCGTTTGTGCTCCCTACTTCAGGCGCGAACGCACGTAACTGGCGTGGAGAACAGCACAAGAAAGATCACGCCACGAGGGAAATAGCGCAGAAGCTGGCTTCGCACAGAACCCGGTTTTCGGCCCAGATTAGATCCCGACCGCGGGAAGTGTTTTTTCCCCTGGATCGTCTCTTTGTTTCATGCGGCCCCAGTCTCTTAATTCTTTTCTGCTGTGCTTAATAGGGGGTTTAGGTTATCGCTTTTTTGTTCTTTTATTATTTATTCTCAACCTCCCAAACCCAAGTGTGCCTTTGCCTTCCTTCCTTGTAATGAGGCGGCCTGGGAAGGCCAGATGGAATGTTTTTTTTTTTGCCGTGTATGGGCGCCTAAATTCGCTGTTAGATTTTTTTTTTATTCAAAATTTACCCATTTGGCTTCTTTATTTATGAAAATTCCAATCTTGACCTTTTTCCTCGTAGGTGTTGCGCACTGCGTGCTAAAACAACTTTTTTTTTCTTTCCAGTACGGTGCACGTGTTATTTTTTCCCGCCAATGCTAACCCCGTACTCTTCGGGCCTTTGGGGTGTCCCAGTGGCTAGATTGCCGGTTTCATTGCGTAATGTCCTGAGTGTGATTCCCTAAAAAGTGTGATTCACACTTCTTTCTTGAGGAACGCACTCCATCCCAGTTTCCTTCACTCTTCTTGGGCTGGCATTTTCACCCACCGAACTTCGCCGAAGATGGTAGTTTTCTTGTAACGATTCACGTAGGAACTAAAAGCTTAAGCAGCTCCTCTGTTTTAAAACGATGAATATATATAAGCGAGTTTTATTCTGCGCACACGTGAGAAAATTAGTGCACCTCTCTTCCTGTGCCCAACATCGGCGCGCCTACACATAGTTCCCCGCCTTTCGTATACAAAATGAATAGCTGAAAGTTCGCGCCCCATCCCGACCACTTTTCGTCATTTTCTCATCGTACATCCCACTGCAATACAAGAAGACGCAATACAAACTAGCCACATTCGTCGTCCTTCAGGGATAATCTGGTGCTAGAGTTGCTTGGTTTACCCAATGAGAAAATCGACCCAAATCCGCTAATTTTTATCCAGTTGACTACTACTTCAATGCAACTATTCTGGTGCGTTGGAGCTCCTGCTAATAAATTGTTAAGGCTAGAGTTGCTTGGTTTACCCAATGAGAAAATCGACCCAAATCCGCTAATTTTTATCCAGTTGACTACTACTTCAATGCAACTATTGTGGTGCGTTGGAGCTCCTGTCAGAATTGGGGAATTCAGATAGTTTGTTTAAAAATAAATGCGTTTCTACTATTTTCTTGTTATCACCTAAACTGTTAGTTTTGCCGGCAAGTTTACTGTTATTAAAACAGTAGCGGGAAGTCTCAAAAACCCTTAAAAATGTAAGAATCAATTCTTGGAATTGTGCTCAAAATTGGTGACACACTGCAGCGAAAACGACAAATGGGTTGTTGGCAAAGCGATATTTAGAGTAAGCACTACTACATTGCCTTTACAGTGATCTTGAAAGACCCCTGAGGCTTCCACGACGTCTCTGTGCTCGTAAGACAAACGGTCTTTCGTGTTTTGTTGTTCTTGTAGTTGTGTCAGCGTGATTGGTTTCTTCGGGCCGGTCTGGAGCAGTGCGGGCTTAAATATGAAGACAAACATTCTTGATTACATTCACACGCATACTGATGGAAAGGCATAGCACAGAACACATGGGGAAGTATTGTAGCGCCTGAATGCTACACTAAGCTTGATGCTTATTCCGAGAACACGGCCTTTCTTATACACAATGCCTTGAACCAAACAGCCCGGAGGGCAAATGGAAGCCGATTAGGAACAGTCGGTAATCTTTCCTCCTTCGTCCAGAGACTATTCCAATCATGCTGAGGGTAAGGCTTATGGCAGTCATGCGAGGGGCAGAAAGGCCGACCGCGCGTTTTCAATGACAATGAGATTTGGGAGAGGTATGTACTCAGCGTTCTGATTAGGGAAAAGTCCGGCGTGCGGACATAATTTGTGGGTATCTGTTCCTGGATCTTTCTGAACATACATCAAAGACACCCAGAGAATTATTCTTACTTAGTTCGTTCGTTTAATGTTTTTCGGCCTCCTGGGTAGTCAACGCAGAAGTTTTACTGTGTCTAGTCCAGGCCGCCTCCTTTCCAGAAAAATAAAAGTATTTTGTAGTATTTCGAAGTCTGTTATGAATTCTGCTTCACTGAAACTCTCTGGTGGCAATCTCGATTTCCTATTCTTTTCCGGAGTACCAAGGAGGCAGTTGCACGTTTTATTGCTCCCTCTGTAACAGAGCGACACGATCGACGCGACTATTTTACCGACATGCTTCATTCATTGCTTGCGTAATTATAACATTGAATGCACAAGCATTTGAAGTGGCGTCATTCCCTATCCCTAATTGTGTATCCGAAGTCTCGTACTCGACGAGGGGGTTTCCCACAACCACGACACTTCGAAGCCTTAGCATTGACGAACTCGCCGAGCGTAAACGACCCAGGCTGGTTCCGAACGGGGAATTGGTGATTA